>NC_073309.1:34015597-34388057 GCF_027595985.1 Sorex araneus
CAAGAAGAAAACATCCAGCCCCATCAGAAAATGGGCTGAAGAAATGAACAGAAACTTTCTCAAGTACGAATGGCCAAAAGGCATATGAAAAAATGCTCGTCATCATTAAACATCAGGGAGATGCAGATCAAAACAACTATGAGATACCACCTAACACCACAGAGACTGGCACACATCCAAAAGAACAAAAGCAACCGCTGTTGGCGTGGATGTGGGGAGAATGGGACCCTCCTGCACTGCTGGTGAGAATGCCGACTGGTTCAACCCTTCTGGAAAACAATATGGTCTCTCCTCAAAATATTAGAAATTGAACTCCCATTTGACCCAGTAATACCACTTCTGGGAATATATCCCAGAGAGGCAAAAAGATATAGTCGAAATGACATCTGCACAAGTATGTTCATCACAGCACTGTTTACAATAGCTAAAATCTGGAAAAAACACGAATGCACAAGAACAGATGACTGGCTATAGAAACTTTGGTACATCTATACAATGGAATACTATGCAGCTGTCAGAAAAGATGAAGTCATGAACTTTGTATACAAGTGGATCAACATGGAAAGTATCATGCTAAGTGAAATGAGAGAGACAGACATAGAAGAATTGCACTCATCTGTGGAATATAAAACAACATAATGAAGGACTAACACCCAAGAATAACATAAATAATTACCAAATTGCTCCATGGCTTGGAGACCAGCCTCACATGCTGGGGGAAAGGGCAGCTCATATAGAGAAGGGAATACCAAGCAAAAATGTGGTGGGAGGACCCACTCGGCATGGGAGAGGCATGCTCAGAGCAAACTATAGACTGAACACATTGGCCACCCAAGACCTCCATTGCTAATAACCACAACGCCCAAAGGAAGAGAGGCAACAGAGGGGAATGTCCTGCCAAAGAGGCGGTGTGGGGAGGGGGATGGGGTGGGAGTGGGTGGGAGGGATGATGGGGTCATCAGCGGAGGACGGGCACTCAAGCTGTGGAGGGATAGATACTCAAGCTGTATATGACTGAAACACAAACACGAGAATATGTAAACCTGTATCTGCACCCCCACGGTGATTCATTATTAAAAAAATAATAAATTAAAAAATAAAGTGGTGAAATTCACATTGACTTCCCTATCTATTATCAGAGGGATGGATTTTAGACTTTTGTTATTGAACACGATGTTAGCTGTGGCTGTGTTGTATATAATCTATGCTATCTGAAGGAAAGTTATTTCTATACCTATTTTGTTAAGACTTTGTGTCATGGATGGATATTGACCCTTACTCTGCACTTATTAATAGTATCATATGATTTTGGGGAGAGGTGGCATCTCTCAAACATGAAGTTATCACTTACTCTTCCAGAATAACTAAGATGGCAGTTTAATGCAAGGGCCCTAGGATGAAGATCTGCTCATATCCTGCACTGCTAGTATTTATGCAGGCCACTATGACTGTGCTATGTGGTGCTGCGAACCTCTTTACTATACTCACTCCTGTTACCATGATTATAAACTTTCTTTTTTGTTGACATTGTAATTATAATGTCACCATGTTACAAACATGTATGGTGCTCACTGGCGTCATATAACTTTAACTGCTAAAGTAGTATATACTTTAGTTTTAGAAATATTGTGCTATATTGTTATACCATTTTTGCTTTGGAAACCATTTTTCACATTATGATATTTTTGGAAAATGGAGTAGAAATCATACTAAGAATAAGATAAAAATCTAACCAACTAAGATGTAATGAGCAACATGCCTATCATTGTGCCATATACTGTGCAGACTAAAAAACAAGAAAGAAAAATCATTGCCTTATATGTGATATGGTGATGTCATTATTATAGTAGCAAAGACAGAACAATAAAGAAAATATGGAGTAAAAATAAATGTTTGAAAGAAACAGCACTTTAATTTTATATGCCGTGTTCGGTATAATATATTTGAAAGAGCATGAACTGTATCTCAGTGGAAATGTCATAGGGTAATAATTTATACTTTTGTTCTCTTCTGATATATGTGCCTTTTTGATAAAACCTAAATGTTTCAATTAATTTTGGACAGATATTATTTATGTGAAAATTAAACAATTACAAGAAACATAAATAAAGCTGCTCATATGCTGGTTGATAAAAAGAGGAATGAGTGGCAGGAAATGGGAGGGAAAGCAAAGCATGTATCTGGATTGAAAATCTCAGGATGACCGATGAACAAGGACAACATAAACTCCATGCTGCCTGGCATCTAGTGTGTCTAACAGTCATGCTTTGCCAACCTCCTTCCATTTGCTATGGAAGCCACTCCAAGTATTTTGACTTGTTCTGACCTTCTGAAAGTGGCTGCCAAGTACTGATTTATATTCTGTCCCTAACTGGAAAAATATTTAGAGGAGCTTATGGTGCTGTGAATGCACAGGTTACTTACTAAATTCTTCTAATCAAACATCCTATAACTATAAATAATAATCTTTTGTATTTTGTTCACTATAAAGATTAGCCTCCAGTGGATTGCAATTAATAAAATCTATGAGAAATATATCCAAAAACATAATTAAATGGAAAAGGAAGAGAATACACCATCTACATTTAGTCTAATTGCAGAAAATGAAAACTGATAAGATGAAAATGTTTGACCAAAAGTGAGTATATTGGAATCAAATATAATTTACTATTGACAATAACTTTATCTTAACCATGGACCAGATTCTAAAAAGAACCAAGTACTTTCACACCAATTGCATTATTCTTCCCTGCCAGTAATCTTTAAGCAAACACTGGGCATATTATAATTTTATTTATTTTATCATAAATGTAATATTTACAGGCATTTTTTGTTTCATTTTGGGCACACCTGGCAATGTACACAGGTTCTTACTGGCTCTATGTTCAGGGATCACTCCTGATAGGGCTCAGGATATGTGATACTAAGGTAAAAATCTGGGTTGACCACATGTAAGGCAAGCACTCTGCCCACTACCATCACTGAAAACATACAAAATATTTAAGTACAATGATAAATAGGGACTGGAGTGATAGCACAGCGAGTAGGGCATTTGCCTTGCACGCGGCCGACACGGGTTTGATTCTTCTGTCCCTCTCAGAGAGCCTGGCCAGCTACCAAGAGTATCCCACCCACACGGCAGAGCCTGGCAAGCTACCTGTGGCCTACCCAATATGCCAAAAACAGTAACAAGTCTCACAATGGAGATGTTACTGGTGCCTGCTCGAGCAAATCGATGAACAACGGGGTGGGTGACAGTGCTACAGTGCTACAGATTAAATAAAGAAATAAGTAGAAAATGAAGAATTTCTTAACCATTTTCAACTAATTTTTAAAATTATATAATTTCCTATTTTTTGAATGAGTCAAACCTGACAGTGTTTAAGGAAGTATGCAGAACCAGGAATCAAGCATGGGAATTCTACATGCAAAGCTTTTTTACGGCCTTTTGAGCATACCAACATTCTTCCTTTTTTAGTATTTGATAGTAAATGGATTTTGTCTTTCTTTAAGTAAGATTAGAGCTTAAGCAATTGCTTAAGTTTTTCTGTATCATCGTAGTTACAACTTTTAATAAATTTAGCATATTTTATCCTATTTATCTTTTTGATTTTTCTGCCATCTTAAGTAATATTGAGGAGAATGTTTTATTTGCCCACTAAGACTGAACTTCTGGAATTGAAATTATTAGGGTTAAGAAGAATAAAAATTTCTCATTATTATTGTCAAATTTTTTTCAAAAGGTTTTGAAAATCCCATATATATTGGTTTATTTTTACAAGTTCTCTGCACACTTGTTATAAATAGGAAAATAACATTTTAAAATTAGTTATTTATTTGAATTTAAATAAATTTAAAAGTGTTTTGAATGGTATTTTAAAATTATTTATATATTTTTGAAGTGTTAGATCAAACCCAGGACCTTACATGTACAAAGTCAGTGCTCTATTATATATATATTAGATATATATATTATATACTCTATAACACCAACCCAAATATATATCTTAAATTGTAAGTTTACTGTGAAGGAATATTTTTATTAGAATGATCATCTGAAGTCTTATCAATGCAAAATTTATTTCTCTCCATGTTTACTTTTTAGTTACATTTGACAGGATAGACATTTTTATGCTTACTTTACAAATGGAAAAAATAGGTTCAGAGAAGTTATGTGTCTCTCCTGTGGTAACACAGTTTGTGAATTGTGTAAATAATATAGCACAGAGCTCCTCCTATATTCGGGATTTATCCTATCTGAAATTTAGTCCCAGCTTTGTCATTATCTCCCTTGGGTAGTTATTATTTCCCTGAGTTTCGTTCTCTCCAAATGCAAGCTGAAGTACTTGAATTAGAATCAATGGTTTCATTTTTAAAATGTAATTAAGTTACAGATGACTTTCCTAAAATGATCTGTGTTTTTAAATAACCCAATATATAAAACTGCTATAGCAAAGCTATTCTGAGTTATCTGGTAAAAGGTTTGGAAACTCAAGGTCATCTTTCTCTCTTCATCTTCTTTGGACATCTTAGTGCTTCCTTGAGATTTTCAAAGGTCATCTAGTCCATGAGTTTTGAAACAGTACCTCCATAACATCATTCAGCTGTAATATTCTCTCAACCATAATGATTCAGACTATCTTGGATTCATTCAGAACTTACTCTGACGTCTATTTGTGACGTCTATTTGTTATTTGTCCACAATAATTACTATCTGAAAATCTCAGTCTTTGATGATAAAAGATTCATCAAACAGTGAAGAGAAAATGATGTTTATAACCAGGATGCTAAGTTTTTTCCTCCCCTTTATATATAGCTTTTCTTGTTAGTTTTTCTGTATACAATGAAAAGAAACATCTCTGGTCCTCTTACTTTGTCAAGTTGTGAGTATCACATAATGTTAAGCTGTAAGTACTCCTCTTTGTTTCTTTTCAGACATATGATTGCTTAAGTTCTTTGACTCACTTAATGTTGTGAATTTTCTAGCCAAATGATCTAATTTTGGACATTTTTTTTCTGACTGAAAACTATAGGAGTCAGTGAACAAGTTATCACTTTTCCCTCTCATTTGTGGCAGGGATTGTGGAATCACATGTTAAAATTAGTTTCTGAACAGTAATGAGCTTAAGGACATAACTGAGACCCTAGAAATGCCACATATTCGAGAGCATTTTCAAGAAATAGAGGTTTGAAGGAAGAGCAATAGTACAGCAAGTTGGGCACTTACCTTGCACCTGGATGACTTGGGTTTGATCCTGGGTACCCCATGTGGGCCTGTCCTCGAACACTGCCAGGTGTGACCCTTAGCACTGCTGCAAGTGGCCCACAAACAAACAGCGATAAAAAATAAAGACTTCTTTTTTAAGCTCTGAGATATTAACGTCCTATGTTTTACAGTAAAGCTTATTTCATCTTATGTGACACAGTATGTGAAATGACAATTGGCATGACATCATATTACTGAGGAAACTTCCTCATTTCTAGAGTTGCTGAAATCTAGTGACAACAATCTAGGAAACACAGTTGTAAATGGGTGGGTGTTGTGTTCAAATTAATTATAAACAGTATTGTAGACTATAGAATCTCAATCAATATAATTTTTTAATGTTATGCTCATAATAAAATTTTGTTTTATTTCAATTAAATATTTATTTTTGTATTCAACTAGTGCTCCAGGGGCTGGAGCAATAGCACAGTGGTATGGCGTTTGCCTTGCACACTGGCTGACCCGGGTTTGATTCCTCTGCCCCCTTAGAGAACTCGACAAGCTACAGAGAGTATCTCACCTGCATGGCAGAGCCTGGCAAGCTACCCATGGCGTATTCGATATGCCAAAAACAGTAACAACAAGTCTCATAATGGAGACGTTACTGGTGCCCGCTCGAGCAAATTAATGAGCAACAGAATAACAGCGATTACAGTGATTCAACTATCGAAAGACAAAATTGAAAAAGAAAAAAATAAAGACTGTAGTTCAAAATATTTAGTAATCACTCTAAGATTTGTAAAAATTTTCTCTCAAAATTTAAAGTCAAGAAGTCCAATGAAACAAGGCACTATTCAACTTTTTCTCTTTCCTTCAGGAGATTAAAGAACAACTTATTTTTTCTACTGATATTCAAGATGTATAAATTAATCTCTTACTAATCCTCTTATTCTCCCAATGAGACCAGGAAACCAGTGGGTTATGCATTTCGAAACTAGCACAGTTAAGAGAGCAATATAGTGGGAAAGAAGCTGGCTTGTGAAAAGATTTCACCTGTGCTTTATCTTAACACAGTTGTCATAATACAAACATAGTGCTTTGAGTAGTGTATTTGATAAGAAATAAATTCAATCTGACCCTTTCAAGCTTGAAGGTGATGCTTTATGGAAGTTATAGAGGTACACATGACCTGGAATAGGCAGCCCCTCAGTGTGACGAGCTCTTTCCTCTATAAGAATCCTGTGCAATTTATAGCACCGTTAGGGCTTCAGAGTCCTCATCTCTGATGTAAAAATTCTCACCAACTTCTTTGGGATGAGTGAAACTCTACATATGAAATTGGTTTAAATAAAAAAGGGCGAGGGTACAGAGTGATAGTGCAGTGGGAAGGATGCTTGCCTTGTTTCACCTGGGTTCTACCCTCATATCCCATTGGATCCCCTGAGCCCTTCTGATTACTAAGCACATAACCAGAAGTAACCCCTAAGCATTGCTGGATGTAGCCCCCAAATTTAAAAAAATAGTAAGTATTATTTAGTTATGAATTGTTACAAGCTGAAGATTCAATTCTATTGATTTGAACTTTGGGAAGCTTTGAGATTCAGATTGTTAAAGTTATCAGTAGCAAAGATTTTTTAAAACCTGTAAAAACCATGTAAGACATTTAAAAGAAGGTGTAAACAAAAATTTGATTTCAAATGGAACTAAAATTTCCAGGAGCTCTTGTTGTGCTTGTTTTTGGTTTTCTCAGTCTCCAAGGTTTCATTCACAGTTTGCCTCTCAAGCAACAAACCCACAAGCTCTGGCTATGGAAATGCAGTGTTTCTTGGTAATGAAACCTCTGTACTGGTGTGGCTGGGGTGACCTGTCTATCCTTAGGTCTGTGAAAGGAGGAGAGGATTATGAATATGTATTAAAAGGGATACAGTGCTACTGAACTGAAGTGTCCCTTCTGGTTGCATGGTCCAAACCAGCACGTGCTCACCACAACAGAGGGAGTGCCTTTCTCCTTCTTCTCTCTTCATTCTTTCTTCTGCATTCAAGTATGTTATTTCAAATAATAGTTGAAATACAGAATGTAACTCAGTATCCTTAGGAGACCTACAGATAACAGTTTTCTATAGTTTAGTTCTTAACTCATATGTGTACCAGGGTCACAGAGTCTTGAGGAAAGCCTTTGGGATCATCTATGAGCAACTAAGACCATAATGTTTGAGCTAGGAACAGCGTCAGGTAAGCAAGAAAGGGTGTACTCTATTGTTGAATTACAAGAATGGATTCTCTTAATAATAAAAAGGGTTTTGGAGCTGGAGCAATAGCACTGCGGGTAGGACGTTTGCCTTGCACTCAGCCAAACCTGGTTTGATTCCCAGCATCTCAATATGGCCCCCTGAGCACCACCAGGGGTAATTTCTGAGTGCAGAGCCAGGAGTAATCCCTGTGCATCATTGGGTGTTACCCAAAAAGCAAAAATAAATAAATAAATAAAAAATAAAAAGGGTTTAAAATCTATTTTTTTAATCCGGTGAGGTATGCATTAGAAATAATCTTAGCAAAGTCCATGTTGATCTCATACTGGTATTTGTAAGAAATGAATGTCAACCTATGACATTTCCCCAGGCACCTGGCAGAGTCAGGGCCAACTGACTCAAGCAGGCTCTGTAGATATACCCTTGGTTGAGGGACTGAGCAGATATCATCAGGAATGTAATTTGGTATATGGTCTGCTAAGTGTAACTGCCAGTTCAGGGAAGGGAAAAGCAGTATTTTCTAGGTACAATGGAGGGTATGCCAAGGAGGGTTTTTTCAAACATAGTTTTCAGGTTGCATGCTCATCATACTTCCGTGTCACAAATGGGGGGGTTTAGGATCAATGACTTTAAAACTAATTTGATTGTAAGAATAGAGCCAAAGCCAAGGCTAGAGGACTACTGCTTTATTCTCAGCTACTCTTGCCTCAACTTTGATTCAAGATTTTTTGATGATGAACTACAACATTCCTGGATGTTGGCTCAGGATGTTCCAAGAAGAGCATATCTAATGGGTTTAGTCATGGGTTTCACATATGTTTCAAATCAAAATATTTTAGACATGCTTCTACATTATAAGGTAAATTAAACTTTTAAAGTTTAAAAAAAATATTATAATGCAATATGAAAACTTTGTAGGAAAATGGAATTTTTTAGTTATCATCACTTCACCTGTCATCACTTGTCAACCCGCTGCTCATTGATTTGCTCAAGTGGGTGCCAGTAACATCTCCATTCGTCCCCATTGCATGCTAGTGTAACCAATGGCGTCTGCTTGCTCCAGGAACACAAAGAACCTCAAACCGTTCATTCAGGGTCTTGACAAAGAAGTCTGACCATCTCATAGGTGGGCAGTCAAGGTGTTTTTTGACATCCTATGGAATCCAGTTGATAAAAGCTCTAGCCCAGCGTTGTCTCCAAATCACATTACATGTCTGGCCCATCTGATTTTTGACGCCTTGGCAAATGAGACAGTGTCCCTGATTCTCAATCGTCGATGGAGGTCAGAACTCCAGATTCATTCTCACTTGAGTGAAGCTCCAAGTGATACTCCAAGCATAGCTCTTTCAATTCCTCTTTGGGTGACCCAAATAGCATTCTTATTTTGTTTTCCTAGGGCTCAGAACTCTGACATATATGTTAGTGAAGGAAGAACAGTGGAGTCAAAAAGATGTGCCTGAAGCTGGAATTTCTTCATCCTCTTAACTTCTTCGACATTCTTGAAGGAATTCCATGTTGCTCTCCTCCTCCTGCAGAGCTCAGGTGCCAGGTCATTTTCCATGTTGAATTCTTGACCTAGGTACACATAATTGCTGCATTCGGAGATGTTCATTCTGTTGAAAGCAAATGGAATGTCAGGAACTAATCCATTTCTCATGAACATTGTCTTCATGAGATTCAGCTGCAGTCCAACCTTTCCACACTCGAGGTCGAAGTCAGCCAGCATTTGTGCCACTTGACTAATGTTTGGTGTTATTAGAATGATGTCATCAGTGAATCGGAGGTGGTGGAGTTGCCGACCATCTGTCTTCACTCCCATTCCTTCCCATTTCAGTCTTGACGTTCTTGAGGGTGGCACTGAAGAGTTTCGGTGAAATGGCATCGCCCTGCCGAACCCCTCTCTTAATGTTGATGATCACTTCTTTGGAGAATGGTGAGATCCTGGTGGTGAATTGGTAATACAGCTGGCAGAGGATCTTTTTTTTTTTAATTTTATCACCATGTGGAAAGTTACAAAGTTCTCAGGTTTATGTCTCAGTTATACCGTATTCAAACACCATCCCTTCACCAGCGCCCATATTCCACCACCAAAATCGCCGGTATACCCCCCGCCCCCACCCCAACTGTATAACTGATGAATTTCACTTCATTTTCTCTTCACCTTGATTACGTTCCATATTTCAACACAAAACTCACTATTCTTGTGGGAGTTATACCCCCAAACAAGATAGCCCTACTAAGGAAGCATTTGATAATTAGTTTTCCATGGCAGAGGATCTTGATGTACTGAGTTTGAATGCCCTGTTTGGCTAGTGCTTTGAGGATTGCCTCAGTCTCAACAGAATCAAAGGCCTTCTTTAAATTTATGAATGTTAGACAGAGCAGAGTCTTGAATTCTTGTGAAACCTCAATGAGGTTGGTCACCATGTGGATATGGTCGATTGTGCTGAATCCTTTTTGAAACCCAGCTTGCTCACATGGTTGTCCTTTGTCTAGTGTTCCACCACTCCTATTCAGGATGACTCGAGTTAACGACATGTAGACAATGGACAACAGGCAAATTAGGTGATAGTTGCTGATGTAGTGGATGTTTCCCTTCTTGTATAACAGGGCAACCCTGCTGGTTTTCCATTGGGATGGAAACTTGCATTCAGACAGGTAGCATGTGAAGAGCTGAGCCAGTATATTGAGTACTGGTGGCAGATTATTCAGGTGTTTGGGTCTGACCTTGTCTGGACCAGGTGCTATATACTTCTTTACCAACAAAATGGCTTGTTGGATTTCAGAAGGGATAATGCTGAGAACAACATATCCATCTTGTGGGATTTGGTTTGTGGGCAGGTGGACGTGGCTATCAAAGAGATCTGAGTGGATAAGCGTTTCCATTGCCCTTCTGGAAGATGTAATAGACCCATTAGGATGTCAGAGGACAGTCATCTTGGCCTTACATTTGGCAATAGATAGGTGGAATTTTGCGAATACTTTTTCTGGCTTCTGCCACATCAGCCAACACTGCTGCTCTTCTCTTGTTGAGGTCTTCCTTTATCTCTTCAAGCTCGTATGTTAGCTTGTGATTGCCTGAGGCTCGCACCAAATCATGTTGGTGAATGAGCTCTAGAATTTCTGAAGACAGGTGTCTTTTTGTGGTTTTCTCTCTCTCAGCATTTCTTGCACAATCATGGAGGTGCGAACCAGACCATCATATTCCTCATTGATGTTGTCAATGACGGCACCTTCCCATATTGCTGCAATAGTGCCAAAGAGCTCCCAGTTGATGGTCACTCTTCATAAGCTTTTCAGCCCTTCCTCCCCATTCCGTGAAGTAAAATTTCGCATGGAAGAGATGGTGGTCTGATCCCGTTTGGAATTTTGGGACAACAACAACATTGGCCAGGCAATCCTGTCAGTTGAATATGATATGGTCAATTTTGTTGTGGACCTGTCCACTGGGAGACTCCCATGTCCAACGTTTAGATTCAGCTTTCTGGAATTGCGAGTTACCATAAATGGTCTTGGTCAATATGATGAACTCAAGCAGTCTTTCACCCTGTTTGTTCCATTTTAGACCGTGGATCCTGATGTGGAGTTCTTTGGGCAACCTTCTCGATCCTAACCTTGTTTTTAAAATCACTAAAGCAATTTAAAAATCACTGACAATGACCTTATAGAAGGTGTGGTCTTCTTTATAGAACTTCTCCAGCTCCATGTAGATCTTCTCAATTTCTTCTTCATCGTAGTTGGATGTCGGTGCATAGACGCCGAAGATAGAGACTGTCAGCAATGAGCCACATCTATTTAAATGTAAGCATCTGATTCGAGCTTTTAGGCATTTGAATGAATCAATGCTCATGGTCAAGTTCATGTTGATGAGGACACTGACACCACCCATGCCTCTACTGTCACATGTTCTGAGGAACAGTTCTTCTCCAGTGCTGAAAACAGCGTGATGTGATCGATGCCTTCTCATCTTGGTCAATCCAATGACATCATACTTGATCTTCTGGGCTTACACCATCAGGTCCTGGATGGATGCTTCCGATGCCAGCGTACATGCATTAAAGGTGCAGACAGTCAATTTAGTCCTTCTTTGTTTTGGCAGCCTAGTTTGTCCCTGAGGTTTTAACAGCCCTCTCAATGAGCCTTCTCATTGCTTGACCTTCTCAATGCTGCCGTATTGGGGGCTCTTTCAGGGTCAGGGGAATGAGGCCCATTTTTGTTACTGTTTTTGGCATATTGAATATGCCAAGGGTTACTTGCCAGGCTCTGTTGTGTGGGTGGCATGTTGGTTCACTCTTCGCCAGTTGGCACTGTTGCCAACCCCTCATCATGACGAGGTGGTGAACCATTGAGGGGGAGCAGTATGTTGAGATTTTAAAATTTATTACTTTGGAATTAAATTGTCTTGTCTTGAGGAACAAATAAATTAACTTTCATTAGCCTGACAAATAGAAGCTAGATGTGCTATACTGTCACAATATTATGGTACAATTTTTTCTTCATAATTTGTAATTATATTGTGTTTAATACTTAGGTTTTGAAATACTAGGAAAGTTACAGAGTTGATCTGATGGCTCAATAACAACTTCAAGGACATGGATTCTATCATCTTTCTGTTATATCATCCAGAAAATACTGGCTTATTCTATAGATTTTCTCCCAACATGGACACAAGATGGCTACAGCTCTTCTAGACATATCAGAACTTTATAGCTGCAAAAATGTCACAATGCTTTATAGCTGAGAAAATGATTTTAAATGTACCTTTGTATCAGAAAAACAATTTAAAGAAATAATCTAGCAGAACTGTCACATCTTATTGATAAAAGCTAATTCATATGCTCCTCCATCATTTATTTATTTCGGAGAGACTTAACGGTTCTGAGCATTCCCTATAAAGGAGACTAAATAGAATTGTTTTTCAATACCTAAACAGACCCGAATTCTGTTTAAAAAGCAAAAATGGCAAAATGGCTTAGGTGAGAGACCTTAGCATCTGCATAATCTGTTCCTTGCCTCTAGGAAACAGTAATGTACCTTTATTTCCTAGGCTTTCACACTCACTGTGTCACCCAGGACAATGTCCGGTCTTGAAAGTTTCATTTATGGTTAAATATCCTAAGGATGCCATTTAAAACAATGCATGGTTTTATTTTGGGCCACACCTAACAGTGCTCAGGACTTACTCCTAGCTCTGTGCTCAGTGTTCACTCCTGGCAAGGCTCAGATGACCATATGGGGCCAACCCAAGTTGGTCAAGGGCAAAGAAAGAAGCCTAACCACTGTACTATTTCTCCAGACCCTAAAACTAGTTTGTCTCCTTTTATGTACTGATATTTTTACATATACCAGGGCACGGTTGTGTGTGCCTACAATATTCAGTACAGTAACATGCTGCACAAGTTACTGTACTGAATAGGAACAGGTATATAGTAGGCTGTGTGCTACCCAGGATTGTGAATATGCATTCTATGATGTTCATAGATATCAATTGACTAGCAACACATTTCTCAGGACACATTCTGTAGTTAAATGACAAATGACTATAGTTGGTACAGAGACACTTTAGGACAGGGATTTTAGCTTATTCAAAACTGGCACATAGGCAGGCACTAACATCTTCCCTACTGATTTGTAATAGATTGTTGCTCAGAGCTTAACATGTACTTCCTCATTTTTGTTCCAACCATATCTACCCAACCCCAACTTCTCTCAAATCCACTTGTGTATAATGCTGACCCAGTAGGGCACTCTGTACTCTTCCCCAGCACTTTGAACAACATGCACTTTTACAGTGGAAGCCTGTTGTGGCTGCTAATGTTTTGAAAGTTTCTTCTGGGCACATTGGTACCCAGATAATAATTGTGGAATAATTTTCTATGAATACTAGCAGGAACAATTGTTTTTATGATTAAAAATATTCTCCCTTAGTCTTTCCTGAGAATTTTCTCCCTGTTCTATCTCTTCAAGTTGAAATCTTACTTATTTAATGAACTTGTTCAAACAGAAAGTAGCAGCTGGTTGTATCAAGTCTAATCCAACATCCTCATCCAAAAAACTTTGAAGCATAGGATCCCAGAGTCACAAATGACTCACTCAAAATGTCTCATGTTTATGGAGTATTTCTTTTTAAAAAAATTGTTAAAAGAAATGGCCCAGGGCTAGAGAGATAGTACAGTGGCTAGGGTGCTTGCTTTGTACATGGCCAACTCAAGTTTAATTCTTGGTATCCCATAGGGGCCCCCAAACATCTCCAGGAGTAATTCCTAAGCACTGCTGGGTGTGGACCAAAAACAAAATAACGCCAAAAAAGCACAATAAAATAAAATAAAATTTTAATTATTTTAAGTTTGTAATTAATAATGGCTTCTCATAATTAGTTAAATATATTAATTATGGTACTACACCCATCACCAATGATGTACTTCTGACCTTGATCACCAGTTGTGTAACCATGGATACCTGGAACCAATTTTTATCTCCACACTCTGAACTCTGTACATTGTCAGATTATTAATTGATAGCTACAGTGTGGATAAACCCTGAAGAATTTGTCTGGATTATAGCATTTCTAAGTAGTAAGTTCTACTACCACCCTCATATGAGAAAATTAAGGTTTTGAGAGTTTAACTGACTTGTGTTTTTTGTTTTTTTTTAATTCTTTTATTAATTCACCATGTGGAAAGTTACAAAGCGTTCAGGTTTAACTGACTTGTTAAGGGGAGGTAAACTTACAGTAGGTAGTACTCTTAACAGGAACACTTCGAATTTTCTATTTTCAATAATACTCCTCCTTGTGCTATAACTCTATACCTTGATGTTAAGGCATCATCTTAGTATCACCTTCCTCCTCTGGGCACACTAGGCATTTGAAATGTATGTTGTTAGTGGGTGCCATACAAATGTGTGTTGAGTGAAAATACGAATGCAAGAATGTTAAGAATATGAATGTGAAGTTAGTTAAAATTCATAATTACTAAATGGGGGATGTTGGTAGTAGTATATTTCTTTATGTAAGCTTATATACCAGTTACATTTCATGAGTGCATGGTGTTATATTTCATGAGTGTACCATGAGGACAAATGGCTATTGCTTGATAAGAGGATATTTCTCTAACTCTGGGCTGTTAGTGCCATCTTTGAGAAGTTTTTCACAGCTTTTCTAAAACCTTAACTTCAAATCCTGTATCTTAGGAAGTGTAAATTAGTTTTAATTTACTCGACTAGCTTATACCCCTATTGCATTTGTTATGCAATCAACTGCTAGAATACTCCTTCATCTTTGTCTTTGTCAGAGGAGAAAATTTGCCATCTAATTATCTCAAGCCATGACTGAGGGTCTCAGTAGATGTTTGGGGATTTCTGGAAAGCTTCGACTACCTGTCTTCCTTTAAGATAGTGGTGTGACAATTTGAAGAGACATTTCAAAGTACCTTAGGGATGTCACCTCCACTGTGACCTGTCAATGCTATTTACATGTGAATGAGAACATAATTTAACTTCAACAGTAGTTTAATTTTAGTTATCTTATGGAGAAAAGCCTCCAAAATTATAGTCCTGGAAATTTTGACTGCATATTTTTATTTTAGTTAAGCAAGTGCCCATTGTTTTCAGGGCATTGATAAGCCCACATCTGCAAGTTCAACTATAGGCAAAAAATCATGAGTAAACTATTCCAAAGGAGTCCTCTGATTATAAAAAATTGCCGTATTCAGTAGGCAAATGCACATTATTTTTTCTTTGCCAGATATTCTCTATATTTTAGCATAAGTGTCCTAATTTACACAGCAGAGAATCATTTAAAGATTTCTTATGTCAATAGCAGCTTTATGAGCATAGAGAGAGTTTAAAGGAAAGCAGAGCCAGCATACAATACTTGGTGTAATTCTGCACCTTGATAGAATACTCAAATGTTTCTTACAAGCTAAATAAACTTATTGCAGGTGTTCTGTAAATAATACGACTGTCCTTGAAGGACAGAACACAAATGTTTGCTTGAAATTCTCAATGAAGATGATATTATTTGGTCCTTTGAGTAAAACATTGGTCTTTTTCTTTATTTGCCTTGCCTTGCCATAATGTGTCATACCTTGTCTTGCCTTGTTTTCCTTTCCTTTCCTTTCCTTTCCTTTCCTTTCCTTTCCTTTCCTTTCCTTTCCTTTTCCCTTTCCTTTCCTTTCCTTTCCTTTCCTTTCCTTTCCTTTCCTTTCCTTTCCTTTCCTTTCCTTTCCTTTCCTTTCCTTTCCTTTCCCTTTTACTTTCCTTTCCCTTTCCTTTGCTTTCCTCTTTCCCTTCCCTTCCCTTCCCTTCCCTTCCCTTCCCTTCCCTTCCCTTCCCTTCCCTTCCCTCCCCTCTCCTCCCCCCCCCTCCCCTCCCCTCCCCTCCCCTCCCCTTCCCCTCCCCCTCCCCTTCCCTTCCCTTCCCTTCCCTTCCCTTCCCTTCCTCCCTTCCCTTCCCTTCCCTTCCCTTCCCTTCCCTTCCCTTCCCTTCCCTTCCCTTCCCTTCCCTTCCATTCCCTTCCCTTTTGTACCCTTCCTTCCCCTTCCCTTCCCTCTCCTTCCCCTCCCCTCCTCTTCCCTCCCCTTTCTTCCCTCCCTTCCTCTTCCCTTCCTTTTCCTTCCCTTCCCTCCCCTTCCCTTCTCTACCCTTACCTCCCCTCCCCTTCCCTCCTCTTCTCTTCCCTCCCCTCCCCCTCCCCTCCTCTTCTCTTCCCTCCCCTCCCCCCTCCCCCTCCCCCTCTCCATCCCCTCCCCCTTCCCTCTCCTTTCCTCTCCTCCCCTTCCTTTTCCTTCCTTTCCCTTTCCCTTTCCCTTTTCCTTTCCTTTCCTTTCCTTTCCTTTCCTTTCCTTTCCTTTCCTTTCCCTTCCCTTCCCTTCCCTTCCTTTCCTTTCCTTTCCTTTCCTTTCCTTTCCTTTCCTTTCCTTTCCTTTCCTTTCCTTTCCTTTCCTTTCCTTTCCTTTCCTTTCCTTTCCTTTCCTTTCCTTTCCTTTCCTTTCCTTTCCTTTCCTTTCTCTTCTATTCTCCCTTTTTATTTTTGTGGTGAGGGGTAGGAGCTATACCGCTTGAGCACAGGGACTATTCCTGACTCTCAGGAGCAACTACTGGCAGTGCAACCATATGGCATGCCAGGAATTAAATCAAGGTCTGCTACATGCCAGGCAAGAATCTTAACTTCTGTGCTGTCTCTCTGGTCCAAGTCATTGGCATTTTTTCAGTGATTTTCCCTGTATTCCATACAACAGCTCATTCACACAACCATTCACACACCTCTTCATTGTCCCATCCATCCATCCATCCATCCATCCACTCATCCATCCATCATCCATCCATCCAACCATCCATCTATCCATCCATCCATCCATCCATCCATCCATCCATCCATCCATCCATCCATCCTTCCATTTATTCAGGATGTGCTGAACTGAAGGTTCCTGTTTGAACAGGCTTCTAGATGGTGGTGCAGTTATGAATATAGACAAGAGAATATTCTCAGAAATTTTATTATGAGGTATGTGGGTATGTAAAGAAAAGGTTTAATAACAAAAAAGACAATTTCAGGTGTAAAAAGGGCTATGACTAAAAATTAAACTGTTAGGCAAGTCCTCTGTGGGGATGATGAAATGAGTAAAGACTTTTCAGAGAAGTTAACTCATTAGTCAATATCTAGCACAAATAATGAAAGTTTTTTGTTTAGATGTTATGACTTTATGTGACAATATTCCAGTAGAGTAACAGAAAGTGCAATGACCCCGATCACTTGTATCACTGTCATCCCATTGCTCATTGATTTGCTCGAGCGGGCACCAGTCTCCATTGTCACTGTTGCATGCTAGTGTAGTCCAGGAACATGAAGAGCAACAAACCATTCAGGGTCTTGACAAAGAAGCCTGACCATCTTGTAGATGGGCGGCCAGGCATTCTTTTGACATCCCGTGGAATCTAGTCAGTAATGGCTCTAGTCCAGCGGTCATCTCCAAATCGCATTACGTGTAGGCATTCGAATGAATAGAGGAATGAGGCCCATTGTTGTTACTGTTTTTGGCATATCAAATATGCCACGGGTAGCTGGTTCACCATCTCATCGTGGCAGGGGGATGGCAATGGTGCCAACCGGCAAAGAGTAATCCAACAGGTGCTGCCGAGATGCAGGTAGATGTGTGTTTGTTAGAGTGCAGATCATTACAGCATGCCAGTCGACCAAAGCTTGCATTTGGAAGACTGGGAGCACTTGTAGGGATGATTAGAGGCTGGAAGCTAAAAGCTTCCATCCCTTTCAGAGAGCCCGGCAAGCTACCAAGGGTATCCCACTCACATGGCAGAGCCTGGCAATAACCCTGATAATACTACATATTCATTTTTTTCTTTTATTTATATTTGGGGAGGATCACACCCAGCGATGCTCAGGTGTTACTCCTGGCACTATGCTCAGAAACCACTCTTGGTGTGACTTTGGGGGCCATATGTAGTGCCAGGGATCAAACCAGGGTTGGACACAGGCAAGGCAATTGCCTTACTCTCTTCCTCTCCTGCTTTTCTTGAGAGAAACTGTCTGAGTGGTCTGAGAAAAAAACTAGAAAAGAAGTGTGGAGTTTATATATGTGTATCTGGACAAAGAGGAAAGTAAGAATGGTATGAATGATAAGCACTTACATCCCCCAAATTTGGAAAGGATACCATCAGATATTGACTATTTTCCTCACCAAGTTTGGAAAGGATATCATCAGATATTGACTATTTTCCTCACTAACCACTTGATGGCAATATTGCACAGTGTAATTTTTCTAGTCCCAAGGTTTATGACTCAGTGGAGGAATGAAATTGTGCTTTCTGAGATGGAGAAACTGTCTCCATCTTTACCCATGTTAAATAGAGCTTTACTACTGTGGAGTTATTATTTTCTTCATTAAGAAAGGTTATATTTACCTCAAACCAAAAAAAAAGGTGTTGCCATGTGTCCAGGAGATGGTCAGACTGTGCAGATTCTTGAACCCTAGAACACTCAGGGTTTCTCTCAATGAAACTGATAAGCGTCTCCTTTCCCTTTAGGCAAAATAGAACATTCAATTTTGTTTCTGGGGAGTAGGAAAGGCTGGCAAGCTTTCTCCCGGCAAAGCAGGAATGATTGATGCTAGTCACATAATTATGGAGACAAGAACTACTTTCTCAATAAACCTTTGGAATAGTCTGCTATGAAATAAAGGTGAAATTCTTTCCACTCCTACATTAACTGAGTATCAGGATTTGGATTTGCAGAAGCATCGGTGATTGAGGGGCTGCACATTATTGCTAGAGCATACCTGTAAGCCAAAGTGAGTGTTACTTTCAAATTTGACTCCTATCTTCTGGAGACTAACCCGCTTTACAGCTATAGAACCAATATCTTTGGACAGGGGGGTCTGGCAGGGGGAGAGGGGGAACTTATTTACCCTGCTTTATCAAATGGGAGTTAGAAATGAGATGGCGAGAGTAAAGTCTTGTCCCCACACTAATGTGACGAAGGGGTGTTGAGGCAGTGTTGTCAGTAGGCTTCCATCAGGTCCCTGCTATATTGTTTAATAGCTGTGTGATCAGCAGTACGGCCAGCCAGCCACCTTCTATGAACTTCTGCCTTTGTTTTTTGACAAAGGATGATTTGTCTTCCTTAGAGGGAGGATTAAAGTAATCAGTAAAGTTGATGATATCATGTAATTGCTAAGTGTTATATAAATACAGAGTGTAATTGCTATTATTCCTCATTTATTTCCTTTTGATTATTCTTACCTTTATACTCTGAAAGGTAGAATAGAAATAAACCACCACTAACCAGGAAATGATGGTACAAATGACTTCCAAGCCAGATAATTCGCAGGAAAAGGAGGGTACATTTAACATGTTGTGCCTTAGCATTTAAGGTGATATAAAATTAAACTACTGTATTTTCTTATAAAATTAAAAACTTTTCTTATGGAGATTATGGAAAAAATGAAGATCACTGAGCCACCCCCCTTTTGCCTTTTGTGTGGGAAATCAGAATCTGCCCTGTGAATTAGCTCAGCAGGACAATGCCCAGTCCATAAATATGCCTGGAGCTGCTACTGCTCACTTTCCCCCAATTTGGGGGAAGTCAGGGCACCTCGCAAGTGTTGTTCAATTGCTCAGGAGACACGGGAGTGGGGAGGACATCTGAGACTCTCTATCAACTAGTCTTTTGGTTCAATGCAAGTGCCCTGGAATTCGGTACTGCTTGAACCCTATGGTATCAGGGTTCAAGGTATCAATGGGGTGGCCCTGGGATGCTGAGAGCCTCCAGGCTGACACTTGGTGATGGAGCCATATTTGGAAGTGCCCAGGAACCTCCAAAATTGCACCTGGATATACTCAGGTACCATGTGGTGCCAGGAATTGAATTCCAGTCAGGTATGTGCCCTAACTGCTATACTATATCCTGGTCTCCATTTCCCAAATTTATAATTATAGAACCACTTCCTAAAGCTTTGTGGATGAATCCGTAGCCCTCTAGGCATATTTTATGGCATTTATTAGATTCCCAGAAATAAAATGGAGCTTTTCAAAACCCTTATAAACTCTGGGGTGAGAAGTCTCCATTTCTCCCTTTAAGCTTTTTGATTAGGGAAATTAACTGCTGCCTCAACTGTTATCAATGTTTCACTCTGTGCCCTTAAGCTATAGTCTTAAGACTATAAGGAAAAATGGGGCTATGGCTCAAAGTGGTAGATCATACATGTGAGGCTTTGAGTTTGATTCCAGGCACTGCAAGGCACCCTGCGTCAGAAATGATCGGTCAGGCTCACCTCCCAGGATTAGCCTCCTGGACTCCGTGCCACCTACGGATGTAATTAGTCAGAATAGGTAGACATGCACTGGGATTTTAGAATAAAGAAAAATATGACTACTTCTTTAGATACCCCTGGGTTCGCAAGAGTGGGAAGACGGACTTCTCATAAACAACCAAAGTGACAGGGGAGAGAGCTGTCAGTTTTCATATTTAGGTCTGACAAGAAAAGATTTTTTAAAGATGCTCAAGGAGAGAATGGATGCAGAACCACATGCTAACCAAAAGCAAGCGCTGTTTCTTTCTGGTTTCAAAATGCCCCTCATTTCAGCCTTTTAGAAACAGGTTCATAACTTGCTTGAATCTAAGAAAATCTTTACCCAAGAAAGTCTCTATGTGAGCAGTGACGGGGAAGAACTACCCACATCAAGAATTAAGTAACATATAGAAAAGGAGTGATAGCACAGTGGGTAGGGTGTTCGCCTTGCATGCAGCCGACCCAGGTTTGATTCCTCCACCCCTCTTGGAGAGTCCAGCAAGCTACCGTGGGTATCTCACCCACAAGGCAGAGCCTGGCAAGCTACCCGTGGCTTATTCAATATGCCCAAAAGAGTAACAACAAGTCTCACAATGGAGATGTTATGGGTGCCCGCTCGAGCAAATCGATGAGCAACAGGATGACAGTGATACAGTGATAGAAAAGGAGAAAGAGAGACCTTCATGAACTTTCTGTATAAACCCCACTCTCCTGTCAAGACAGTGCTTTCATATTCTTAATTAAACACTGAGCTTGTTTGCCTTTGTGGTCCTTACAGATTCCTTTGACTGTTGTTGTTATTGTTTGTTGTGTTGACAGACCAGACTGTGCTTAGGGCATGCTTGGGGCTCTTCACTCGGGGATTTTGGCAGGCTTGGGATACCTAGTGGGGTGCAGAGGGGCCAATCTGATTCTTCCATTTGCAAGTTGAGTACCCCACCCACTGTAACTATTTCTCCAAGGTCTCTCACAAATTATTTTTCAGGGATACACATATGGATGGACTGGATTGATAGCACAGTGGGTAGGGCGCTTGCCTTGCACAGAACCGACCCAGGTTCAATTCCTCCATCCCTCTTGGACAGCCTGGCAAGCTACCAAGAGTATCCTGCCCTCACACAGAGCATGGCAAGCTATCCGTGTTGTATTTGATATGTGCAAAACAGTAACAACAAATCTCACAATGGAGATGTTACTGGTGCCTGTTCGAGCAAATTGATGATCAGCAGGATGACAGTGCTACACATATGGACCAGGACAACTCCTTGGCTGTGACAGTGTGGTCCCCTTAAAGAGAAAACAAAATGCTAGGCAGTAAAAGATTTAGTCAAGGGCTTTCTCCTTCCCCAAGGTATTGGCCTAATGAAAAAAGATGTGATAACTGTGCTTTCCAGGAAACCATGTAACAAAGCAAGATTATTCTTTGTAAACAAATCTATTCTTCCTAAGAATAAGAAGCACAATAAGATTTTTCATGTTTGCCTCTCAGTTGAAGAGGGGAATAATTAGGGTAAGTTAAAATGCTCTAGTATTCTTTTTTTTTTTTTAACTGATTTTCTGCTGTTTTCTTTATAAGTACTTTCTGGGTTGATACAAATCTTTAGTAATTTTTAGAGTTCTAAGAAAGTAATTTCTGACCATTTCTTTGTGTTTTTATTGCTTTTATAAAGAAATTAATTTTCAGAGTTTAAAAACTCCAAAAATGTTTCAAAGTTCCAAAATTTTCATTTTCTTTAATGTTTATCTACTCTTTTTTTCATTTTTAGAACTAATAATACTCATTTGACACCATCGTCTATAAGATACAGCAAACTGCCTGTGTCTTTTATTTCCTCACACACATGTAGGGAAAATATCAAACAAAAATTAATTTTTTTCCATGACCTATTTAGGGAGACATTTTATATTTTACTATACAATCACTATCACTGCATAATCATTACACCCTATGTTTAAGAAATGCAGCAAAAGTATTTCTAAAAATATTTCAAATAGTTAAACCTCATTTAAAAATTTATTAAAAGTTAAAATTATCAAGTTACAAATTTATTCATGATTATGCTTTAGGTATGGAAAGGTCGGACTGCAGCTGAATCTCACGAAGACAATGTTCATGAGAGACGGACTAATTCCTGATGTTCCATTTGCCCTCAATGGAACAAACATCTCCGAGTGCAGCAGTTATGTGTGCCTAGGTCGAGAACTCCACATGACAAATGACTTGGCACCTGAACTGCACAGAAGGAAGAGAGCAGCGTGGATCGTCTTCAAGAGCATCAAAGAAGTGGTGAAGAGGACGATTTAGAAACGACCTCTGGAATAGAGCTGTTACAGACTGGTTTCCACAGGACGTCAAAGGACCTCGTGGCCACCCACCTAAGAGATGGTCAGACTTATTCGGCAAGATCCTGAACAAACAGTTTGAGGCTCTTTGTGTTCCTGGAGTGAGCAGACACCATTGGGCCACACTAGCATGTGGCAGGGACGAACAGAGACATTACTGGCGCCCGCTCAAACAAATCGATGAACAACAGGATGTAAAGTGATACAAGTGATACGCTTTAGGTGTGCAATGTTCCAGCACCAATCTCTTAACTAGTGTCCCCACTCATCCACCAATGTACCCACTTTCCTCCCACCTCTGCCTGCCTCTATGGCAGGCACTATTCCCGTTTTCTCTTCTCCTTTAAGGCACTGTAGTTTGCAGTACTGTTACTGAGAAGGTATCATGCATAATACTTGACCTTCTTTCAACATTCAGTTCTCATCCAAATTGAACACTTCCTCTTACCATTATTTTAGAGGTCACTTTCCTGTCAAACTCTCCTTTCCCCTCTGTGGTAATCTTTCTACAAAGAATCACTTCTCTTGCTCTTGTTTCTATTGTCTTTGGGCATTCTTCTTCTATAATGTTTCTTTAAACCTCACCAATGGGTGAGATTGTTTTGTGTTTGTCTCTCTACTTCTGACTCATTTTACTCAGAATGGTACCTCCAGATCCACCTATGTATTTGCAAATTTCATGACTTCATTTTATTTAAAGGCTACATAGTATTATATTGTGTATATGTACCATAATTTTTTAATCCAGCTCCCTGTTTGGGGGCACCTGGGTTGTTTGCAGATTTGGGCTATTATGGATAATGCTGCAATGAACATACAAGTGTAGATATCTTTTCTGAATTGCACTTTTGGGCCCTTAGGGTATATTCGCAGAAGTAGAATGGCTAGGTCATATGGAAGTTCAATTCCTAGTTATTTGAAGAATGTCCATATTATTTTCCAAAAAGGCTGGACCACGTGACACCCCCACTAGCAGTGAATGAGAGCTCTTTCCTTTTTCTCTGCATTCACTTCAACACTGGTTATTGCTGTTATTTGTGATGAGTGCTAGTCTCCTCGGTCTGCACACCTCACTTGTTTGCAAAACTATTTGGCATAAAATTTGTGATGATTAGTGAAATGTGGTATAACCCTAAGTTAAATCCCAAGTGGAAAGCATTACAAGGTTAAAATTGTCATAATGATACCAAATCTTCAGCATCTTGTGTTCTTAAGTCAATCAAGTAATACATAGATTTGGAAAAAGGAAAAAGGTTTATTTATTTATTTCTTTAAAAATTGTTTTTAATTGAATCACCATGAGATACAGTTACAAAGTTTTTATGTTTGAGTTTCAGTCATACAATTATAGAACATGCATTCCTTCCACCAGTGCACATTTTTCATCACCAATGTCCCCAGTATTCCCCCACCTCCACCCTGAATTCTAACCCTCTCCCTGACTCTATGACAGACAATTTCCTCTATACTCTCTCTCTACTTTTGGGCATTATGGCTTGTATTATAGGTACTGAGAGGCTATCACGTTTGGTCCTTTATCTACTTTCAGCACACATCTCCCATCCCAAATGATACCTTCAACCATCGTTGACTTAGTGATCTTTTCTCTAATTCCAGCTGCCTTCTCCCCCAGATCATGAGGCAAGCTTTCAACTATGGAGCAATATTCCCGGCCCTGTCTCTACTGTTCTTGGGTGTCAGTCTTATATTATGTTATTTTATATTCCACAAATGAGTGCCATCACTCTATGTCTGTCCCTCTTTTTCTGACTCATTTCACTTAGCATGATACTCTCCATGACCATCCACTTATAAGCAAAGTCATAATCATGACTTCCTCAAAAAGGTTTTTTTGCTACAGAAGACAGAGACAAGGGAGACAGCATGATCTTGAGTCCAAATCTAGTAGCTTCCTGAGCAGGATCTTTAAAGCCAGAAACAAGGGAATAGAGATATGTTTTTGATCAGTTTACTGGAAGCAAGGTGGATTATTGGTTGTTCAAAGACCATGGTAAATGAGAAATTATCTAAGAAAGGACTCAGGGGGTGGTGATGATTTGATACCATTGTCAAAGACAACAAAATAAAAAATAAACAAATGGGACTACATAAAATTAAAGATATTCTTCATAGCAAAAGACATATGGACTAAATCTGTTCAGGTAATTCCAATGTGCAATCAACTTTGAGAGACACTGACAGAGTTTTTTCAAGCTTACATTCTTATTTAATCACCAGGGAGGTCTTATTTGTTATGTGTGTGTGTGTGTGTGTGTGTGTGTGTGTTTAAGACTGCAGCTTTTTATTGAACATGTTACAAAAGGTTTAGTTAAAATTATCCAAACCCATGTCATTCTCAGGTTTCTCAGATTTTTCTTCCTTTGCTTCCACTTTCTTAGCTGGTGCAGCAGCTATGGAGGAGGTGGGGCCACCTGCAGGGGCAGCACCTGTTTCTGAGGCAAGCCCTCCAGCCCCCAATTGCCCATTAGGCTTCCAATGTTGGCATTGGCCAGGGCCTTGGTAAAAAGGCCAGAAGGGCTCTGGGCTGAGAGGGTATTGATCTTGTCCTCTGTGAGTGCCAGCTTATCACTGTGTGAGTGAATACAGGTGAGCTACAAGACAGAGGTCATAGCAAGGATTGAGTTGCCTGGAGCGATGTTAGTCACCAGATGAAATGAGGGCCTCATCTCAACTCAGCCTTAGCTTCCTCAGAAGGACAAAGCATCTCAGTGGCAGCTGCTGAAAATGCTATTTGTTTGGGATTTGTGGGGAGGCTATGCCCCACTCAGCTCTGTGACCAGGGTCCACTTCCAACAGTGCTTGGAGAACCAGTGGTCCTGTGGAACAAACCCGGACCCCCTGTAGCAAAACAGATATTTAGCCTCTTGAGCTCTCTCTTTGGCCCTTGGGAAGCTTTAAAATTCCTAATGTCTTTTAATATTCCTAGTAAGGCAACCATGACAATTCTATCAGAATAACCCAAACTTCAGTCTATTTTTGGGAGGGACCCCAAGGAAGTCAAGAGGCTATACCTGAGAACAAATCTTGGCCAAGCAGTTCATGATTTAGTGTAAAACTCCTTATGCTGTGGAGGATACTTAGGCTGCTTTGGTGGTGCATGACATTGCCAGGGCTGTACCCAGCAGTGTTCAGGATTCCAGGGAGTAGTAACATAGAACATTTAACTTAGAACTCCCACTGCTTAGGGGACCGGGTGCTACTAGGAATCAAACCCAGGTTCTGGTACATGATACACATACACCCAAACCACAGTACTATCTCCCAGCCCCCAGATTCCAATGTTTTAAAGTATGTTCAGGTGATTCCAATGTGCAATTGGTTATGAGAATTACTGTGCCCTAGAAAATTGAGAAAGCTCATAGGTGAACTGAGTGGTCAGAGACACAAGGCCTCAAAAGAAGGAATGCATAGCTCACTGAGAATATCCCCGAACAAGGGGCATTGGGACTGAATAGGCTTGGAAAAAACAATTTATTTTGGTAATACATTTCTTATTTATCAATTTCTTATTCCTGTCTCAGAAATTTGATCTTTGTTTTTCCTTCTTATAGAAAATGTTTTGCTTCCCATATCGGAGTCCTTTCTCTTCATTCATATCTCTGTGCCAAAATCCTTTCTTGAGTTCTCAATTTAAATAGCTTCTTCTATTTTCTGCACTTCCCCAGTGCTTTTTAATTATATTCCTAGGGCTCATGGTCATATGAATTTTCCCATTTATTTCTTGAATATTACTTGGTTCCTGTCCTGCACTTATCCACATGTCTTAACTCTCGGTAGTCTGTCTGTCTACTCTTTTTCCCTTAGAGTTCAGACCATTCTTGCATGTGGCTGGGGCTCAGTAAACGTCTATTGAGTAAATAAATAAACTGGAGCAAAAATATGTTAGGAGTTGAGTCCTTATTTCCTTATTAAACTTGGATTTCTCTGCCTCAGTTATATCAATTCTTTAGATTATTTACTTTCTACCTTACTGTGGGTCTGGCATGATAGACTGGGGGAATAAGGCAATTACCAATCTTAGGAGCTGTCTTGTAGAGTAGAACACTCCTGAGTGATCCTAAGAACATTTTACTTTCTGTGGCTGGACTACCCTCAGAGTCACTTCCTTCTATAACCTACATGGTCATCAACATCAGTGAAGAAACTTTTCTGAGAGTTCTGAGCAAAGTGTTCTGTTACTCTTCCCAAGAGCATTTGGGTGTGGGCAAACACTTGAAGCAAACAGCCCAAGGAAAACAGTCACTTACCTGTTTTTTTTTGCTTTCTGTTTCTTATTTTTTTACAGTTTAAATAAAACATAGACACAATGCCAAATAAAGAGTTGCAGAAGAAATAACTTAGAATAAAGATTTTTAATTGCTGATACATGAACTGAGTCTTCATATATACATATATATACACATATATACATATATATAAACATAATGTGCTTTCAAAAGGCATAATGTCATTCTATCCAATTGGCTAAAAATAATTGCTGGGTAGATTCCTGAGTGTAATAGAAATAAATCTTTTAATAGAAACACTAAATGTGAATGACTCAATTATAACAGCAAATTTTCTTAAGGAATAAATAGATGTGTATATGTTTCCATATGTAATAATGTATGTAACTTTAGGCAGTTCAGTATATGTATATTTGTCTATAATTAACTGCACTATATCTTATATGTCTTGATTCCATATTCTTCTATATTTCCACATCTCCATTGTCGTTCCTCAAAATTTGTCTACATATTTTGGAACATGGATCAGGTCCATAGAGGTGGATGTAGTGAACCAATAGAAGCACCAAAGGTCCTTGAAGATGTAGTTTGAGTATGAGAAGTAACTTAGAAAGGGACTCAGGAGATTGTCTATGAGTGATGAAATATGCTTTCAGCAAAATGGCAAGGCAAGAGTAATGGGTCTTTTCTGGAAAATCTCTAGCCTGTGGGAGGACATGCCTTTAAAGTTCAGCAGGTGATGATGTACATAAAGAAGAGGGGCCACTTTGTAAACACAGATGTGGGATTAGATTTTTTAAAAAAAAGAACAGAGTGCCTGGTGTCGGGGTTGTGGCTGATGGATGTGTCTGTGTCTTGTGCAATCAGGTGTGGAGAGCACAGTACAGGATGTGTAAACAAAGGTGATGGCATAGATGAAATTTATCTTGATTTCAAAAAGTTTGTACTCCTCTCCTCATAGCATTCTGATTTATAGAAACTTGGTAGAGCACCCAAAGCAGAAGCTTTTGAAATGAATTCAAATGGTCTTGTCCAGAGTGTGAAGAAAGAAATGGTTTTGAAACAGCATCAACCACCAGAGGACCAGTTTGTCTTTCCACTTGAGAGCAGTGTATGGGGTCTTGCTGGGCAAGTCATTCCACAGTAAAAGGAAACTGCTCTGAGCAACACAGCAGGGTCAAGAGAAAAAGAACTGAGATTTATGGATATTTATGGGTTTATGGGTTTTCATGTTGCTGCCTCAACAAGCAGGGCCTGGTAATTTTGACAACTGAACTAAGGAGAGAAACTGTATTTCTCTGGGTATAATTGGATGAGATGATGTGAATATGCAGACATTATGTTTTCCTAATGTTCTTCACTAGCCATTTTTTTTTCAGGGCAAGGGGATGTGCCCCTCCAGCAGTGCTCAGGCCTTACCCTTGGCTCTGAGATCAGGAATCACTCCTGGTAGGGGTCAGGGGAACATATGTGGTGTCAAAGATTGTTGCTGGGTCAGTTGTATTCAAAGCAATAATCTTATTAGCTGTACTATCTTCTCTGACTCTCCACTCCAGTTTTAAATTAAATCTCTAGGTCTATAGGTCTCATTATCCCATCTAAAAAGTGTTCCTTAATGGGAAGTATCTGAGGTTAGTGTCAAGTGTAAATGCTTCCTTCTTTAAGTAGGCATGACTTGCAACTGGACCCTTCACTAGGCTGTTTCACTCTGCATGCCCTAGAAAGGGGCAGGTGGAGACACCACCCTGCTATATGGGACCCAGCCCTGGCAGCCGAAGACTTCCAGAACCCAACTGCCACCATGCACATGGTCGCTCTCCACACGCTCCAGCCGAGCCTCACCCACAAGTGAAAGAAAAACTAGGTATGCGGTACTTTGTGACTGAGAACTCTGGGACCGGAAATGGAGCTCTTCTGCCAGTATCCCCGTCTCCAGCAACTCAGCAGTTCACACCCACAAGCCACCTCTGGCTGGCGCCAGTTAATCTCATCATCAACCACCATCCAGATCGCATGTCCTTCTCTCCTGGAAGGAAGCATAACATGACACTGGCCATAACCATGCCACCAGATCCCACACCAGGCAATTTCACTCAGGCCACCTTGTAGGGGGTTAGATGAGACCTCTCCTCGCTCAAGGGACCCAGCCCCAGTAGCCAAAAACTTTCAGAACTCAACCGCAGCTATGCTCATGGCCACTCTCCACACACTCAGCCAAGACTCACAAACAAGTCAACCTATTCCTGGACTGTGCGGCCTGCATTTGCAGCTGTGTGACCCGTCATGGGACATTCCCTACCCATACTCCAAGAGTACCACACCACATTTGATGGGGTTCAAAGTAGGAGGCAACCAATCTTAGAGGGAAATATATTTTTTGTAGATATATATATACATACACATATATGTGTACATATATATATATACATAGATATGTATATATATAATCACACAAGACTCAACCTTTAACAACATGTTAATGATCTCTTATAGAAGGTCTTAATGGCCCCTGGGTGAAATATAACAGTCTCCTAAAAAAGGATACTTTTTGTAGTAGCATTTTTAGCAGTTTTTCATAACAAACAATACAAAATATATTATTTAGGTTCTACTTTGAGACAGGTATTGGGGTTCGTGATGGAAACATCCAAAATATCGTGGTGGGAAGGTGTAGTGGTGATGGGATTGGTGTTTGAATATTAAATGTAATCAAATATTATGAAATACTCTATAAAATAAAAAAGTTTAATGTAGGCATGATCACTATGGTGTGATTTTGCAAGAGTTCAGCCCTAAGGGCTCTGTATCCTGAAGGCACACCCTGTGGTCACACTGTAGCAAATAGGTCAAGGCAACAAATGTCCCTATTATGTCAGAAAACTGTAGCAGCTTGGAATTTGGGAACAGGAGTTCAGCCTAAAGGAACATGGGAATGGACATGAATCCTGCTTTGAGAGAGAGTCGGTGTGAGGTGATGGGCACAGGTAGCTTAAGAGTCTTGTGCTGGGAAAGATGCTGTGACTACAAAATGGGAACTAAGACAGTTGCTTTCACCTGGAGAAGACGGACAAACCAAGGGCCTGTCCCCTATATGTGGCAGTATTAAGAAGGTCACAATTTTCTGTTTTTCTCCATTCAAGTGAATAATTGGGACTTCTCTCTAATGGGGGCAGGGTATGGGCAGTACAGCTCTTTTTGTAGTCAGACTCACTGGTATTTTCTACTACACTAGTTCTGCCCAGTCTGGTTAGAATGGGTCACCATGTCTGCAGGTCTGTGGTGCTGAAAGGTGGGAAAACGTTATGCATGAAACCCAATCATTATCAGTACAGTAAACCACAGTGCAAAAACTTATTTAAAAAGTACCTCTCATAGAGGCAAACCAGTGGGTGGGAGGCAAATGGGAGCATATTGGTGGAGAAAAACAAGTACTGGTGAAGGAGTTTGTGTTGAAATATTATATTTCTGAAACCCAATTGTGAATAACTTTGTGGTTTCGATGTAACTTGTGAGTTCACAAAATGTGTGAATGCTGTGTGATGTGTGCGTTTGGTGGTCAAGAGCCACCTCCCATCCTCCCCAGGCCACCCCAGCAAAGAGGCAGAGAGATGGGGGGACAAAGAGATGGGGGGACTACAGCCTGATGTTTAATCCAGAGCTGCTTGCATACTTATAGCACACCTGAGGGGACTTGGGGTACAGGATAGAGGCGTGATTGATCATTTACAGAGAAAACATTTGGCAGAGGCAATTCTCTTGGGGAGATTAACTCAGGGAGACACTGTCTCCCAGGGACATCTATATTGCTTTTGTCTTTCTTTCTAGTTGTACATGTTAAGTTTACTTCTTATCAATACATGCAGTTGTTTAAATAAACACAGTAAGAAATAAAAATCCCAAAACTTAGTTCTCTGGGCTCTGAGAGCAAGCAAGACTTTTACAGTAAATCCCAGACTAAGTCTCCTCAGGCCAGTTCAGCTTGTCCTTCGCCATGGGGGTCCTGTCTCTTGAGTCATACATTACACCTTGACCAAAACACTGCATTTATGCTTTCTAGACTGTCCCATTTCGATGCTGGGGTAGCTTTGCCACTCGGCCCGAGTACATCCCAGTCCCATGGCAGGACCTCCCTTTTGGGGTGTTAGGAACTATAGGAACTGAAGCCCGAGTCAAATAATTGTGATGGATGCCCAGGAGTATATATATTTCAGAATCAATAAACTCCCAAATATTAGGAGCATAGCATTAATGGTCTTTCTGTGTTTACCATTGCTCTATAACAAAATATAAAACTCTATATGCTCTATAATCCTCTATATGCTCTAATGCTCTATAATAAAATATAAAAAGGGTATAGGGGAAATAGAAAAGCAGGAGCAAACAACCAGCACTTCAAGTAAAAAACACTACAAATACAAAGTCCAGAATTACCAGAACGTTTGGCTTATAAGTAATCAAGACTGACTTGACAAACTGAGACAATGAGAGGTAAAACACAAGGGAAAGGTTAAAAACAAACTTGAACTAAATTAGGGATGCTAGCAAGAGCATGGTAAGAATCACTGGGAGGAGGAAAAGGGGCAATTCACCGATGAATCCTAAAACACTTCAAGTTAATATCCAACAATAACTAAATGAAATTACAATAAAAATTACAGTAGTTAGTGGGACTTTGTAAAAGTAAACAATTTGGTGTTACTGCTTAAACTTGGAGGTGAAAACATTTAGTTGTACTGGAGCAGACTATAAAGAAAAAAGATTCTGAAAGAAACAGATGATAATGACTCAAATTAAATTATAACCCAAAGTAATGTACTTACTTGGGAAGCATGTTCGATTGCCTATATATTTTAAAATGCAAGCATCATTAAGGAATATGTACCTGAAAGAGCAATTCTAACTCTAATTAAGAGGAGGTAGGTTCCATATGGATATATTGCGATGGAAATTGTCTATGCCTATATGACACTTAATCACATAGGTATTTATTTATAAATTTAATAGCCATTTAATATGGCTATTAAATATATTTTTTATATCTGGATATAAATAGACATCGGTAGCTATTCTTTTCCTCCTTTCTTTTCATGGATATGGTTGAGTCTAAAAATTGCTAAGCACATTAGTTGAAAAATAATGCATTGTAAGCCAGTTGTTTGATTTTACTCCACATACTATAGGTATTCGCAGAATACCTTTTAATTTTTTTGCCTTTTGGGTCACACCCAGCAATGCACAGAGGTTACTCCTGGCTCTGCACTCAGGAATTACTCCTAGCAGTGCTCAAGGGATCACATGGGATGCTGGGAATCGAACTCGTGTCTGCATGCAAGGCAAACGCCCTACCTGCTATAGCTATAGCTCCAGCCGCTGCAGAATACTTTTTAAATGTCTACAATTACTTGGCCAAAAAGGTGTAGTCTTTTTTCCCCCTTCTTATTTGTCTTCTTTTACCTTATAAAGGAAGTTCAGAGATTTCATTTATTTTGCTGAAGGTGGTTCTGTTCCTGTCCTTGATATGTAACTGACTGGAATTTTGGTTCCCTTCTGAATACTTGAATGTTCCATTTGCATCCATTTATGCATGCTCATTGTGGTCTGAGACGTGAATATAAATTAGCCTCCCCCAGTTTGTCTGGTGTAGTTTTGTTGAAAAGATTTTCCCCTTTATGAATTTTTTTTCTGAACTCATGTGGAGACAAAAGCTAATGTATGTGTGTACATGGTGTGCCATCCGCTATGTGTATTTAGCATCTTGGTGAGACAGCAAGAACTGCTTGTGCTAAGAACTGAGAATCTGTAGACTTGAATTGTGATGTCAAGGGAACTATAGTTATTTTTGCTTAGAAGACCTCCATCAGTGACCCGGTGTAATTCACAATTGAAAACCAGGGGACTAGGCTTTGATTGTATGAAGTAATAAAAGTCATGCATTTGGTCCCAACATGGTTGGAGCTTAAGGATATGGTGCTGAGTGAAGTCAGAAGGGAAGGAATAGATACAGAATGATCTCTTTCATAGGTGAGACTTAAAGGTTTACAACAAGGTAGCAACCAAGTGCCAAAGACAAACAATAGGAGAACTGGTCCACACAGCTTTGGGGTATTTTGGGAGAGGAGTAGGTACACTAGTGATGGGTGTAGTATTGGAATTATACACATCAGAAACTATCATTAACAATATTGCAAGGCACAGAACTTCAATCAACTTAAAAATTTATAAATTAATTAGCCACAACAAATTCTTTCTATATTTAGTGTGTTGGGATGACATATTGCATATTAGTTTGCCTCTTGGCAGGATCCTCTTGGCTGCAGTACGTATTGCTGCCATCCCCAGGGCCCAGGCAGGGTTGTTCCAGCTCTGTCAAGAAGAAAAGTGAGAGGAAACGATACATTTAAGATAACAACCAGCTCCAGCTCACCAATTAATTGCAAATAGCTATGCCCTAGTGTAAGGGTGTTAGATTTGTACCTTAAATTTCATGCTGCACTTGGGAATAAATATCAATGTTTTATAGATAGGATGTCAGATAAAACTGAATGTATAGAGAAAGAATTTAATTTTATGTTTAAATCCAATAGGAAAGAAAACTTGGCCACCAACAGAGCAGATTCAACATGAAATTCATCTCTTTTGATCAGGCTTGGTTTCAGACCTCCTCTGAGAGTATTGGAAGGAAATGCTGGGTGTTTTAGCCTCGTGTAGTTCCTAGAGGCAGAGAAACGCAATAAAAATTAGGCAACTAATAAATGGAGTCTACCATATGAATTCAAAGCAGAAAGTGTATTTTAATTAGAGTTGGCTATTGCTTTCACTACATTTCCAAATATTAAAATTTCCCTTTCATTTCTTGCATGAGTAATTCTGACCTTGATTAATTGGAAACACCAGGTCCTTGCTACTCCCACATATTATCCCTGGAGGGGACTATGCTTTGGTGACAAATGTTAGCAGAATATGCTGCATTATCTTTCTTTGGCATAGCAAATAAAGAGGGGAAATCATTTATTCCTGACCCTGGCAAGAAGCCTTAGGGATCTCCATGGCTCAGCTCTGCCTGTAACTAAATGATGGTAGCCAGTGCTGCCTTAGTCACTTTGCAGGCAGATAGAACTGCTCTCTCAATCCATTAGCCAAGGAAGAAACATCAAACCTTTCTGGAATCCATTCCATGTGAAAAAAACTAACTCCTTATCATTGTAACAAGATCATTGAAAATACTTTTTTTTAAAAAAAAAATTAGTACCTGAATAGAGCAAGTTGTTTGTTGTGCTGGCGTGAGCCCTGAATGAACAGAGACAGCTCAGAATAGGATAGTTAGCTTATTAGAGGCTCAGCGCTGAGGACCCCAAGTCAGAAGAGAAAGAGATTTGGAGCCCCGTCTGCTGAGAGGGTCTCTTTTTTATGATCTAAGAGTGAGCTATAACCTACAAAAAGAAAAAAATAAAACATCTTTCCCAGCCTTTAGGAGCCCCCCAAAACAAACAAGAAACATCTGTGTCAGTTCTCTCTTGCCCATTTGGTTTGATCTTCATGTGTCTCCCTCCATGTACTGCCATTCATCTGGCCTTTATTCTACCTGATTAGGGTCATTTGTTTATCTTTGCTTCCACTTCCTTGGTCAGTGAAATTTCATCTTGAGATGAAATTGACATATCTTGAGCTTTAATAACATAGAGGGTTTTGCCTCCATTTTTTTCACATATCTTATGGATTCAGGTCTGATGTTGAGGTCTTTAATCCATTTTGATCTGACTTTTGTGCATGGCATTTGATAGAGGTCTGAGTTCATTTTTTTTTCATGTAGCTGTCCAGTTTTGTCAGCACCACTAGTTAAAGAGGTTTTCCTTGTTCCACTTCATATTTCTTACTCCCTCATCAAAGATTAAATGATCATATATTTGTTTTTTTCTTTTTTTTAAATATTTTTTAAAAATTATTGAATCACCGTGAGATAGTTACAAGCTTTCATGTTTGGGTTACAATCTCACAATGATCAAACACCCATCCCTCCACCAGTGCACATTCATCACCACCAATATCCCGGGTATACCCACCCCTCTTCCCCACCTCCCCCTGCCTCTATGGCAGATAATATTCCCCATACTCTCTCTCTACTTTTGGGCATTATAACTTGCAACACAGACACTGAGAGGTCATCATGTTTGGTCCATTATCTACATTCAGCATGCATCTCCCATCCCACCATTTTCTTAGTGATCCCTTCTCTAATTCCATCTGCCTTCTGCCCTCTGCTCATGAAGCAGTCTTCCAGCTATGGGGCAATTCCCCTGGCCATTGTATCTACCGTCCTTGGGTGTCAGCCTTATGTGTTGCTACCCTACACTCCACAAATGAGTGCAGTCCGTCTATCTCTGTCCCTCTCTTTCTTACTCATTTCACTTAGCATGATACTCTCCATGTTTATCCATTTATAAGCAAGTTTCATGACTTCATCTCTCCTAACAGCTGCATAGTATTCCATTGTGTAGATGTACCAAGGCTTCTTTAACCAGTCATCTGTTTTAGGGCACTCGGGTTGTTTCCATATTTTGGCTATTGTGAACAAAGCTGCAACAAATATACAGGTACAGATGTCATTTCTACTGTGCTTTTTTGCATCCTCAGGATATATTCACAGAAGTGGTATTGCAGGGTCATATGGAAGTTCAAGTTCTAGTTTTTAAGGACTTTTCATATTGTTTTCCAGAAAGGCTGGACCAGTCAGCATTCCCAACAGTGAAGGAGCGTCACTTTTTCCCCACACCATGCCAGCACTGGTTGCTTTTGTTCTTTTGAATGTGTGCCAGTCTCTGTGGTGTGAGATGATACCTTGTTTTTTTTATTTGCATCTCCCTGATGACTAGCGATGTGGAGCATTTTTTTATGTGCCTTTTGGCCATTTGTATTTATTTTTTGAGGAAACTTCTGTTCATTTCTTCTCCCCATTTTTTGATGGAGTTTTTTTTCTTATACAATTCTGCAAGTGTCTTGTATATCCTGGATATTAATCCTTTATCAGATGAGTATTGGGTAAATATTCTTTCCCATTCTGTGGACTCTTTATGTATTTTGGTCACTGCTTCTTTTGAAGTGTAGAAGCTTCTTAGTTTGATGTAGTCCCATTTGTTTATGTTTGCTTCCACTTGCATAAATGATCATATATTTGAGGGTGTGTATGTCGGGATAGTCAACCTTATCCTATGAGTTAGCAGATCAGTTTTTATTCTAGTACCACGCTGCCTAAATTAGTTCTGCTTTGTAGTACAGTTTGAAGTTGAGGAAGGTGCTCCTTCCATCTTCTTTTTCCCTAGGAGTGCTTTAGCTATTCGTGAGGGTTTATTGTTCCATATGAATTTCAGGAGTGTTTGATCAATTTCTTTGAAAAATGTCATGGCTATCCTTATAGAACACGGGCAGAGCCTTTCAAGCTTCCCGTGGCATATTTGTATGCCAACAACAGTAACAATAGGTCTCATTCTCCTGACCCAGAAAGAACCTCCAATCATTGGGAAAGATGAGTAAGGAGAGGTTGCTAAAATCTTAGGGCTGGGAGGAAGAGACCTTACTGGTGCCCCTCGAGTAAATTGATGAACAAGGAATGACAGTGACAGTGATACAGTAATTAGGATCATACAAAGCAAAAGAAAACCTCTTCCTCCCTTCTCTGGCTGTTCTTGGGGTTGGTTTCAGTGTCTCAGTCCTCAATTACAGTTTCATAATTTTCATTACATAGTTTCTCATTTGTAATTTCTTATTTGTCATTACAGTTAATTCAGGGTTTTTTTCATAATAAATGATTGAGTTTTTTACTCCAAGGAAATGGAAAGTTTGTTTGACACTATTGGTTTTCTGGGATAGTTTAACAAATACACTCTCTTAATACAGCATGTATTGAGGTGCTTCATACTTTTTCAGTGTTATTGATCAGACAACAGGTAATGCCTTCGTTTCCCTTTTACTTCTTTCCTTGAGGCTATTCTCATAAAAAACAATTACTTGGGATCCTTCTTAAGCTTCTGAAAACTTATTTTCTACATTAGGATAGATCTGTTAGTTTCTTAGTGTTAAAGTAAATTACATAATTTAAAAAATTCTAATTTAAATAACTTTATCCAAAGTTGGGTTGAGACACAGGTTTCTATGGCTACCAGATTAGTGACGGTCTCCTGGGCTGCTTCCTGAAGCCCTGGTTACTTTATTACTCTATTCAGTGTTGGGCAAAAGGGTCAAAATATGAGCTTTTAGCTTTGTTCATGTTATTGAAATGTGTAAACATTTCTACAAGATTGTAAATATTCTGTTTACCTCACTGGAAGCAATAGATGTTGTTTTCCTCTTCATTGGGAACAAATATTTAAAAGGTGTTTTCACTTTTCACTTTCTAGGAACCTGGTGTAAATACTTTAGCATTTCTGGTGAGGTGAATCCTGGTAAATAAAAACAGTTTTCTAAAGAAGTACCTAGCTAGAATCAGTAGTGTACATTCATTGACTTGGTAAGAGGTCTAAATAGAACTTTCAGAAATTTATGGTCAGTCTTTGGGTCTAAAGAAAGGCCTGGTGAGTCCTGAAACTCTATCTGTTTATTTTTATTATTTTATTATTATTATTATTATTATTATTATTATTATTTTGCTTTTGGGGTCACACTCGGCTATGCACAGGGGTTGCTCCTGGCTCTGTGCTCAGGAATTACTCCTGGTGGTGCTCGGGTGACCATATGGGATGCTGGGAATCGAACCCTGGCCACGTGCAAGGCAAACACCCTACCTGCTGTGCTATTGTTCCAGCCCCAACTCTATCTTTTTAAACTCCTAAATTCCTGCTAACAGTAACTTCAGATTATGCCACCCTCCTCCAGCCCCATCCACAATTTAATCTCAGACAAGGCTACTTAAAATTTGTACTTAATATTTGCTCTGTCTTCCAAATTTTCTTCTTTTGTAACAACATTACACTCTTCATTAAGGGAATCACTTGTCAATCCCTGACGGCAGTTATGGTGAAATCAATCATGCAGTACTGTCAGAGTATACACTCAGACTCTCTCTGCAGGACCTATGGATCTTTTCCTAACCGTGTCATTATTTATTATTGTTTATTATTATCTTTTTATTCTGTTTATGTTAGTCATAGTTATTTTTTATTGTTCATAACTATAATCCTGACTGAATGACTCATGGTCTTTAATTTTAGTGATTACTGGGACTTTTTGGATACTAAATTGGGCAAGGGATGAACAATGGGATGACAGTGATACAGTGATGTCTATAGAAATAAATTTATTTGTTATACAATTCAATGGACTGGAGTGATAGTACAGGGGGTAGAACATGTGCCTTGCATACAGCGAACTGGGTTAGATTCCTACATCCCTCTCAGAGAGCCTGGCAAGTTACTGAGAGTATCCTGCCTGCACGGCAGAGCCTGGCAGAGCTAGAGTGTGGCATATTTGATATGCTAGAAACAGTAACAGGAGATCTCACAATGGAGACGTTAACTGGTGCCCTCTCGAGCAAATCAACGAACAACAGGATGACAGTTCTCCAGACAGTGCTACTGGGACTTTTTATGTGCTGTAATCATAACATAATTTGGGTGATTTTAATATTAAGTAAATAACTAAGGTCCTTGGTAATTCTGTTGTGCATTTTAATTTCCCAGTTAAGGTATGGTCCTACCTCATTCTACTTGTTACAAGAAAGACAGTCTATAGTTTAAGCCATATGCATTCATTTTTCTGTATGTTAGTCCAAAGCATTTCAAATACCATACCGTGCTGCTCAAAATAAGGTTTTTATCAAAACTTGAATTTTCTTCTGGCCATTTGGAGGATTATTACCCTGAAGATAAGTGTACATTTTTGAGAGAGGATTTAATATTTTAAAGTAGTCAAAATCTGTCAAAGGTCATCTAATCTGGTTAATAATGTGTTTGTTTAAATATAAGAATTGAGTATAATATAATGAACTGGTTTCTTCTTGAAGATAAAAATCTGGTCAGGAAAAGTGGTCCCAAAATATACTCATTGTCTACAAAAGTATACAGACTCTTAAAGTGACATTCTGAAGGACGCTGTTTTTATACTATTACCATATTTATCAAAAATTGAACACATTAATAAACTTTGAACTTACTAGCAAGGGATGTATCATGAATGTGCTTTTCCAAGGATGATATTTACTCACTGGACTATGAATTCGGATACCTGTGACTTCCCTAAATGTGGGAAACTTGACTACACAATTTGTTGTAGAAAAAGTTTGAATTAACTTTTTCTCCTAGGGGGAAGAAATATATACTTATATATACTTTCTGTTGTATACACACATAACATAATAGATATAATAGAATATATGTATATATGTGTTCTTATTTAAATTCTATAAAAACTGTTATGTTATTATGTTAGGATCTTTAAGATAATAAATGACACTTCCATTATTATCCTGTATTCAATTTATTTCAAGGACAGCCATAGGGCACAGATATGTATAAGGCTAGAAGTGCTGGGTCGTCATGCATAGATTTTAATACACGGTGACATACTGAGAGTATTAGGCTTAGAATTAGAAGTAATTACTTAGAACTAATTCTCTAGTGCTGAGCCTAAATTGCTGCATTAGAGCTAAAGAGATGGTACAGCTGGCAAAGTGCTTGCCTTACACATAGCTGACTCCGGTTGACTCCCCAGCACCCCAAACTGGCTCTTAACCCCTGCCAGGAGTGATCTCTGAACACACAGCCAGAAGTAAGCTTCAAGCACAGCTAGATATGGCCCCCAAACAACAACATGGTTAAGTGTGTGGACTACTCAATTTAAGGCTCCATGTTTAGAAGGTTCTGGCAAATAGCAACAGATGCTAACATCAGTTGAATATTTACTGGATCTCAGGCCTTGCCTTAAGTCCTTCTTATGTGCTCTCTTGATGAAACCATATTGACAAAGACAACTCTGTGTAATACTATGGTTACTCCCCCAAACTATGTGTAGTTAAATGTATAAACAAGAAGGGGGAATAGTGATAGCACCAAGGGTATGGCATTTGTCTTGCATCCAACTGACCTGGTCTGTTCCTCAGAACCCCATCTGTTTCCCTGAGCCTACCACGAGTGATCTGTGAGTGCTAAGCTATGCACAAGACTTGAGAATGGCCAGTAAGACTCAAAAACCAAAACAAAAGGATGTAAATAAATGTATAAACAAGGAGACAGAGACTCAGAGAGGCCCATGGATAACATTGACCCAAAGCCAGGCAATGTTCATTGGTCTATGTACTAATTAATGTCACCAAAGACTTGCTTGTTAGGATCACCTTAAGCGTAAACTGTCCTGGAATAACATTTGAATGTAATGGTGCAGTATGTTATCTCAATACCTTTAAAGGTACGTATGTGTATATATATATATATATATATATATATATATATATATATATATATACAGTTAATTGAATTACTGTGAGATAACAGTTAGTAGGTAGGGACACTGGTGGTGGGAAATGTGCATTGGTAAAGGGACAGGTATTGGGACATTATATGATTGAAACCTAATCATGAACAACCTTGTAAGTGTGCATATATTTATTGAGGTGTGAAATAATACTACTGAATCTTACATATTTTTAAAAAATGGTAAAAAATCCTAAATCAGCAAGGCTTTGGAGGAAACAAGAGAGTAGGCAGCACCTTCAAGCCATGGATGGTATCTTAAGTTCTACAACCAAAAGTTTTGGTCTTAGGTTAGATAGTAAGAATCACATGGAATTAAGAATGCAGGCTGAATTTAAATCTGAGGTCTGTCACTTTGACCTTGATTTCCCAAACATATAATGAAGATAACATTAGTTTCCATCTCCTAGGTTTTCTATGAGGAGTAAATAAATTAATACATACAAAACACTATTTATGCTGGGCACACAAACATATGTTCAGTATGTATGTTTGGTATACAATATGAAATTTTGTCAAATAAGAATGTTTCACGAACTATCTCTCAATACCTCCAGCTTTGGAAAAATTGGATACCCAAAATACAGGAAAACTCTCTTCTGTAACTTTGGTCTTAGGCACAAATCCCCACCCTTCTCAAGCCCCTCCCCACATTTCATACACACATGTGTACAATATCTCAGACAACATGAATATATACAGGTGAAGTATGGTCAGGAGTTGTGGTTCACACTTTCTTGGTGGAATTGGGTGTAATCAATGTCTTTTTATTACATGGAAGAGGAAAGACAAGGATATTTGATGCTGATATTTTGGAAAACTCAAAATCATGGGCGTGGGGAGAGTCTTAGAAAAGCGTATGTAGAACATCTTTTCAGTGATGCCAGAAATGGCTTCCATTTCCCCGGACTGATGTTTTTATTAATTGAGTCACCTTGAGACACCTAATTACAAAGTTGTTCATGATTGGGTTTCAGTCATGTAATGTTCCAATAACCATCCCCTCACCAGTGCACATTTCCCGCCACCCATGTCCCCAGTTTTCTCCTGCCACCCCCACCTCAACCTGCCTCTATGGCAGGTACTTTCCTTCTTTCTCTCTTTTTCTTTTTGGGAATTATAGTTTGCAATATAGGTATTGAAAGGTTATCAGGTATAATAACCCTTTACTTCCTTCTAGCAATCAGTTATTGTCCAGACTGATCCTTTCCAACTATTATTGTCATAATGGTCCCTTCTCTATTGTAACTGCCCTCCCTCAACCCCCACTTGTGGCAAGCTTCCAACTGTGGACTAATCCTCCTGGCCTTCATTTCTACTGGCCTTGGGTAATGGTCTCATATAATTCTTTTCATATCCCACAAATGAGTGCAATCATTCTATGTCTGTTCCTCTCCTTCTGACTGAACTTTGATTCTGTATTGCATTTACAAGTCCCTAATACTGTGTGGAGGAGAGGTGTGATCAGCTGCTCACAGATGGCAGTGGGAGGGAAGGATCTTTGCTCTTGTGCTTAAATATCACTGGAATTCTCAGTAGGATGAGGATTGAGAATGTACTCACATATACATATTTGGGTGCTGTATGTGGGGTGGACTCAATTTCAGAACATTCAGGTATCCTATAAGAGGAATATGCAATTTATCTGTTTATATTATAAACCTGACATAACTAAGCTGAGAATAGTGCTTTGCTTCTATTAGATATTTTTTTTGTATTGTTATTTGTTTTAAAGTGACTACATCTTTACTTGTTTCATCTATTCTTTTTCTGTCTTCTTAAAGTACAGATATCCATTGGAACTTAAACCTAATTTTCAGTTACAGAAAGGTTTTAAATTATTCTTTGCTCTCGATCTGCAGAGCCACTAAGAACTAGGTTTTTAAGTTTATTTTTATATTCAAACTTGACTTTTATTTTTTTTTATTTTTATTTTTTTATTTATTTTTTTTATAATTAGTTTATTTTTAATTAGAGAGTCATCGTGAGGGTACAGTTACAGATCCATACATCTTTATGCTCATGCTTCCCCCATGTAAAGTTCAATAACCCATCCCTTCACCAGTGCCCATTCTCCACCACCCGTAAACCCAACATCCCTCCCCCCCTCCCCAGACCCGTCTCCCCCTACCCCACCCTGCCACTATGGCAGGGAATTCCCTTTTGTTCTCTCTCTCTGATTAGGTGTTGTGGTTTGCAATAGAGGTGTTGAGTGGCCATTGTGTTCAGTCTCTAGTCTGTATTCCGCCCGCCTCATGCTTCCCACACATGACCTCCAACCACATTTTACTTGGTGGTCCCTTCCCTGAGTTACCCAGAATGAGAGACCAGCCTCCAAGCCATGGAAACAATCTCCTGGTTCTTATTTCTACTATTCTTGGGCGTTAGTCTTATAGTCTATTATTCTATATTCCAGAGATGAGTGCAATCTTTCTATGTCTGTCTCTCTCTTTCTGACTCATTTCACTTAGCATGATACTTTCCATGTTGATCCACTTATATGCAAACGTCATTGTAAGAAAACACGCAACCCGGAGATTCTTCTTCCAGCTATTTATTAAGAAACCTTCTCATGCAAACAGAAAAAAGGACGAAGCATGGACTAAGGACGAACTAAGGAAAAGGAACCAGGGGGGGACCCCTAGCTAGGCAGCTTCCCTCCTTATATACCTCTCGCTGCCTGTTTTCGCCCACGTGTCTGCATCTGATAGGTTAGTTACAGCTTATGGGCGTGGCAAGACATCCTGTTTCCTTATTAGGAATGGTTTTCGAAGCACACAGGTGTTGTTTACCAAGAAAGGTGCAATTTACAAGCACAGTGCAACTATTGTTGCAAAGCACGGTCCCGTGGAGGCTCTCCACAGTTCCCTCTTTTTGTTTTAGAACAGCCAGTCTGCGTAGCAACCTCGGCCCCCTTGGCCTTACCCGTCATTGGGAGCCCTCTCGCTTGTAGGTCCCTGTCTTAGGTTGGTCCAAGGGTCAGGTGGGGTATAGTGCACCCTTTCAAACTCCTCAACTACAGGAGGTCCCCTGCAGTTAAGGGCTCTCAGCTGCATAATACCTTTGCTACATCCAGCTAACCTGATTGTTCTAAGCGAGATTATTATTTCACAGTTGCAAGCCAAAGCTGCGGGGATTGCTGTGCCTCCAGGGCCACGAATGCCTGTAAATATCACGCTTTTGTAAATAGCTGTTCTTGCTGCATTTTGTATAGACACCAGGCAAAAAACCAAAGCAGCGAGAAGCAATAAGGACAGTCTGCTCCCACCCCCGCCCACTCTTTGATAAATGGAGGGGACTCCTACTCTGGGCCTATCAAGATGGGTAAGGAAGGGGGAAATCTATGCACAGGCGTTAAAGCAGGCCATGTTGTAGCAATGGCCCAGGAAGCTGCTTCTTCAGCTCATATCACAGGAATCAGGCTGAGCACGAGCACCAGTTTGCACATCTTGGTCTACTGGAGGCGCAGTCTTCCGTGTCAGGCATTCAGGAATCCACGCTGATTCTGCCCTGACCTGTGGAAAAAACACAAAACAGAACCCCTGGCCCGGGTTAACACGGGGTCCGAGCTGTGCCATCCACCAGAAAGGGTATAGGTGGAATCAGTTTGGCGATGAATCAGGAGACTCTGGCGGTCTGAGATCCAAATCAGGTGCTTGAATTCTGCTTCTGATAAGACGTAAAGGGATCCAAAGTTTCTTAGCGGGGTTATCATCTGTTGAAACAAAAGCATAGCCTTTTCCTCGAATGAGGAGTTTCCCTGCTACCCATTCTTTGTCAATTTTAATCCAAATGGGAGAGTTAATAGTTTCTTGAGTGTGCGCATCTGGTTAATATTTCCTAGCAGTTTTTGGAAGTCATTAAGGGTTTTCAGTTTATCATGGCGAATAGAAATTTTTTGAGGTCGTACGGTAGTACGCTCAAGAACATAGCCCAAATACTCATATGGAGACAACACCTGAATTTTTTCTGTGGCTACTTGTAACCCAGCTGCGGGTAGACGAGTCATAACATCCTCATACAATCTCTGGAGTTCTCCATCATTAGAACATGCAAGCAAGATATCATCCATATAGTGAATAACATAAGCCTGAGGAAACTTAACACGGGAAGGGCGCAAGACCAAGTCAACAAAATACTGACACATGATAGGGGAATTGGTCATTCCCTGAGGTAGAACAGTCCATTGATACCTGCGCATAGGAGCGCGGTTATTAAGAGAGGGAACAGAAAATGCAAAACGCTTACGATCATCCGGATGGATAGGAATGTTGTAAAAACAATCTTTTAAATCAATGACAACCAGTGACCAATCTTTAGGAACGGCAGCAGGGGAAGGAAGGCCAGGCTGGAGAGCCCCCATGGGAACCATGGTGGCGTTAACATTTCGTAGGTCAGTCAACAGATGCCACTTGCCTGACTTCTTTTGGATAACAAAAACAGGGGAATTCCATTCTGAAAATGAGGTTTCTATATGTCCCAACTCCAGTTGTTCTTCTACTAAAGATTCTAACACCCTTAGTTTTTCATTATTAAGGGGCCACTGGGAAGACCACACAGGATGGTGGGATTTCCACTGAATACAGAGGGGTGCTGGGCGTGAAACCGCAGCAGCTCCGATTAAACAAGGAGAGGCCTCAGAGTCAAAGCCCACAGCAGGAAGTGGAACGGGAATCCTAATCTCCGCGTTCCACTGCTCAAGTAAATCCCGTCCCCATAAATTCATAGGTACGGGTGCTATGTAGGGCTGGAAAATGGCTGTAATGCCCTCTGGGCCAATACATCTTAGCCACCTGGCACTTTGCCGGACAGAGGAGGAAGGCATCATGCCTACTCCATACAAACCATAAGGTACTGCCTGCACGGCCCAGTTCCTGGGCCAATGTTGGGAAGAAATGACAGAGGCGTCAGCTCCTGAGTCAATCATTCCTATAAATTTCTTCCCATGAATCTCAATAGTTAAAAGTGGGCGGTTGTCTTTCTTCAGATGGGCAACACAAGCAATTATAGGATTTGTGCTGTCAAAATCTCCCCCACTAGGGCGAGTGGATAGACCTGGCACAACCAAAGGTAGCAAAAGGAGCTGAGCTATGGGTTGTCCCTTATCAAATGTCCAAACAGTAGGCACCGTGATAACAATTGTTATTTCACCAGTATGGTCAGGATCAATGACCACGGTATGAACAATAATTCCCTTAATAATAAAACTGTTGTTTCCCAAGAGTAGGCCTATAGTGCCTTGTGGAATTGGTCCCTTTATACCCGAATTTAATTTGTAGGGACACTGGGCAGGGGCTATAGTAATCATATCAGGGCAGGAAATATTCAAGGCTGCGCTTCCTGCCGTCACTGGTTGCAGTGAGTCTATTGATCGGAGCTCAGCTGACTGGAGTTCTGAGACTCCACCTTGGGGAGAGAGACTGCAAACGGAAACATCCCCGGATTTCGCTGGGCCTGGGGCTGGCCCCCTGACAAGTTTCCCGAATTGGAGTCAACAGCTGCTTGAAAATTAAAGGGACAATCTTTGGCCCAGTGGTTTCCCTTTTTACATCTGGGACAGGGCCCAGGACGTGCTCTCACAGTAGCACGGTCTGGAGGTGCCCTGTAATCTTTACGAAAGTGGTCTGGTCTCCCACGATTGAAATATCCTTTCTGAGCTTGTCTCTGTACTGTACCGGTCTCAACAGTCCTAGCCTGCATTTTATGTCTAGCAGAACCAACATTCCTGCATGCGTCCAAGTACCCCATTATGTCTTCCTTCTCCTTAAGAGGGCGCAGAATGGCCTGGCAATCCTCATTAGCATTTTCAAAGGCCAATTGTTTAGTTAACAGCTCATGAGTCTCCTTACCCTCAACCTGCGTTTCTATGGCTTCCATTAATCTTCCTACGAAGTCTGCATAAGGTTCTGAGGCTCTCTGGACAATCTTTGTAAAGCTTTCTTTAAATTCCGCATCTGCATCAACCTTCTCCCACGCACGCAGGGCTACGCCACGGACATGAGCAAGAACAGCACGAGGCAAGGTGACTTGCCTTTCAGGATGGCGCCATTTTCCTTCACCAATTAACATCTTATGAGTCAATTTAATCCCTGAAAAGTTTCGTTCAGCATGGCCTAGGCCTTCAAACTCTGCCTTGGCCTCCTTGCTGAGCCACATTCTCCACTGCAAATACTGAGAAGAGCTTAAGCACGTTTTAGCAACCATGTGAAAATCTTGAGGTGCCCAGTGGGCCTTTTTACTCCAGTCTGTAAGATACTCTCTACAGTACGGAGATGTGGGCCCATATGAGACACAGGCCTGTTTGAAACGACTGAGAGAATCCATCCTTAACCTGCGGAAAGATGGAGGCCACTGCCTCTTTGCCTTGACTGGGCGATTGGGAGCACGTCCCAAGCGGCCTGGAGGCCGATTGGTTGAGTCACTCTCGGACTCAGAATATGAGAAGGCCGTAGCAGACTCATAATCTGCATCACTTTCATCTGATGCACTGGACGTGGAGCTATATTCATCAGTCTGAGAAACATTCAGACTATGACAACCTTTTCGAGGCTTAGGTGTGGGAGGACCTGAGGCCGTATTATTCCTAATGTTCTCCACATCAATTGCACTATTCAAAAACAGGAGAATAGAATTAACAATCTCCCATGTAGTCCAGAATTCCACGGGGATCTCAGTCCCTTTCTTAGATACCTTATAGACATTTTTCCTAACTTGTCTCCAAATCCTGCTTTCTAGAGTTCCTTCGTCTGGGAACCATGGGTTAACCTCATAAACTACTTTAAGGCAGGACCGGAGTTGGTCTCTGGAAACGTAGAGTTCCGGGTTTCCTATTCTGCGGGAGAGAGACTGAACGAAATCCACAAATGACTTGCCCTGTTCAGTCTGGCTCGAGAAAATACGAAAGATCTTGGGAAGGCCCAGAATCTGTCCCATCTTAGTGGGGGATTGCTGCTAGGATTCTAAACCGAAGCACACACAAAAAAATCCTGATCTCCCACTCACCTTCTAAAGTGGGGCGCACCGAACGCTTATTCTTACCTTTAGTTGATAGTTCGTGCCGACCCAGGGACGCCAGCTGTAAGAAAACACGCAACCCGGAGATTCTTCTTCCAGCTATTTATTAAGAAACCTTCTCATGCAAACAGAAAAAAGGACGAACGAAGCATGGACTAAGGACGAACTAAGGAAAAGGAACCAGGGGGGGACCCCTAGCTAGGCAGCTTCCCTCCTTATATACCTCTCGCTGCCTGTTTTCGCCCACGTGTCTGCATCTGATAGGTTAGTTACAGCTTATGGGCGTGGCAAGACATCCTGTTTCCTTATTAGGAATGGTTTTCGAAGCACACAGGTGTTGTTTACCAAGAAAGGTGCAATTTACAAGCACAGTGCAACTATTGTTGCAAAGCACGGTCCCGTGGAGGCTCTCCACATGTCATGACCTCATTTTTTCTAACAGCTGCATAGTATTCCATTGTATAGATGTACCAGAGTTTCTTCAACCAGTCATCTGTTCTAGGGCACTCGGGTTTTTTCCAGATTCTGGCTATTGTAAACAGTGCTGCGGTGAACATATAAGTGCATATGTCACTTCGACTATACTTTTTGGCTTTTCTGGGATATATTCCCAGCAGTCGGCAAAACCCTCCAGGATATTGAAGATAAAGGTATCTTCAAAGATGACACAGAACTAAGCAATCTAGTAAAAACAGAGATCAACAAATGGGACTACATTAAACTAAAAAGCTTCTGCACCGCAAAAGATACAGTGACCAGAATACAAAGACTATCTACAGAATGGGAAAGGATATTTACACAATACCCATCAGATAAGGGGTTGATATCAAGGGTATATAAAGCACTGGTTGAACTCTACAAGAAGAAAACATCCAACCCCATCAAAAAATGGGGTGAAGAAATGAACAGAAACTTTACCAAGGAAGAAATACGAATGGCCAAAAAGCACATGAAAAAGTGCTCTACATCACTAGTCGTCAGAGAGATGCAGATCAAAACAACCATGAGATACCACCTCACACCACAGAGACTAGCACACATCCAAAAGAACAAAAGCAACCGCTGTTGGAGAGGATGTGGGGAGAAAGGGACCCTTCTACACTGCTGGTGGGAATGCCGGCTAGTTCAGCCCTTTTGGAAAACAGTATGGACGATTCTCAAAAAACTAGAGGTTGAGCTCCCATTTGACCCAGCAATACCACTGCTGGGAATATATCCCAGAAAAGCAAACTTGACTTTTAAATTCATATAATCATTCATTCTTATGTTTATTCATTTGTTCATTCATTGAGAGGCATATATCCAACTCATTATTCTTTCAAGAGAAGTACTATATAACCCTCTGCTCTTACTTTTGTCTGAGGTGTCCGATACAATCCTTGTCCTCAAAAAGATAGACTAGTGTGATTGTGGAGGGAAAGGTGCCAATAAGCTTGCAGGGTAGAAGCTGATGAATGCTGCAGAATGTAGATGATGGCCTTGGTATCTGGATTCTTAGCCTTTAGGTCTCACCTTTAGAGAGAGCCCTGTTGTCTCTTCAGAGAACTTTCCTCATTGGCCTCTCTCAATTCCCACCCATTTTCCAAAGTGTTGATCCTATTGCCTGTCCTGTTTCTCATTATTATACTTAATTGTCACTAATCTTCTTTCTGTGAACTAATCTAATCTTTTTTTTCCTTGCACATGATGTTATCAGCTAACATTTAAGCTTCATGAAAACTGGATATCCAGCAATGAATGCAAGACTTCAGAGCACATATAACAGTGCTTGACAGAGTAAAATATATATTAATTCCTTTCTCCCGTATAGGAGTTAAAAAAAAAACAGCAAAAGTAAATTCTCATCCACTGCTTCAGGAAAAGAACCATTGCTTTAAAGTAAAAAGCTCTTTTAACTTATGCTACATATCGAGTCATTATGGTGACTTTTAACAGATGACCCACATCTTAGATTATTTTTGTTTCGCAATTGGTTCTCAGGCCTCACTGGTCGTCTCTGTAGTCCTTAGGTATAACTTGGGGTATTGATAGCAACAGTTTACATTAATATCTAGACCCTTGACCTAAGGCTCTTATTTTACTTAGACAAAATTAATAGTTTCTGAAGAAATAGAGCTATTCTTCAAAAGAGTTTCTTGTCACATAATGGTTAGCGTTAACACTGACAATGATCATTACTTCAAATGATAGCAGAGAACAAATTACTATATTTCACTTCATAATTGTCACAGATTTTGTGGTAATATTTTGCAAATGTAGCATGTGGCCATTGTTTGGAGCCATTTTAAAAGAAACTATAGGGGCTGAAGCGATAGCACAGAGGGTAGGGTGTTTGCTTTGCACGTGGCCGGCCCAGGTTCAATTCCCAGCATCCCATATCGTCCCCTGAACAGTTCCAAGAATAACCCCTGAGTGCATAGCCAGTAGTAACCCCTATGCATCGCCAGGTGTGACCCAAAAAAGCAAAAAAAAAAAAAGAAAAGAAAATATAATGGTGCTCGTACTGCTTAAAATTATTTACTGCCTAACTAGGGAACATCTATAAAATATATGTTCAAATTTATAGTGCAAATTGATAAATATGATTTTCTTGTGACAGTTTAGTCAAAAATTTTGTTATAAAATTAACATATTAGTTCTTGATTTGTGTATTATGGTTAAAGCATTGCACTTGAAAAAATTACTACAGTGTTGTGAAGTATAGAATTATAAAGTATAATCTGTGATTGAATACTGCATCACTATCATTGGTTTTAATATGTTTCAGTACCATTCATGTAACATGCAGTTACTTTGTCACTTAAAACCTTCAGATCCACCAAATGCAATAAAAACACATATATTTTTGAAGCTTTTAATTACTGTAAAGTCCCAAGACTAACATTCATAACAGTTCCCAGGATGGGTATTTAATATTTCCAGAGGGCATCAATGGTGATCTCTATTCATCATACATTTGTTGTAGAAACTAGGCAAGTTCAGGCAAGTGGTGTTTGTTTACACATACATACAGCTTCTATAAAATAGATGGGTACTTATTGTGTCTTATTTATGGAAAAGTTGCTTCACTTATTTCACCATGTGAAAGAAGAGATCTAAAACAAGAAGAGCCAACTGTTTCAGTATAACACTGGCAGGTGAGCTCTATAGTTTAGTTAGTAGGAAGATATAAGTTTTATCATATGATGTGTTCCTCATGGAAACTTTACCTGTGTCTGGCTCCCAGTGGCTTTTTGTTGGGTTGAATGACAATACCATTGGTACTATAGTGCTCTAAACAAATCCTGCAAGTTGGCTTTCTGTATGTGAGCAGATAATTCCAGGTTCATGGCTTGCATTGTATGAGAAGACAAATGTGAATTCATATGCCATTGGTAAATACATTGCTGCTCTATTTGCCTTTTAAGAAGCATGAGGAAAAGATAATACCATCTGGTAATTATGCAAAAAACCCTGTTATGAACCAATTTTTTAACTTAAAAAATCTGAGCTATGATGATTATACAGTGAAACAAGGATTTGTGTGTGATAATAGCTGAGACTGGTTATATTCATTGCCACATTGTTAGAAGGAGTTGGTTTGGGACAGGGTTTCATATTACCAATGAGTAGAGGGATATTAGGACAAAAGAAATTCCTTTAACTATTGGAGATATATTACTTGCATAGATATCCCTTAAGAATGAGTGTTTTCTCCAAATTGCAAATGCAAGTTAAACATAATATACCAGGCATATAGATTAACAGGACCAAGGATTCAGGTGGCATTCTGTGGGTACCTCTGCTGAGATTTGAAATAAGCTTGGGGACTGATGATGAAGTGGATAGACTGAAGGAAAGAGAGGGATCACAAATGATTCACCAAAGGATCTTTTCTAAACTTTCAAAGACAAGTTGTATGCTACAGTTGCTTCGTTGCCAGGGACAAATAACTCCTGTGACCCTGTAGGTCCACACTGGCATGTTTCTGTCCAAATTAGTATGGACATTTTCTTTGCTCACCAATTACTTCAAAAAAAGAATTCCTGAATTCATACAGTTCATCTGGTAATTGTATGCGTGTATATGTATGTGTGCAAAGGCATACACATATGCACGTATGTGTGTGTATAAAAGATTGTTTAAAGGCCAATGGATTAGAAATGTTCAAGATGCAAAATTCTATGATTTAAAGTAATCTAACTGGGAAATAAATGCAGAAAGTATAGTAGAAAATGGAGATGAGAGGCAAAGAAGATAAGAAACAATGCAGCACTGTAAAAGGGCAAAGAAAATTGGGCTCAGGGTATGCTATTGGGGCAGGCTTAGGTGGTGGTTGGGAAAAGTGGAAATAATCGTGGTAAAAAGGTATAATGGTGGTGGGTTGGTGTTGGAGTATTAAATGTAATAAATCATCATGAACAAAAAACAGCTGATATCAACTTTGGAAAACAGTTTAGAGCTCATGTGTCTGAGTGATACTTTCTCAGGGACAAAGGGCCATTCATTCCATTTCTTTCTGAGTAACAGAGGTATTTTTATTCTTCAATTTAATTATAGGCTGATGGTTTCTAATGGTTGTAAGGGAGACATCTACCCTCACAGAACAATATCCTGCCTATTCTGTGTATGGGTTCAAAGATTCCTTAGAGAGTTCTAAGACAGACAGTGTCTGGGACTGAGAGTTGAAAGCTTTCACTGGGATAATGAAGGAAAGTAGATAAAGCACCAAGACAATATCTAGACAGCTTAGTATTTTATGCATTTGTAGGCTACTCCCTACAAAGCCAAGACTCTACTTGACTATGTCAGGGATTTAAACATTCAGCTAATAGTTCACAATGGTGAAATCCTCAGAAATCAAGGTTTAAGAATGATATGAACCAGTATCCTTTGAAAGAGTAACAACTATGAACTTAATCCTTTGGTCAGTTTCTAAGAAGAGAATAAAGCCCCCAAATCTTAGGGCTAATGCTTATATCTGGGTCATCCATCTATTCCTGTACCAACCACATAGACATATGAAGAGAAAACCTGTTTTGTTCACCCTAGATTTTTACTTATCTCTGATATTACTAGTCATTCCCTTCTCTATTTTCAGACAACTGAGAATAAAAGGGGTTGTTTTTCCAAGTGAGGAAACTGTTTTTGTCTGTTTGTTTGTATGTTTTCAGAGGAGGAAAATTGAGTCCGGAATGCAAAAGTTATAGATAATGACTTATACTATCATATTAAGATACAGGATTTCTACATATGTAGAAACTAGGTAGAGATGAGATTTGAACTCAGGAATGAGGTTGAACAAAGCTTTTTTCTGCAACCTTATGAAAACATACAGAGCAGAACACAAGGCTAATTAGAGCCTTGACAGAATCCAATATATAAACCAATGTGACTTTGATAATCTTCAGAAAATGATGACTATTTGATGTATTTCATTGTGACTTGCAAACTCTAAGTGCATAGTAATTGTGAAAGGAGACTGTAACTGTGTACTGTATAGTTGGGGAGAGATTCCTGGATGGTGTGAAAAGGGGTCATGGGCAGAACTTTGAAGAGAAGGGAGAGCTGAGGTTAGTGGAAAGATCAGGAAGAATGTTTGGACTCTTGCTCTGTTTTGAGACTCAAATTGTCTAGGATCACTGTGCATTTGTTCTCCAAATATGGTGCCAAGAGCTATAATCTCTCACCTGACGTTCAAATGTTTTGTCAATTTTAATGTAATGGCGGCCTAAAAGCTGAACTCTACTCAATTATATTATATGGAATGAAATTTGGGCACAGAGGTCAATTGTGCAGAAGCTTTTTAAAGTCATCTTCCTTTTCCTGATGGTGCTGCTATAGGCAGCACAGTCCATCTGTATTCAAGCTCCTTGCTGAGACCACTAAAAGATAGGTTGACTGTCTAGGACCAGGCCAAACATCCATCTAAACAAGGAGAGATAAGGTGAGGGGTCTGATTACATATATATATATGTATATATTGGGAGAAAAACACTGTTAAACTTAAACCAGCACCAGAACCTCCAGGTCTCGAAGTCCTGACATAATACACACCTGAGGATCCTGACAAAAACCTTTGAGATGCAGAATTCAGGGTCTAGTCCATGGTTGAACTCCCTGGAGGGAGAGGTCCACACCTGAACAAAAGCTGTGCTAAGGATATCAAAGAAGAGCATCAATAGATCACAGTTTTTTCCTTGACAACCATCCTATCAACAGACTTGGAGATTGCAGTTTGAGAAAAATTCAATAACTAAATTACTAAAAGGAAGGGCACACAATTTTCTCCTTTCTTTTTAAAAATTTTTTTTATTTTATAAGGTAGTTCACAATATTTGATCACATTGAATATTCAAACACCAACCCCACCACCATATTTTGGATGTTTCCATCCCAAGCCCCAAGCCCTGTCTGAAGCACAATTGAAATAATATATTTTGTACTGTTTGTTCTGAAATACTGCTGAAAATGCTACAAAAAGGTATCCATAGTGGAACAATGTTAAGATTGCTCTATTTTGGCAGGGGCCATTAAGACCTTATTTAGGATATCACTAATACGTTGTTAACGGGTGAATGATGTGAACTTTCACATATATATGTAAATATATATGTGTATTACTGTATCACTGTCATCTTGTTGCTCATTGATTTGCTTAAGCAGGCACCAGTAATGTCTCCATTCATCCCTGTCCTGTTCAGGGGCAGGGGAATGAGGCTCATTATTGTTACTGTTTTTGACATATTTAATATGCCACAGGTAGCTTGCCAGGCTCTGCAGTGCAACATTCTCCATTGCTCTCTTCTGGGAGCTTTGTTTTATAGTCTCTGGATCTTGGCCATTGATAAGATTACATGGCACCAGGGTCAGTTTGTAGGTCTGACTGCCAAGCTACTGGAAAATGAGGGATCTAGGTGGAGGAGGCCCAGTCCCAATCCGAGGAGGCTTGGAGATCTCAGCCTCGAGTCCCACATACCTGGGTTCCTCTGTCGGTTCCTTCATGGGTGAGCTCATCCTAGCATATGGAGAGTGCCCTTAAGCATGGCTGTGGCTGGGTTCTGGAGGATTTTTGACTGCCGGGGCTCTGCTTGGGGCAGGGAGGGAAACTCAACCCACTCCCCTCCAAAGGGGCCCCAGTGAAGACAGCTTGGTGCAGGGGCAATATATGTATATATATACATATATATATATAAAATATTTCCCTCTATGATTGGTTGCCTACTATTTGAACCCCATCAAATGTGGTGCTGTACTCTTGACTGGTGACATGGTCTGCATCTAGCCCTAAGATATGTACATTCTTTGTGGCACCCATTCTCCACCTTGTGATGTTGCTGCAAACCTACTTGGGATATGAACTTGACTCTCTCTACATGGGAGAAGCCTACATTCTTTTTTTTTTTGTATAGCTGTTTTTTATAAATTTATTTATTTTTAATTAGTGAATCACCATGAAGGTACAGTTACAGATTTATACAGTTTTGTGCTTATGCTTCCCTCATACAAAGTTCGGGAACCCATCCCTTCACCAGTGCCCATTCTCCACCACCAATAAATCCAGCATCCCTCCCACCCTCCCCAATCCATCTCCCCCCACCCCACCGTGCCACTGTGGCAGGGAATTCCCTTCTGTTCTCTCTCTCTAATTAACTGTTGTGGTTTGCAATAAAGGTGTTGAGAAGGTGTTGAGTGGCCACTGCGCTCAGTCTCTAGCCCTCATTCAGCCCGCAACACCCTTCCCCCTCATGGCCTTCGACTACATTATAGTTGGTGATCCCTTCTCTGAGTTTCCTTTCCCCAGAATGTGAGGCCAGCCTCCAAACCATGGAGTCAACCTCTTGGTACTTATTTCTACAATTCTTGGGTGTTAGTCTCCCACTCTGTTATTCTATATACCACAGATGAGTGCAATCTTTCTATGTCTGTCTCTCTCGTTCTGACTCATTTCACTCAGCATGAAACTTTCCATGCCGATCCACTTATATGCAAAATTCATGATTTCCTTTTTTCTAACAGCTGCATAGTATTCCATTGTATAGATGTACCAAAGTTTCCTCAACCAGTCATCTGTTCTAGGGCATTCGGGTTTTTTCCAGATTTTTGGCTATTGTAAACAGTGCTACATTCTTTTTTTAATATGAAATTGATTACCCAAATAAACTTACTTCATTATTTTTATTCCTTTCTGAAATTATTTTTTTTTGTGGGGAGAAAATAATGTTCCTGGAAAAATCTAGGTAGAAATTACAGCTGCTTTCTTCTCCTGCAAAGAGCAAACACTTGCTCCAATCTGAGTTCCACAGTTCCTCTAAAAATCAGGTGGCAGAGATACTTTCCCCTGCTGGATAAAACAAATATGACTCAGATGCAGTTCAACAGCTGCCTGGTGGATCTGATGACATGTAAGGTGCAGATGCTCAAAGTTGACTTTAGCAGTCCTAAACTTACCCAGGAACTTTCCTAGGTGTCTAGAGGGAAGTGGTAGTAGACTCCCTTTTGGAATATACTACCTCTCTTCTTCCCACTTCATATAAGTCATCTACAACATTATGAGTTGTCATTTCGTTTTCATTTCCTTGCACCTAGAATGTCTCTGCCTCAGGTAAAGATTTCGAAGTTCAAATGCATTTTTCTTTTTCAAACATGATGCTTTGTCTTCTTTCAATTATCACTTCAAATGTAAATTTTTAATCTGTTGAAAATGATCTGTCTTTCAAAGTAGCACATAACCTAAATTTGCCTTGAGGGCAGAATGTGGAAGTAACTAGGCAGGACTCTGTTAGTTTCTTACTCCAGGCAGGCTTACGCTATAACCTCTGGGGGGAAAAATCTTTTCATCCATGCAACAGTATATTTTATTTTATTTAATGGCTATGATACTAAAAGAACAAAACCCATTGGATAATTTTTGGGTGGTAAAGAAATATACAGATTTCTCCCATGTCCACCTACCTGCCAGGGCAGATGATGGTGAAAGGTGGGAGGTAAAGACTGCAGTGTGTATCCGTTTCTGTAAAGAAAAGATGTAGGCAACTAGACAGGGAAGGGCCCCTCAAAGCAATGGAATTCCTGGGAAGTAACCGCTTACTTCTAAGTCTGTCAGAACCCACCTTGTGAGCTCAGGAACTAAGGCTTGATTAGACCTTTACCTGCAGCAACCTCAGACCAGAGAAGCCTGGACCCACTCTCCAAGAGAAGCTCTGTCAGGAGCATAAACCACCCAGGGGGTCCACTGACTCCAATAATAGACCACAGTCATCATAATGAAGGTTGAAGGAAGTTTTAAATGACTGAAAATAAAGCAGGTGGGTAGATGGGGGAATTCCTGGCAATGCGTTATGGTAAGTCATAAAACAGAGATGTAAAGATAAGTTACTCTGTTGCCAATCCAAAGACAGTGTAGCCTGTGATGACTGAGAATGAAGCCAGCGCCAGGACTGAGAAGATGAGAAACCAGCTGAAGCAAAGGCCATAATAAGAATATAAAGATCATCAGAAGTTTAAAGTCCTTTTCCCTTAACTACAACCTAGTGTTGCTGGCAGATAGATGCCTCTCTCTCTCTCTCTCTGTATGTGTGTGTGTGTGTGTGTGTGTGTGTGTGTGTGTGTGTGTGTGTGTGTATGTGTGTGCACGCCTGCATGGGGGGAGATGTCCTGAGTTCTTTGGAATGGAAAAACAACCCAGAGACACAAACCTGGGCCCCACCTCAAGAAGGCTAAACTCTTCAGGAAAGGAGAATCTATGGAAGAATCTAAAGGTCATGAAAAGAGTGTCAAGGATCATCACCTGACACTTTCCAGTGGACATACTGTGGCAGAAATCCAAAGGAGTGTGAAATGTGGGAATGTTTTAAGAGAGGACAACTAACAGTCCTTTAGATAAGCCAGCCAGTGGAAAAAATCTAGTATAAAATTGCTTCCTACTTCTGTAACTACACTTGCTAAAGGCTATAGATACTTAAGGTTTTATTCTTGAGGATTCTGGCTATAAATTCCCCGATTCCTTTTGACACACTAGTAAAGCTGCTTCTTGAGAAAGCTCTGTCACTTCCAGGAGTGTCCTGCAGCACCTCTGGGCTCAGGACCTGCAGGTTGTGTTTTCACCTTTTTGTCACTGGGGCATTTTTTTTTACCCTACCAGTTCATTGAGAGAGGCTGGTTCTGTCTAGCACCAGTGAATTTATTGATTCTTAAAGGGCCCTCACCCTGCCAGCGTGTCAACAGAAGGAAACTCCACGCATAAAGGAACCCAGAACAATCTCGGCAACCAGCAACAGAGGAGCATCTCCAGCTGGACCAGGTAGAAATCTGGCTTTCATACTAGTCTTATCCCATACGGAGGGAGGGGTGCCTGATGACCTCCCCAAATTGACCTGAGAAGCCTCCTGAAACAGTGAAACAGTGGTTTTCAGGATTGGGCTTTGGAATAAGTGTGCTACTGAGATATGATAAGGTTGAGGTACATGCATAGTACCTCGTCTGAAGTTCTGTGATGGAATCATGCTGTCAAAGGTGAGCTCTGAGGAGCCTCCAGTCTGGGTTTATACAAACTCACTAAAATCAAGAGGTGCTCACATCCCTGCAACAGTAGTCCCTATAGATGAGCAAAGCAAGAGAAGTCTTGTGTTTCCCCACGAATGGATGGATGTGGGAGGAAGTTTGGGTATAAATAACCCTTTAAATTTTATGTTGAAGAATTTCAAATTCGAGTTCCTGGAAAATGAAGAATCAAGTAGGCCCCTGGAAAACTGAAGAAGTAAATTGGAGTGACTCAACTGTGGCATGGGTTGGCAATCTGAAGGAACATTTATAAAAGCTATCACTGTCACTGTCTGTCACTATCATCCCATTGTTCATCAATTTGCTCGAGTGGGCACCAGTAACATCTCCATTGTGAGACTTGTTACTGTTTTTGGCATATCAAATACATCACGGGTAGCTTCCCAGGCTCTGCTGTGTGGGCAGGATTCTCTTGGTAGCTTCCTGGGCTCTCCAAGAGGGGCAGAGAAAATGAACCCAGGTCGGCCACATGCAAGGCAAACACCCTTCCCGCTGTGCTATTGCTCCAGCCCATAAAAGCTATAATTTCTAGAAAATTTTAGAAAGTCATGGGCAACCCAGGCCCTCTAGACCAGTATCCTGACTTTGATGTTGGCAAGATGTAGTCCTCAGGAAGCCAAACTTGTGGCTTCCCTGCCTGGACAAAACAATGTAGTGTAGGGTCATGGTGGCTCCAGTGGCTTCAGGTCACAAGCTGTGGGGAAAAACCCAAAGTCCCTATTTTGGCCTGGAACCAAAGCAGAGTGCCCCTTTTTCCACCATATGCACCATTTTATGCATCTCTACCACCTACAACTGCTCCAGTCTCTCCTCTTCTTTTTGAGTAAGAAAAGTGGGTCCAATGATTCCGAAGTCTGAAATCCCAGAAACTTTGAACCATCTACCCCTCTTCATCGTTCAATCCCAAGTGAGATATCAGCTACTCTAAGCCTGCAGATCCTGACTCCTGACCCATCTTGGTGTCAGGAAGGCCTCAACTGCAGTGGATTTACAGATGTCTCTAAGGGAAACCCTCCAATTGATGAACCCACAGAACCAAATACAGGGAGAAGGTAGAACTTTAATTTACTAACTTTTACTACCACTTTCTAACTTTAGTAAGAAACCTCAGACTATAATTAATCTTATGCATATTCATAATCCTCTTTGAATTGACTGCCATCAAATCCTTCTAAATCTAATATCAAGGAGCTATTACATATAGTTTGGAGGGTTCATAAGTGGTCGGAAGATCATAATGCTACTGAGACTGTAAATAAAGCCACTTCCTGAAATGAAGATTCTCATTGTCAACCAAATGATGACCTAGATTTTCAGTGCTCAAAGATATGTCAGAAGACTTAGGGGTCATGAAGGAAGGATAATAAAAGGCCAAAAATATAAGGAAGACCTTGGAGGTCATCCAGGGACTGAAAAGAACTCCTAGTCAGTTCTCTGAGCAATTGTATGAGGCCTTCCATTTTTATGAGTGTTTTTTTTTTGACCCAGAGTCTGGTAAGAACAAATGAATAATTAATACTGCTTTTGTGGGAAAGACACAGGAAGATATACAGGGGAAGTGAAAAAAGAGGAATTTGCTGGAATTAATGGTACCCAACTTTTGAAAGTAGCCACTAGAGTTTTTATCAATTAGGATCATGAAGCCAAGCAGGAGGTTGTCAGGAAGATTAAAAGTAATTTTCCTTGCTACAGCATTGGCACAAAGGTCAGGCAGGTTCCTTGGGGTTGTCCCAGGTGAGAGGGGAAGCAGCTATCATGGCAAAAACATTAAGTTCAAAAGTGAGATCGAGTCCCAAGTAAAAGCTGTAATAAAGCTGTGCCTACTGCCATCAGGATGATCACTGGAAAACTGAATGACCCCAACAAGGGGGAGGATGTCTGGAGATAGCCATTCAATAGAAACCAAGGATGGGTAACAGTGGGAAAATAATAGGGAAGCCAAAGAGAAATAAAACCCTTAAGAGGGTGATGATATTGGATTGCCCACTCTGGAAGATTATGAGGAGAACTAGGACAAACCGAGCTCCAACTCTCTATGCTTTCAGGAGTCTATCATGCAAACAAAGATTAGGGACCAGCCTGTTGACCTCTGTCAAGTTCACATGAGAGCAGCACACTTCATAGTTCTCCAACAGTGGGCACGATCTCCCAAAGACAAACTATGATTGTAGGGGAAACAGGAAACTGGACCCGCTCACCCTTTATCACAGTTAATGTGCTCCCCTAGACAATATAATCTAGTGGGAACACTGTCAAACATGAGTTCCTTTGCATCCCTAACTTGTTGGAGGGCCCAGATAACTTTTGATTCAGGTGGTTCTGCAACTCTAAAGATCAGAGTACCAGGAGCCAGAATATTGACTCTCACAGTGACACAGGAGGGAAAAAAGTGACTCTGCCCTACCCTTGAGGATGACCATTTGAAACCAGAGCTCCCCACTAACATTCTGGGAATACAGATTTATGTAAATCCCCTGGGCCTGGTGTGCTATATACCCACAGTAGTAGTGGATCTAAAACCAGAAGTCAAATTTGTCCATCAGAAACAGTGTTGTATATTACCTTAAAGGCATAGGTGGGAAATTCAGAAACACTGCAACCAAATGGAACCAAATGGAACACTTCAACCCTGGAGCATACCTCCAATAGCAGTGCAGAAATTGTGTATGGAAAAATCTCAGGACAGTAAACACAGCCACCATCATTCTATACCTTGTGGGTCTCAAACCACTGCATTACATTACATTCTGAGTTTCATACATCAAAGACTTTTACCTGTCTAGATCTTAAGGATGTCTTTTATCTTCATTTTGCTGTCCCCAAAATGTGAACTTATATTTACTTTTCAATGGGAAAATCCAAACACTTCAATCCAAACAATTCAAGTTGACTTGAACTTGAGTGTCACAAAGTTTTAAGACTCCCCTATCAGCTTTAGAACAGCCCTAGCATCAGACTGAACGACTTTTCTACTGATCAGCATAATTGTGTTCTTCTCTAGTATGAAGAGTCAACCCATCTTTACTTTCCAATGGAAAATCTGAACACAGGTGGCAGTCATATGCTTCCTTATCCATCAGAAGGGGTGATGCTGTAAGTGCAAAAGGAAACCAGCTAGAGGCTAGAGAGAGAATACAGCAGGTAAGATGCCTGCCTTGCATGCAGCTGGCCTGCTTTTGATCCTCAGCACCACATATAATCCCCAAGGTTCTTCCAGGAAAGATCTCTGAGTGCAGAGCAAAGAGTAAAACTTGAACACAGCTGGTGTGGTCCCAAAACTGTCACTGTCACTGTCATCCTGTTGCTCATCAATTTGCTCTAGCGGGCACCAGTAATGTCTCCATCTTGAGACTTGTTGTTACTGTTTTTGGCATATTGAGTACACCACGGGTAGCTTGCCAGGCTCTGCTGTGCGGGGGGGGCGGGGTGTGGGGCGGATACTCTCAGTAGCTTGCCAGGCTCTCCGAGAGGGGCAGAGGAATCCAACCCATGTCGGTTGCATGCAAGGCAAACACCCTACCGCTGTGCTATCGCTCCAGCCTGTGGTCCCAAAACAGTAACAAAAAAGAAGTGAACCACCAGACAGGCATCCCTCTCAGGATAACCTTTTCTGGATGCCTTTCTGGTTTCCCTTTGTCTGAATGGGATCTTAAGTTTATACCATAAGAACAGAGTTGACTCATCACTGAAGAAGCTTTTCTCTGTGCTGGGTGGTAGAAGTTCATGGACAGCTATATAGCTATTTCCAAATCACTAGCTCCTGCATTTGTCAAACAGTTCCTTGAGGGGACTGATTCTATCCAAACATCTCTAGAAAAGGGCCATGCACTTATTTATTCCTAAGCTCTTAGTTTAAGTAAAGCAGTTTGTGAGAAATTTATTTTCTGTGTCTGTTCGAAGACTTGACAAGGGCACAGGGAACTTCCTTAGGTGCCAAACATCAGAGAAATTCCCTTCAAAAATTTAGTTGTGTATTTCACTAAGGTGCCTTAAGGTGCCTTAGCCCGTGGATATATGCTAATGATGGTCTAAATCTTCTCAGGACAGGTGGAAGTCTTCCCCACATGGATTAAAACGACCCAGAAAGTGACTAAGCACCTGCTAGTAGAGCTCATCCTGTGTTTCAGTATCTTGTATCTATAAGCTTGGATAAGGGACCTGCCTTTGTGCAAAGGTGATGGAACTGGAACAAAGGTTTTGGGATCACCTAGGAGTAGCATACGTTCTACCATCCACAGAGTTCAGGAAAGGTAAAAAAAATTAAAAGGACTCTCAAATCACAGCTATGGATGTAATGTCAGGAGACATGCAGTGGGATCAATTATTGCCCATAGCACTGCTTAAAATTAGATCTAACTCAACTGAAAGGATAGGTCTATCTCCTTTTGAAATTCTGTATGTGCAATCTTTCCCACTAATTAAGGGCATCAAGGGTGACTTAAAATTAATTGATGACCTCATCCTAAGACAGCAGCTTCAGGGAGAGACTCTAAGTTAATAAATAGATCCAAGTTAATGAATGGGTCCAGGTTAATAAATGGGTCCAAGAGAGATTTCCCATTAATTTAACCACCCTGCTACATTTGTACAAGCATTGAGATGTGATCTGTATACAAGAATGGAGTAACAAGCTCCGGAAGCTTCATTGGAGTGGTCATTTTGTCATCATTTTATCTACTCCCACCCAAGTTAAGGTGGCATAAGTACATAAGTGGCTTCTTGGATCCACCATAATTAATGGGTCAAGTCACAAAACCTGATTGGTAGTGTATCCCTGCTCCAATTCCACCATGCAAGGTCACCCTCTAGATTACACCATTCTCAACATTGTCCTGTAGAGCCATCAATTGATCCTGAATCCAGAGTAGACATCTGTTCTCTTATTCCCCCAGAAGCTGACTTCTTGGCACAACCAAAGTTGCTCTCTGAGAAACCAGAGCTTGAGAAATCCCACTGGATGCATAGTGGGAAATCAGAGATTGTTATCTGTTCAATCCTGCCCATTTCTATCATTGTGATACTGGTCTTGCTTCTTATTGTGTATTTGGTTACCACTATTCCCTGAGAATGGCATTGTGTCCCCCAAATTCTCTTCATTATATTATTCCCCTTATTATTGAGTATTTTCTTGGTGTTGGTTATATCTGGTGTGTCTCCCATTTCCAATCTTAACTTCAGATTGTGCTCAAAGAGACCACAGTTGAAAGAGAGATAGCTCTATAACTAATGATGTTGTGAAGGTACAAACCCATGGACCAGACTGTTTTTGTTTTGTTTTGTTTTGGTTTGGGGTCACACCCGGCGATTCAGGGGTTACTCCTGGCTCTGCACTCATGGATCACTCCTGGTGGTGCTCAGAGTTCCCTATTGAATGCCAGGTATTAAACCTGGGTTGAATGCATGCAAGGTAAACACCCAGCTGTGCTATCACCTGGGTCCCCAGAATGCTTTTTAACAGCAGTTGAGTCCAAGCATCAAAAGGGGGAAGTATGGAAGGAAAATAAAGGGGTGTGAAATGTGTGAATGTGAGGCATTGTGGTTCTTCAGTAACCTGAACATCTAATAATCAAGGCAAGGACTGCATTAACCAGAGAATGGGAAAGGAAAAGCCTTATCTGATATAATCCTGCCTTCAGCTTCTTTCACCACACTTGCTGATGGCTAAGGATATTTAGGATGGTCTGTATAGTTCCTAGTCTCAGTTTCTGTATATGAGTCCTCAAAACCTGCACTGATGTCTTTAATAAAGTTTCTTCCTGAAAAAGCCTGGTGCCAGAATCTTTCCAGAGCACCCTGCAACAATACCAATGCAGAATCAGTTGGTTTCTGTAAGGTTTAATGGTCCCAGGTTCTTCAGTATTTTCAAGAGTGAAAATACTGAAAAATAACTATTTTAGACTCAGAATTTGAAACAGAAAAGTTTATTGGAAAAAAGAGAGAAAAAAGAAAAGCTCCCACATGGAATGTTTATATAAAAAACGGGTGTTGATGACTGGTTTCTAAGGGTTATATAGAAATAAAGATATTATAGTGAAATTTATAAGGCTGTTTCTTTGTCACTTGATAATTCTTGCCTGTTTCCAGGGGTTTGCAGTTTATGATGCTCTGAGCTAAAGCTCACAAAATGCTCTGGACTTCCTGTTTGTTTACAATCTGGCCCTGAGCACTAAGTTGGGGTTATTTGTGTCTAGAATAAAACCTCAAAAATCTTGGGGCCTGAGAGGTAAAACAGAGGGTAGAGAGCTTGCCTTGCATGCAGCCTACTCAGTTTCAATCACTGGCACCCAATATGATGCCCCAGTCTGCCAGGAGAGACCCCTAAGAGCAAAGAGAGGAGGCCCTAAGCGCAATCAGGTGTACCTTCTCTAAGACCCATACCTCCTGCCCTGCCCCTGCAGGATCCATCAGTATGTTTCCAATAAAAAGAATATATAAGATACTGATAGGAATAGAAATTAAGATAGTTGGGAGTTAGATGGTACCCCTCCTGACAATTAGCAAGGGGAACATGACAGCTTTTTCTAGTAACTGGAAAGGGAGGATTTCTCTGTTAATAATAAAACTCAACATTGTGAAGATAATAAATAACCCTGAAGTACAATTGGGGTATAAGTGTTCATAAGCCACAGACTGGCACCACCTTCTACCTAATTTTGCCATCCAATCGCTCCTTTGTCATTTCCTTGTCCCCTTTGCTGTGTACTTTCTTTTTCTCTTCTGGATCTTGGGAATATGCAGAGTTGGGGAGCTATATTGTATACTTCCACTCCTTTCATAAATGCAGGTTCAGCAAGTGCTATGGCAGAGTGAAACAATATATACCTGGATAGAGTGCTAATTCCTCACATGTGGATGGTTATTTCTGATTGCAGTATTTTACACATCCTGCCAAATTTCATTACTATTTTAATAACACTATCCTCAACTGGGAAATATATCTTGGTAATAAAAAAAAACAATGTGATGCAAAGGAAAGGAAGTAGACTGAGGATTCAGCAATGGGAAGTTCAGTCTCACCACACTTAGGAACTGTGTTACTCTAAGCAAATCATCAAGTCTCTCTGAATTGAATATTCCCCATTAAATTCTCTAGATACTGACCTTGATGGTTCAGGGTCTCCTCCAGAATGAAAACTTACAGACTGTATAAGTCTGAAGACATCCTCAGAAAAAAACTCATTGAAAAGAGGTGTATAAATTGTGGGGTTCCTGCATGCACATGAAGGGACAATTTTTACTTAGGTTGCCATCTCACCTCACCATCTGCCCCATTACACTGTTTTAACATTGTCACTCTATCACATCGCATGCTCTCCACCTGTGACTGAATTGAAAGATCATTCTTTAAAACAGATTAGAAATATTTGTCTTTGAAGTAAGTCAATGGAGAAAATTGTTTTAGTTCATAAAATGTGATTTAAGAACGTGACTGATGGCATTTTTAGGTTGGTTCACATATACCTTCAAATAGCTCAACTGGTTACCAAAGATCAAATAAAATTTAGACTTATTGATTTCACCAACAGAAATGAGCAGAAGTAAACTTCCTGAAGGTCACAGTAAAGAATGAGAGTTCACTCAATGGACTTGAGCACATGTTTTACATGTAGAATGCCTGAGTTTAATCTCCAGGACTACACAGTTCCTGAACACTTTCGAGAGTGACCTCTGACCATTGACCTCTGACATCTTGGAGTAGCCTCTGAGAACAGCTGGATATTACTCAAACAAACTGAAGTCCTTTCCCAGTTTCTGTATCCATAGATGTAAAAGGGAAAAGGTGAGATCAGGCATGTTTTCCAGTTGATAGTATATATCACCAGTTTCTACCTGAAGCACCTAATTGCACAAAAATGGCAGAAATTTGTGGACTACTACTGAAAAGTTGACTGAGAAGGAAACACTGATACCCAAAGATGCTGAGCTCTCTGAAATATAGCAGTCAAAGCTGACTTAAAGAGCTACAGTTGAAACCAGTCCAAAAGAAATTAAGAGCTGAATCCAAAATTAAAGCCTGAAAACTCTTCTGAGCAGTTAGAATGTATAGAATGTGTTACTCTTTAAAAAGCACAGAAGCAGCTGAATGAAGAGAGTGGATTTATTGACATGAGAAGGCTGTTCACCAGCATGGGCTGGCAAAAAACTTCATAGAACTAGGGGTCTGGTTTTTATGCCAGCAGAATTAGAGTGATGTAACAGTTTATACATATTCTAGTAGTTTTTCAGGAAACACATACATATTCATGAGGGAGAATGGCATGTGCACTTAAGGAACAGAAAATGAACATATTTTGCATATGCAAAAATGTTTTAGAAATGTCATCAGGGTGTAACTTTTAGTAAAAGGGAATTTATTGTCAACAACTACAATTCTGCAACTACCTTTTCTAAAAAGTACTTCCCTGTTATTTTCATACGTATAAATGACTTCTTGTGACGTTTCAAAATAGATGTCATCGCATGCTGGTTTCTTCTTTCTCTACCCATCTACTTGTTTCTCAATTGACTGGTCCTTCAAGTGACAATGGAAACATGTCTTTATGGTATGAGGAACTAGAACAGAGTGGAGTTCTGCTGGGTCGGGCTGAGTTCAGATAAGGAAATTACTAGGTAAATCCAAGCTGATGCCCAGTCTCTCATTGTCTTCAACACCGCTCTCTGTACTGACCTGACATCATCTTCTTATCACACTTCTCTCCGAAACTCAGAGAAACAGCGCTGGGTTAGATAACCAATTATCACTGTGTGTCTATAAATGGGAGGTGCAATCTGGATGACATTCATTCAGACTTCCTTTCTCTGTGGGATATTGGGCTATACTTCAACGACTGCACTCACAGAGTAGGAAAAGTTATAAAACTTTTTCTTGGAATATGTGAATCATTTATCTGTTTTTCTGTGTGCAGCCACTTTGAGTCTTTTATTCTGTTAGAACGCTGCAAAATTAAAACTTGATTAGGATTACTATACAAAAAAAAACCCTTTGTATTCGATCAGTTTCATTAGCAAACAGTAAGGGTCAAGTTAATTCTGGATCCAGAAGGAGGACTTGGAAAACAGTTTTCTGAAGGATCTAGGAGTCCCTACCTTGAAATAAGTTCTGCCTTGTTAGAAGGGTATGACCTAGGAAGACTTCACCACTCATATGGATGGATATTGAAAAATATTGATATGACAATATATTTTAAAGGGACAAAATGAATGAGTTCTCCTAACCAATTAATCTGCACCTTTGGTAATGGAAGTTTAGCTACTTTATTGGATTTAGGAAAAATATTTCATAAGGAAAGACCTATTTTGGGTCCTAGGAAAGATTGATTAAAAGAATCAATCTTCAAGTTTCTCAGGTAAAGGGGAATGTTCCTTGACATATTTCGCTGCTCCTGCTATTTTTTCAGTTCCTTTTGATATTTTATTTTCAATTTGTTGTAAGCTATGTTTTGTTCATATTATGAGCTATGTACTGTGATATTTTGGGTTTGTGATTCTGAGTATACTTAGGAGGGATTCTCATGATTGCCTCGGAGTTTTTATCTGTTGTAAAAGTAATTGTGACCTCTAGGCTCTGCTGTTGTGCTACCGTTTAAGAAACAAATCTCTTAAATCCCAAAACTATAAATGTTGGTGGCTATGGCTAGGATGTTTGACTTCAAATTTTTGACTGATGCATCATCAAAAGCTATTAAAACATATTGAATCTTTCTATTCATTCAATATGTTTCTAAAACATATTGAATCTTTCTATTCATTCATATTCTGAAAGTGAACTTCTTTGGGTATTGTGAATAACTTCAAAACGTTATTGCTTAGTTGAATTGCAATTTAACTGGAGGACTTTGAAGCTGATTAAATTTAGAGGGCACCCAATCTAAATTTTTTATTGGTAAATATAAATTGATTTAAAAAAGGAAATACCTAATTAATATATAAACATAATGGCTATCATTAGAGAATTTTAAGACCTAAAATAACTCCTTAAACACAGATAATGTCCTTATTTTTGTTTCCAAGTTTTCAGAGGTAAGTAGAGCTTCTCTTACTACCATGTTTAACCAGAATACAGTCTAAGGTATGGCTTCAATAGCATATCTACTGATTTCACATATCCTCTATGTCTTAAAGATTAAAAACTGAATTCATCCAGGCTAACTGGTCAGTTACTTTAGGAAAAATAATCTATACCTGTGATTAAAAACATAAAATCTTTATCCCCCCTCTATGACTAAAGAGATAGTTTTGAAATATAAATTTATTGGGGAATATTCTTAAAGTAGGAATAAGAAATATCTAGAATAATTTTGAAAATAAATCAATGAAAGTTTTGGTTTTTTAAAAAATAAATATTAGCAATACACATTTCTTGAACTTTAATGAGGAAAAAAAAGTCCTTTTGTGTTTGTATGTCTCTTGAAAGCCTGGTTTGCCTCTGGGAGGAATTATTAAAATTTAAAAAATTTTTTAATTTTATAAAGTAGTTCACAGTATTTGAATACATTTAGTATTCAAACACCAATCCCACCACTATTACACCTTCTCATCACCATATTTCAGAAGTTTCCATCCTGAAGCCCAATCTCTGTCCCAAAGCAGAACTAAAATAATACATTTTGTATTATTTGTTATGAAAAACTGCTGGGAATGCTGGAAAAAAGTGTCCTTAGAGGAAAGAGTATGAAGATTGTTGCATTTCACCCAGGGGCCATTAAGCCATTCTATAAGAGATCACTAACATGTTGTTAAAGGTTGAGCTTTGTTTGCTTATACACACACACACACACACACACACATATCTGTAAAAAATTTTTCCCTCTAAGATTGGTTGCCTACTACTTTGGACCCACAAAATGTGGTGTGTACGCTTGGAGTACGGGTAAAGTATGTGGTATGAAGTGTTACGGCCGTGCGGTCCAGGAATAGGTTCACTCGTGGATGAGGCTTGACCAAACCATGTGGAAAGCAGCCGCGAGCATGGCAGAAGTTGAGTTCTGGAGATTTTTGGCTGCCAGAACTGTGTCTTTTTGGGCGGAGAAGTGTCTCATCGTCCCACCATTGGGGTGCCCCAAGTGAAACAGCCTGTCACAGGGTTCAGCAGCATGGTTATGGCAAGTGTCATGTTATGTTCCCTTCCAGGGAACATAACATATGACCTGGATGGTGGCCCATGACAAGATTATCTGGTGCCAGCCAGAGGTGGCTTATGGACATGACTGCTGAGCTGCTAAAGATGGGGGTGAGAGAGATATGGGCAGAGAATCTTCTTTTGCATCCTGTTGGACCCAGAGTTCTCAGTCACAAAGTCCTGCATAATTGGATTTTCTGGGGATTCACTCATGGAGGAATTATTAGAATTCTTGACTCAAATGCTTATAAGCTGAAATAATTTTGTTAGATGAAAACTAGCTAACTACATGTTATTTCCATCCTTATATTCCACAGGGAACATGTACTCTTGAACTGAACTCATTCTGAAGTGACTTCGGATTCCCTCAACTACATGGTGCTAACACTTAACTTAATCCTAGCCCCAATAACCTAATCCCCAAAAAATGCAATGTAAAGAAGAACCAAGGGATTAAGAAATAATCAAACCCTAAACTACAGCCAGAGTAGTTGTAGGGCCAGTGATACTATTCCTTGAACATTCACACAAAGCTCTGAACAACTAGTCAGTGCTAACAAAATCGGCTGGGGTAACTCCACCAGGGAAGGAACAGAGCAAAGTCCAGCTGGTTTCCCTGGAAACCTCAGTGTGAACATGTGTGTGTGGGTGCATGTGTGTGTGCACATGTGTGTGTTTGTGTATGTGTAATGAAAGTGGTAAATTAGAAAGACTGTAACCTATACTGCAAACAGACACAATGGGGAAGCAATACAGAACATTACCATGCTTCATGAGCAAAGACAATAGCTCAGAAGACTCCACCCCTGTAATAACCAGCTCTTTAAACCCTCAGGTAAGGACTTTAGACAGAATACGTTGAGGATGTTTAGTGAGTTTAAAGAAACAATGGTACAGAGAGAGAAAGACATTACAAAAAATAAAATTATGGAAGTATATCCCAATGAGCACAGATGCAAAGATTCTCAAAGAATATTAGCAAATAGAATCCAACAATAAGTCAAAAGATCATACACCATAACCAAGTAAGATTAAAATCAGGTATGTAAGAATAGTTTAATATATGCAAGTCAATAAACACAATACAGCTTATCATTACAAAGAAAATAAAATTCATATTGATAGATGCAGAGAAAAATTTTGACAAGGCCTAACACCCATTCATGATAAAAAAAAAACCTCTCAAAAAAATAGAATTTGAAGGAACTTTACTCAACATAGTTAAAGTATATCTACCACAAACCCCACAGCAAACAGTAATCAATGGTACAAAACTGAAGGACTTTCCTCTAAGATCAGGCACAAGATAAGGTTACCCTCACCACTACTATTCAATCAAGTACTGGACACTCTTGTCATGCAACTGAGAAAGAAGTTGTTATTAAGGAAATTCAAACTGGAAAAGAAGAAATCAAACTCCCATTGTTTGCAGATGGCATGTTACTATACTTAAATACCCTAAAAACTCTAAAAAAATGCTCCTAGAAATAAAGACTTATGTAGTAAAGTGGTAGGCTAAAAAAATTAATGTTCAGGAACATAGTTTTTCTATATGCAAATAATAAAATGAAAAATTTTTTAAAACATTAGGCCATTCAAAATTTTGCCTCAGCAAATCAAGTGCCCAGAAATCAGCTTAGCAAAAAGGTGAAAGACATACAAAAGAAACTATAAATAACTACTAAAATATGAAAGTGGACATAAGAAAATGGAAATATATCTCTTGCTCATGGATGGGAAGGATCAATATTGTCAAAATGACAATTTTCCCAAAGCATTGTACAGTGCAGATACAGTGCAGTCCCTATGAAAATACCCATGACAGTTAAAAAAAGACAATGGTCAAACACTCTTGAAATTTATATGGAATAATAAATCCACCCCCTTCTGCCATCCCCCAACCAAAATAGCCAAAGCAATCCTAGGAAAAAAGATGATGGGAGTCTTCTCTTTCCCCAGTTTCAAACTGTCCTATAAAACTGTATTTATCAAAACAACATGGTACTGTGATAAGGACAGATCCTTAGATCCACAGGATAAAATTGAGAATATGGAGACAAATCCCTAGGAATATCAAGAAAAACAAAGGTAAAGAACACTCCGTAACATTGAATCAAGAAGTGTTTTCAATGATTCAACACCATTGGCCAAATAGAAACAAAGATAATTAATCAAATGGAGTTGATCAAATGTAAAAGATTCTATGGCACAGAAGAAATGAAGATACTCCACAGACTGGGAGAGGATATTTTTTCACCATTTATATTAGAAATGGTTAAAGATATAAGGCAGTGGTAAACTTTATAAGAAAAATATGCAAACTCATCTAAAAATGGGATGGAGAGATGAACAGAAATTTCCTCAAAGAAGACAAATGGATGTCCAAGAGATATACGGAAAAAATGCTGTGCATCACTTATCATCTGGAAAATGCAAGCAAAAACAATGAGCTATCATTGCACATCACTGATATTGGCACATATCATGAAGAAAAAAAACAGTGCTAGCATGGTTGTGGGAAAGAGGGACGACCTTCATTAATTGCTGGTGGGAATATTCAGCCTTTGTGTAAACAACTAAAATGCATATAAGCACACCTATGTTCATCAGTGCCCTTAGTACAACAACCAAGAACTCAAATGCCCAACTACAGGTGAATGGGTTGGAAACAACCCAAATGCCCAACTACAGATGAGTGGATTAAGGAACTGTAGTATATGCAATGGAATACTATGCTTAAGAAAGAACTGTAGCACTGTCGTCCCATTGTTCATCTATTTGGTTGAGCAGGCACCAGTAATGTCTCCATTGTGAGACTTGTTACTGTTTTGGCATATCGAATACGCCATGAGTAGCTTGCCAAGCTCTGCTGTGTGGGCGGGATACTCTCGGTAGCTTACCGGTGTCTCCGAGAGGGACGGAGGAATCGAATCTGGGTCAGCCGCGTGCAAGACAAATGCCCTACCCACTGAGCTATCACTCCAATCTAAAAGTATCTGACTTTATTCTTTAATTTAAAAAAATTCCCATTCCCCAACTCCTTCCCTTCACTGAAGATACTGCTGTTTTTATGATTGGGTTTCACACACACACCTGGCTGTGATGTTCACACATTTTAGTTTTGGTGCTCACCAGTGTTCTCTTGGTTGAGGCACAAAAGTTATCTTGTAGTGCTTGCTGGATATCACTGGGGTGTTCACACAAGTGCTTGTCAAGAGTTGTACTTTCTGGCTGTGATGCATATATATCTTTTACAGTTTGCAACCACTTTGTGATGTTATATATACCCATTACACTGGTAAGAAAGAACAAAATAATGAAATTTTCAGCAACATGGATAGAGCTAGAGGATTTTATGCTGAGTAATGTCACTGAGAAGGAAAGAGATGATACAGAATGATTTCTCTCATATGTAGAACATAAAGATACACATGAAGGAAAGTTCCAACAGCAATACAATGGGAGACTGATACACAGAGTTGATGTAGGGGGACTTTTGAAGGAGGTGTCGTGGTGTCCTTGGGAAAGAAAGGGGGAACATTGGTGATGAGTGTGGTGTTGGAATTATGTGCATAAGAAGCCATTATTAATAGTATTGTAAATCAAAGAATATCAATAATTTTTAAAAAAAAAGGAAACTGGTAAATGTACACAGTGAAATACTACTCAGTTCTAATGAAAGATGAAATCTGTCAATTTTCGGGACTGGAGCGATAGCACAGCGGGTAGGGCATTTGCCTTGCATGTGACTGACCTGGGTTTGATTCCCAGTATTCCATATGGTCCCCTGAGCACCGCCAGGAGTAATTCCTGAATGCAAAGCCAGGAGTAACACTTGTGCATCGCCGGATGTGATTCAAAAAGCCAAAAAAAATCTGTCAATTTTCTGCTATACGGATGTATCTGGAGAACATCATGCTGAGTGAAGTTAGTCAAAAGGAGAGGGAGACACCTAACAATGAAGAATCCAGGCCAGCAGGCACCGCAAGCCAGAGAATGATCTGGACCTCAGACCGGGCCAACAACACTAGGGTGCCAGACGGAGAAGGTGCAGCGACCCCGCCTTCTCCAGATGGAATTCCAGCGATATTGAGCTTCTACTAACATGGCTCCGGTATGTGGGACTGGGACTATTTCTCCAAACCGCACAGCCATGTAAGCGGCCGTGAGACCTTTCCTGATATGCAAAAAGCTGCTCAGGAATGGCTCCGCCACCCCTGAGCCACCTTTATCCCAGAGGCACAGAAACCAATCTTGGAACGCAGTGGCTGCTGGCAGATACACTCTTTGACTGTGAACTAAGCTACGGCCCCATGCAGCCCCAGAAGGGTTTTTGTCCCTCAGCCTTTTCCCCATTGTGGCAGCATGGCGACCGCCACCTTTCAGAGCCAATTGGACAGAGAGGTAGGAGCTTGCAGAGATGGGACGCACAGGAATCTCGCGATGGGAGGTGCAGAACTGGCCACGCTCCCTGCCCAAATGAGACCCTGTGCAGCCTCCCACAAACAGCTCCTCAGCCCCTGAACAGCCATGACCCCAGAGGCCACAAACCTATCTCAGAATGCAGCGGCTGCTGGCAGAAATACCTCTGAACTTAATTACTAAAATACCAGAATCCCAAAACTGGGCGGCCGCTTTTGCAACCATGCATCATCATATACTCTTTGTTATCAGCAATAGAAAACATGATCTAATGATGCCATTTCAACATGTCTGATTGTTGTGGGGAAAACTTCAAATAATAATAGTGGGTTTTCTGTCAAAAATTGAATGTAATCAAAGTAAAGAGAGAAGTAAAATGAAAATCACCTGTCACACAGGCAGGAGGGGATTGGAAGGGAGGGGTATGCTGGGATTCTTGGTGGTGGAACATGTGAAAGGATCGGTGTTTGATCAGTGTTTGATCATTATATGACTGAGCCTTGATCCTGAAAGCCCTGTAACTGTTCTCATGGTGATTCAATAAAAAAAAGAAAGAAAAGAAAAGAAACTAACTAATCTAACCCTTTAAAAAAAAAGGGAGGGAGAGACAGAATGATCTCTCTTAAATGTGGGTTTTAAAGAAACATAGCAGGTTTATAATAAATGTCCAAAGACAACAGAAACCAAAAACTTGTCTTCAGTAGGAAGCCTCCCACAGGGGAGGGATAGGGAATTAGGATGAGGGGAGCACTGGGATAAGAGTGGGGAGAAGTGGATACTCTGGAAGAAGATGTGGAAAAGGGATTGTGTTATGCATAAAACCTTATTATTACCAGTATTGTAAACCAAAGTGTTTAAAAGAGTTAAAAATAAGTTAAGAAAACTACTTAATGGTGTAGTGTGAAATAGGTATGGCACTATAGGCATACATTTCTAGTATAATACTTTAATTCTACCTGTGTTTATTGATCAAAATTAGTTCATTTTATCTAAACAAGGAAAATAGCTGAATTGGTCACACATGTTTTATGCATTGGTGAAATAACTCTAACACCAAAAATGTTATGTTAAATAACCTTACATGAAAGCTAAAATATTTAAACAAATGTTAGAAATCTCAGGTGGTAATTAGTATCCCAGAAATTTTTAACCTGGAATTATGTTAAATTAATAATGAAATATAATGTAAAAAGGATTATTTTTATAAAAATATGTAGATAAATGAAAATACATCCATTATTCATGGATCAGAAAGATTAATATAGTAAAATGTCAATCTTACTCAATGCACTATACAGTTTCAGTGCGGGCCCTATAAAATTACCCATGACATTTTTTTAGAGGAATAGACCAAATGTTATTCAAATTTATATGGAGGTATAACCTATAACCACTCCCTCACATCCACCCCAAATAGCCAAAGCAATCATAAAAATAAAGAATATGGGAGGCTTCTCCTATTCAAAGTTTAAATTGGAGCTGTAGAAACAAGGGCTGTATGGTGTTAAAATAAAGGCATACTTTTAAACTAGTGGAATAGAATTGACAACTCAGAGACTGATCCTCAGGTATAAGACACTTAACCTTTGATATATAGAATAACAGAGTGGGAGACTAACACCCAAGAACTGTAGAAATAAGTACCAGGAGGTTGACTCCATGGCTTCGAGGCTGGCCTCACGTTCCGGGGAAAGGTCAACTCAGAGAAGCGATCACCAACTACATTGTAGTCGAAGGCCATGTGGGGGAAGGGAGTTGCGGGCTGAATGAGGGCTAGAGACTGAGCACAGCGGCCACTCAACACCTTTATTGCAAACCACAACAGCTAATTAGAGAGAGAGAACAGAAGGGAATGCCTTGCCACAGTGGCAGGGTGGGGTGGGGGGGAGATGGGATTGGGGAGGGTGGGAGGGACGCTGGGTTTACGGGTGGTGGAGAATGGGCACTGGTGAAGGGATGGGTTCCCGAACTTTGTATGAGGGAAGTATAAGCACAAAAGTGTATAAATCTGTAACTGTACCCTCACGGTGATTCTCTAATTAAAAATAAATAAATTAAAAAAATAAAATAAAAAATAAAGACACGCAAACACATTTAAATGCAAATAGCAAGTATTACCTATGAAGAAACAGTGGGATTGAAGAGTATGAGAAATAACGGCATGCTAAATAAACTTCCTGTGAAAATAAAAAAAAAAGACACTTAACCTTTGAGAAAGTAGCAAATAATACGAAGTAGAGTAGGGAAAACTCTTCAACAAATGATGTGTAAACTGGTCAGTCATAAGTAAAAATATAAACTCAGACTCCTATTTCACATCATGCATAAAAGTCACTTCAAAATAGTTTTAAAAATCTCAATATCAGGCCAGAATCCATGTTATGTGAGGAAAACATAGGCATAACCCTTCATGACACTGAATTGAGTACATAATTTAATGCCACTGGTCAAGCAAAAGGGAACAAAGATAAACAAATGGGACTACATGAAATTAAGAACTTTCTGCACTATTCAAGAATAAGACTGGAAATAAAAGTCAACCCACAGATTGGGAGAAAATATTTTCCACCTATCATCTGACTAATGGTTAATATTCAAGATTCATAAAGCATTTGTAAAACTTAAAAAAGGAAAAAAAAATGATGCTGTCCAAAAAATGGGGAGAAGAAATGTACAAATATTTTCTTAAAGAAGTCATACAGATGGCTAATAGGTATATAAAAATGCTCTATATCACTTATCATTAGGGAAATGCAAATCAAATATATAGTGTGACATTACTTAAAAACAGTAAAACTGGCACACATGAAAAGAAACAAAAATAACCAGTCTTGACACGGATGTTGAAAAAATAGAAGCACTCATCCACTGCTCGTGGGAATGTTAACTAGCTAAACCTCTTTGGGAAACAATATGGACAAAAATAAAGAAAATAAATTAAAAAGACTTAAGCTTCTACATGACTTAAAATTCCAATTCTGGGCATCTACATGCAAAGCAGAGTCTCTTGCCCCCGAGCCTGGCTGTCTTCACCTGGGCCTCTCAGAGGGGGCAGGTTGAGTTTTCTTCCCCAATCCGAGCAGAGCCTCGGCAGCTGAAGACCTCCAGAACCCAGCCACAGTCATGCTCAAGGCCAATCTCCACACTCTCGGATGAGCCTCATGCGTGAAGGAATCAGCAGAGGAACCCAGGTGTGCGGGACCCCGGGCTGAGATCTCCAAGCCTGCCTGGATTGGGACTGGGCCTTTTCCACCCAGATCCCAAATTTTCCAGTAGCTAGGCAGTCACACCCAGGGACTGCCCCCCACCCCCCATGCCATGTAATCCCATCAATGGCCAACATCCAAACTATTAAACCAAGCTCCCAGAAGACCTCTTATAGCCTAGTTCTCCCTCTCAAAGAACCTGGCAAGCTACTGAGAGTTTCCTGCCCACAAGGGAGAGCCCGGCAAGCTCCCCATAGCGTATTCATATGCCAAAAGCCGTAACAATGATGGGTCTCATTGAGTAACCCCTGTGCATTGCCAGGTGTGACCCAAAAAGAAAAAAAAATTTGATAGGTTGAATTATTTTGTGAATAAAATATAAATAATGTGCTACTTTCTCTCTATGATGCCATTAGTACATGAAAACTTTTAGTATTTTTACTCTTTGTATAAATGTTTTTATTTACATAAGTATAAGTAAAATATCTCTGAATTATAATTTGGAAACTGGTTGTATTACTGAGGTTTTGACTGGAGTCGGGCTTCAGGATTAATACTGAGCCCAGAAAGTTAAGAAAGAAAACTGTCTGATATCTCACTTCCATGGCTTCTATCTACTTAGAGGGGTCAAGGAAGACAGTCTGAAGGTGGAACAAGAATCCCCAAGACATTTTTTTAATTGAATCACTGTGAGATATAGTTATAAGGTTTCATGTTTGAGTTACAATCACACAATTATCAAGCACCCATCCCTCTATCAGCGCGAATTCCACCAATCTCCCCTGTATACCTCCCCTGTCCCACCCTACCCCTGCCTCCACGGCAATTTTTTTCCATACTCTCTCTGTACTTTTGGGCATTATGGTTTGCAACACAGATACTGAAAGGTTATCATATTTCGTCCTTTATCTACTTTTAGCACACAACTCCCATAGCGAACAATCCCTCCAACCTTCATTTTCTTGGTGATCCCTTCTCTATTCCAGTTGCCTTCTCCCCTGCTCCCGTTCATGAGGCCTACTTCCAACTATGGAGCAATCTACCTGGCCCTTGTGTCTATTGTCCTTGGGTGTCAGTTTCATGTGATGTTATTTTGTACTCCACAAATGAGTGCAGTCCTTCTGTGTCTGTCCCTCTCTTTCTGACTCATTTCACTTAGCATGATACTTTCCATGTCTACCCACTTATAAGCAAATGTAATGACTTCATCTCTCCTAACAGCTGTATAGCATTCCATAGTGTAGATGTACCAAAGTTTCTTTAACTAGTTGTCTGTTCTCGGCACTTCGTTGTTTCCACATTTTGACTATTGTGAACAGTTCTGTAATGAAAATATAGGTACAGATGTCATTTCTACTGTGGTTTTTTTGTATCCTAGGGATATATTCCCAGAAGTAGTATTGTGGGGTCATATGGAATTTTGATAAAAAATTTCATAAAAAATTTTTAGTTTTTGAAGGAATGTCCATATTGTTTTCCAGAAAGGCTGGGCCAGCTGGCATTTCCACCAACAGTGAAAGAGCATCCCTTTTCCCTCATATCCAGGCCAGCGCTGGTTGCTTTTGAATGTTCTATGGTGTGAGATAATATCTTATTTTTGTTTTGATTTGCATCTCCCTGATGATTAGCGATGTGGAGCATTTTTTCATGTGCCTTTTGGCCATTTGTATTTTGTTTTTGATGAAGCATCTATTCATTTCTTCTCCCCCCTTTTTGGTGGAGTTGGAGTGTTTTTTTCTTGTACGAAGAATCCCCCAGGACATTTTGAGAATCTCAATGAAAGATGAACTAACTTCCAAACACAGATATAACAGGTAAAATGTTAATTCCTGAGAAAGAGGAATTATATGACTCTTAAGCCCTAAAAAAGCCATTAAAAACTCAGTCTTTAACACCTTAAAGATACAGCAAATAAAATAAAAAATATCTATATGACTATTTATGTTCTTAATATGTTTATAAAAAACTAAGGCTATTAGATCTAAGGATAATTTGTTATTATAATTATTTGGTAAAGTAGGAGTAAAGGTAAAAAAGAGAATGTAATTCAAGAACAGAGCTCTTTGCAAAGATCAGATTTTAGTCCTTTTAATATATTTTGAAGCTTTTACTTCATTAATTCATTTACTTTGAGGTCTTCCTTTATCAGTTCTCTGCACAGCTTTTCAAGCTTAGACATTAGCATGTGATTACCTGAGGCTCACACCAAACCACATTGGCGAATGAGCTTGAGTTTCCAAAAACAGGCATCTTTTTGTGATTTTCTCACTCTCGGTGTTCCTCACACAATCATGGAGATGCTGAACCAGTCCATCATATTCCTCATCAATGTTGTTAACCATGGCATCTTCCCATATTGCCGCAATAGTGCCAAAGAGCTCCCAGTTGGTGGTCATTCTGGGAGTTCTCTTCTTAAACCTTGCAGCTCTTTCTCCCCGCTCCGTGAAGTAGAATTTCGCATGAAGGACACGGTGGTCTGATCCCATTTGGAAATTTGGGACAACAGCAACATCGGTCAGGAAAAACCATCAATTAAATACGATGTGGTCAATTTCTTTGTAGAACTGTCCACCGGGAGACCCCCATGTCCAATGTTTAGATTCGGCCTTCTGGAACTGTGAGTTACCATGGGTGGTCTTGGTCAACATGATGAACTCAGACAGTCTCTCATCCTATTCATTCCATTTTAGGCAATGGATCCTGATGTGGAGTTCTTCGGGCGATCTTCTAGATCCTATCTCTGTGTTAAAGTCACTGACAATGACCTTGTAGAAGGTGTGGTCTTCTTTATAGAACTTCCCAGGCCCCATGTAGAACTCCTCATTTTCTTCTTCATCATAGTTGGATGTTGGTGCATAGACAATGAAAATAGAAACTGCAGCAATGGGCCACATCTATTCAAACGTGATTCGAGTTGTTAGACATTCGAACAAATCAATGGTCATGGTCAAGTTCGTGTTGATGAGGACACTGACACCACTGACGCTTCTACTGTCACATGTTTTGAGGAGAAGTTCTTGTCCAGTGTCGAAAACGGTGTGATGTGATCAATGCCTTCTCATCTCGGTCAATCCAATAACGTACTTGATCTGCGCTTGCACCATCAGGTCCTCGATGGATGCTTCCAATGCCGGTGTACGTGCATTAAAAGTGCAGACAGTCATTTTAGTCCCGAGATTTTAGCAGCCTCTCCTTGCTCATCCTTCTCAATGTTGCCATATTGGGGGCTTTTTCAGGGCCATGAGAATGAGGCCCATTTTTGTTACTGTTTTTGGCATATCAAATATGCCATGGGTGACTTCCCAGGTTCTGCCATGCAGGTGGCATGTTGTAACGATCTGCATGCTAACAAACATGCCATACACCTTCTGCAGAGACATGCTGCTCAGGCACAGAAAAGTACTGGCAGATTGACAGTGCTGATGCAAAGAATCCAGCCCTGTACCTGCCTGCATCTCTGGGCAGCACCTGTTGGTTCGCTCTTCGCCAGTTGGCACCATTGTCACCCCTCACCACAATGAAGGAAGGAAGAAGGAAGAAGGAAGGAAGACTTCAAAGAGAGAAGAGCAGCAGTGTTGGCCAATGTGGCAGAAGCCAGGAAAATTATTTGCAATGCCTGCCTGTCCTTCAGCAACTATAAGACCAAGATTACAGCCCTCTGGCGTCCTGATGGATCTATCACATCTTCCAGAAGGGTAATGGAAAAGGTTATCCATGATTTCTACACAGTTCTTTTCTATAGTCACTTGCCCACATGTCAAATTCCGTGGGATGAATATGTCATTCCCAGCATTCTCCCTTCCAAAATCTGACACACCATTTCTTCTGTAAAGAAGCGTACAGCACCCGGTTCCAACAAGGTCAAACCTGAATCCTGAGGAATCTGCCACCAGTACTTGTCAATACACTGGCTTGGCTCTTCACATGCTACATGTCTGAATGCAAGTTTCTGTCCCAATGGAAAACCAGCAGACTGTTCTGTTGTACAAGAAGGGAGACATCCACAACATCAGCAACTATCACCCGATTTGCCTGTCGTTTGTTTTCTACAAGTTGTTCACTCGAGTCATCCTGAATAGGATTGGCAGAATGCTAGACAAAGGACAACCATGAAGCAAGCCTGGTTCTGAAAAGGATCAGCATAATCGACTATAGCCGCACAGTGACCAAGTTCATTGAGGTTTTGTGAGAGTTCATGATTCCGCTCTGTCTAATGTTCATTGATTTAAAGAAGACCTTTGATTCTGTTGAGACTAAGGTGTTCATTAAGCGTAGCCAAACAGGACATTCAAACTCAGTACATCAGGATCCACTGTGAGCTGTATTATGGATTGACCACCAGGATCTCACCATTCTACAAGGAAGTGATCATCGGCATAAAGAGAGGGGTTTGGCAAGGTGATACCATTTCACTGAAACTCTTCAGTGCCACCATTGAGGCATCATGTGACAACTGAAATGGGAAGGAATGGGAGTGAAGATAGATGGTCAGCAATTCCACCATCTGCGCTTCACTGATGACATTATTCTAATAACACCAAACATTAGTCAAGCGCCATGAATGCTGGCCGACTTTGACTGTGATTGTGGAAAACTCAGACTGCAGCTGAATCTCACAAGACAATGTTCATGAGAAATGAACTAGTTCCTGATGTTCTATTTGCTCTTAATGGAACAAACATCTCTGAATGCAGCAGTTATTTGTACCTAGGTCTAGGTCAAGAACTAAACATGAAGAACAACCTGGCGCATGAGCTGCACAGGAGGAAGAGAGTGGCATGAAACACCTTCAGGAGTGTTGAGGAAGTTGTTAAGAGGACGAAGAACCTCCGTCTCTGGGCACATCTTTTTGACTCCACCTTTATTCCTGCACTAATATATGCCTCAGAGATCTGGACCCTATGAAAACAGGATAAGAACATTATTAGGATCTCCCAAAGAGGAATCTAAAGAGCTGTTTGGAGTATCACCTTTCACTCAAGTGAAAGAAGGAATCCAGAGTTCCAACCTCCACTGACAATTGAGAACCAGGGATGCTGCCTTGTTTGCCAAGGCATTGAAAATCAGATGGGCCAGACACATAATGTGATTTGGAAACACCGCTGGCCTAGAGCTGTTACTGAATGGATTTCACGGGACATCAAAAGAATGTGTGGCCACCCACCTAAAAGATGGTCACACTTCGACAAGACCTTGAATGAATCGTTTGAGGCTCTTTGTGTTCCTGGAACAAGAAGACGCCATTGGGCTATACTAGCACGCAATAGTGATGAATAAAAACATTACTGGAGCCCTCTCGTGCAAATGGATGAGCAACAGGATGACAAGTGATACAAGTGATACTTCATTAACTACAAAATGAGAGAGACTCTAAATATTCTAGTATCTCTTCATGACTTTTCTAACTTCTCTAATAACTGAGACTCATTTTATTTCCAAGAATTTATTTTTATTTTTTAAAATGTTATTGAAGAGCAGAGAGTCTCTTGCCTGCATGCCTAGCTATCTTCCCTGGGGCCACTCGGAGAGAATGGGCTCCAGATTCCCTCCCCACCCCCAGCAGAGCTCCCGGCAGCCGAAGACCACCGGAACCTAGCTACAGCCATGCTCAAGGCCCCTCTCCACATGTTTGGACAGGCCTCACGCATGAAGGTACCAGCAGAGGAACCCAGGTGTGTGTAATTCCATCAACGGTCAGCACCCAGAGACTTAAAAGCAAGCTCCCAGAAGCGTGCAGCCACTTTGTGGCCACGTGATATCTTGTACCCTACTTCTCCCTCTGGGAGAAACATGCAAGCTTCTGAGAGTTTCCTGCCCACATGGGACAGCCTTGCAAGCTTCCCATGGTGTATTCATATGCTAAATCCAGTAACAAGATGGATCTCATTCCCCTGACCCTGAAAGAGCCTTCAGTGCGACATCGTTGAGAGGGCCGAGCCGAGAGAGACTTCTAAGATCTCAGGGAAAGGACAAATGGAGAGGTTACTGAGCCCTCTTGAGAAATCGACGATTAACGGGGATTTTGTGATTCGTGATTCGTGATTGAAGAGCCATGATTTATAAAGTTACTGATTGTTGCATTTTAGGCATAAAATAGTTCAACACCAATCCCTCAACCAGTGTCAACTTCCTTTCCCCATTGATCCAATGAAATCCCCATTCAAAATTAGATGAAATTCTCACAGAATCTAGAAAAATCAAAAATAAAGTTATTCTTGGGATATCAAGGGACATGGGGTTCCTCATGGTTTAGGAAAAAATATATATATATACATATATGAAGAACAGACCAATTGAAAGAGAAAGGAAAATGTCTACAGAATACAGGAAGCAAAAGAGAGTGCTCTTATAGCTGGCATGTCAATTTCTTGTGTGGAAAAGAGAACCAAAGTAAAATTTCCACACCAAGTTCAGGGTGAGTGTGTGTATTCCCAAGAATTGCAAAGGAATAGTTCAATAGAGGGTATTTGAGCTGGAAGACAAATGGACTGGTGACCTCAAAGTTTTCAGAAGTGCAATGATATTGATGTGTTCATTAAGGAAACTGTTCTTTAAGCAGGTTTACTAGGAGAGACAGGAATCCATGTGGCTTCAGTTCTCACCTATGGGGTGGGGGTCACATCTGGTGCCTAGAGTTTACTCCTGGTTCCTAACTCAGGAATTACTCCTGGCAGTGCTCAGGGGACCATATGGGATTCCAGGTATCAACCTTGGTTGGCCACTTGCAAGGCAAATGCCCTACCCATTGTTTTATTGCTCCAGCTTTTTTCCTTAGGAAGGAATCTCCTTTTTTTGAATCAGGACAGAGCCCACAGTTTTTCCACACCAAAAACATTTTGTGAGGCCTTTTATGGATGTCCACTGGGAACAGAGGTCAGATTGTGTTGTACTTTTTTTTCTTTCTTAAGATGCAGCCCCTATAACTAGCAAATTCTCTGTGTGCTAAGAAATAAAACAGGGTAGTCTGGGATTTGCTGGTACCTCTGGTGGAGAGTAGGGGTGTGACAGAGATCTAGGGGAAGCTGCTCTGAGAAAGCTGGAGACAAAGAGCTGTCCAGTCCCTACAATTCTTTCAGCAGAGTAAAGAGTTACCATATCACTCTCCCCCCACCTTCTCCCAGTGCCAGGAGGCAGCTTGGAGTGTTACTTGGTATTCTGCATCGGTGCTATGACTGACACAGCAATTATAGGGTTTTTGCATTGTTTATGCCTCTCCAAAAACATAGCCTAGTGCTTTGAACCAGGGGCTAAAGTCACTCTGCTAAGTTTCATTACAATTATCTAATTGTATTTACCTTCTCAGGCCTCCTGGACTACAGGTGTCTTGCACAGCTTTAATACCATTCACTTTTCTCAACTGATTAAATGAATAAACAAAGGCGAAAAAGCAAATCATTTTTTGAAGTATAGCTTTGATTCATTAACAGAAAAACACCGAAGTTTCTGCCACTTTACATATTCTCTGTTATCTAGGACTTTGCAACTAGCTGTTTCTGACTGGAATGGAGAAGAGTGAGGGGCTGGCTGGCCTCTAGCTAAGGGATGGAGCCTGCTGGCCAGACTCTGACTCCAAGAACAGAAGTGCCTCTACTCGTGCCCTGAGGGTGGGGAAACAACTCGGCTTCATTCATCTCTGTTGACTAGGACCTGATTTATGTTTGTTCATAGCACACAGACAGTACTTCTGCTCAGGATGCCTTTGCTCAGAGGGCCTTTTTGTAACCAGCTCTCCATAATGGTATTTCTATAACTAGAGCAAAATAACCCATTTAGTCTTAAATTTACTTATTTTTTTCATGAGTAAAGAAAAGGTAATTCTTTATTAAAATAGTGAAGGAAATTTTTGATGTAGTTTCTCCCACCTCATCTTCAATGTTAGCCCAGATTCAGTCCTCTTATATATTTTCTAGACTCCAGCTCAATCCAGTTGCTTAATTTAAAAATGGCCTTTTGGTTTTCTTTTTAAATCACTCAGTAATGATATTGAAGTCTTTTATTCTCTCTATCAGTTGTTTTCAAGTCATTGTCATTTTTAAGCTAGGTCGCCGTGTAACATCCTCATCAATCTCACATTCCTTACTCTAACTAGCAGCTAGGAAAACTTACATAAAGTCTAAATTAAATCACATAATTCCCCTTTAAAGCTTCCCAAAGACTCACCCTGAGCTTGGTGTGGAATTTCTACTTTGGTTCTCTTTTTCATACCAGCTCTAACTCTGCACTCCCCTTCACTCCCTGTACTCTGTACATTAGCCTTTCTCTTACAACTGGTCTCTTCTTCTAATACAACAAGCTCTCTCAGCTCACACACAGACTTTGTCCTGCTGTTTCTTCTGATTGTCATCCATTGCTCGTCGATTAGCTCGAGCGGGCATCAATAATGTCTCCATTGTGAGACTTGTTACTGTTTTTGGCATGTCGAATATGCCATGGGGAGCTTGCCAGGCTCTCTGAGAGGGGCAGAGGAATTGAACCCGGGTCGGCCGCCTGCAAGGCAAATGCTCTACCAGTTGTGCTATCGCTCAGTGATATACTCTTACTTCAACTCTGAAAGGGTTACAGATTCATCTTTTATTTTTTTGTCTATGTTCCCTGACCATTCTCGTAATATTCACTCTCCCAAACCTTCTCCCTACATTCCTTTTCATTACAGGATTCACCACACTCTGTAATTAACCTTTCTACTTTTGGAATCCTCTGACATTTTCCATGACCTCTCTGAAGGCCTTTCTTTAGATCATTAGCCTGGTAGCTGTTGCATGTGAGGTGCCTGGATCATAGATTTACGTTTGCTGAATGAATGAAGTAAATTTTTCATACTAGCACATCATTTTTTATACCTTAAATACCAAGATTTACAAAGTTATTCATAATAAATTTATTACAGTATTTTGATGTTCCAACACAAATTTCACCACCTGAGTGACCTTCCTTCTACCATTGTTCCTATTTCCCTAACCAACCAGGTCTGCCCCCTTGCAGGCACACAATCATTTGTTTTATATTGTTTGTTACAATAAAATGGCTAGAGGAATTATCAAAAAGTAAATTTGTGAAAATCGTTATATCTCACTACAGGGTAAAGTCTTTGTCTGAAGTAAATGAAGCTGTTCACTTCTAATTGAGCCTTCTGTGTTATTGTTTTAGTTCAGTGAGTTTAGTTGGCTTAGAGATTGATCTCTTCCCCATAGTCATCCTTGTGGTACAGGTATGGTTTATTCTGTCTTCTGGAAAGAAGATATAGTTGATTCAGAGTTGGTCAGAGTATCCCTGGAATTGCAGTTAAAAAAAAAACTGAAAAAGACCTTTTTTTTTGGTAGGAATTATGCTTTGGGAAACTTTTGATATAGAATTACTGCCTTTTTACTAAAATCAGTTTTATTTAATATGATATAACTTCATAGCTACTGGTTGGGTAGCTACCATTTTATATTCCACAGATGACCTACTTAGAGGGAATCTGATATTGAAGGAAGTAGGGTTAAGAAAGGGAGAGAAAAACAGAATCCCTTTGAGAGATTTTGAGCCTTTGGATTTATGCCCGAAAATTGAACATTTTTTTTATCTTAAAAAATATAAATTTGATTGTTTATTTTGAGCCATCAGAACATTGCCTACTATAATAGATGTCATATCAAAAGTAAAGGAAATAATGAAAAGTCATGAATATAGGACTATAACTTTGTTGGTACCCAACAAAGTAAAGCCTAACAGTAAACTGATGATTATAGTGATTATAGAGCAGCAGGGATTATTTGTAGAATCATCAATGAGGTCATTGATAATCTGAAGTTACTTACATGTGGAGCTCTTAGCTCCTCTAGAATCAAGGGAAAATGGGAGGAGAAAATTAAGAGAAGCCTGGAAGGAGAGTGCCCATAGGGAAAATCGTCTTGAGATAAGTAGCACCTCTACAGAAGAGGAGCTCAAGAATTTGCAAACTGGCTTCATTCTCCTCTCTATTTCGTCTTAACTGGGAAGCAGACAGCAAGGGATCCTGTGGTCCTTCTCCAAAAGCTGCCGGAAAAAAGAATGGATCTGGAGGAGCCAATAAAAAATTTTTCAGCCCACATATAAATATACAAAAGAGTCAGGTGGGCAATGAATGTGATGTGTTTTACACAAAGAGAAGGTGAAAGAGTGATGGCAAATCATGAAATTTTGTGTGGAACTGGTTTAATGGGCAATTAGCCCATTTGTGAAAACGTTGTTTGGTTTATCTTGCAAGATATAAAAATATATTCTCAGATATGTGGAAGTGCATCCCCTTTTTCATAAAATCTTTCAAAATGGATTTATTTTTTTATCTTGGTTTTTACCTCTGAAGAAAAATAAGTCTATTGTTCTTTGTTTTAACCAGTTAACTCTACTGAGGTTTTCAGATGGAAAATATTAGATCTCATACATGAAAACATAGTCACTCTTATTTACCCTGGTGGTAAACTCAAGTAATCTCAGTGGAATATGAAACTTGGTCAACATTAGTGGTGTAGGTTATGACCTGGCATTAGAGTTTATTTATTATTTCTTCCTTATCTGTGGACAGTGACTCTGAATGATCTATCTTCTGTGTTATATATCAACCAGATGAAAATCATTGTACAAAGTCAAACACTATGGGAAAATTGCTAATGGTAGGCTCCAGGGAAGAAGATACTTGAAAAGCCTTAAAGTGTAATTATGTCAAGAATATGGCTGATTTTATGATGCCATCTTATGACACTGTCTGGCCATCACTGAATGAAAAGGGCTTTTGGTAGTGATCTATGAGATATTGTATCCTTTTGTTATCTCCAATACAGTGAATTCATACCATACAGCACTTAAGATAATAGTGCCTTATGACATCAAGTCTTTAAATGGGAATAAAACTGATTATAAATTAAGTGGAACTGCCTGTACTCTTATAGAGTACATATATATATACATATATGTACACACAAATTTATATATATATATTTGACCTTTTTATATCAGTTGTTGGAATCTATTCAAGCATCTCAGAAACAGTGAAAGCAGAGGAATTAAAAATGTTAAGATACAGTTAAATGAAACAATGAGAACAACTGCAGCCTCTTCCTGCTCCCACTCACATGTCTCATCCTTCTGCTCTTCTACCCACTTCTGAAAATACGGCTGAAACATTTTACTTTTGACAGTTCATTAAAGACTGGCTTAGCAGCAACATTACCCATGGAATTAAGTGATAAACTAGAAAGTGGAGCCTGCTACTTGAATATTTTTGAGAGAAGATTTGATTCCTATTGTCCTGTCAGATTTATGTGATTACATTTAAACCTCTTAAAACACTAGGTGTTTGGCTGTTCACTATTCAAGACACTAAAATATTGGCAAGATTCCCACAGAGACCATAGGGCGAAATGAAGAAAAGTTTTAACCAGAATAAAGGGCTTAGGAGTCTAGCCATATCCCCACAGCACAAGTTAATTACCTGGACCACAGACTGTCAAACTGCATTTTTAAAGGATTTTTTCTTCTTCCTTTTTTTTTTTTTGCCTGTGAGTGTATTTTATATCATATATTTCCCTACCCCAAGACCTATTACATTAAAAAGTTACCTTTACTATATAGTTTTCTATAAATTTATCTAACCAAGTCTTCAAAGATTCAATTTTATTTATGCTGGACATAATATCTAAACTGAATTTTGCTAAGTAGATCACAAATTGTCTCATATATTGAATCTCTTTCCACTTGTTTAAATTTTCATCTGATCATATGTTAAATTCCTATATGGATCTGTTACTGGACTCTAATTCTAATCACAATTTTTTTTGCGGGGGTGGGAGGAGGTGGGTGAGGTTTTATCACACCTGGTGGTACTCAGGGGCTATACCTGGTTCTGTAATTAGGAGTCACTCCTGGTGATGCTGAATATTAAAATGGAGTTGACTGCATAAAAGGCAAGTGCTATAATCACTGTAATATCTACTCCTTCTTGATTTCTGTTATTTTACTCTCTAACACTCGGGTAAAGGGTAATCTAGGCAGTTCCCTTTTACTACAGTACATTTCCTCATCCAGTATTCTATATACCACAGAAAAGTGTGATCATCCTGTGTTTGTCTTTCTTCACTCAACATGATAACTTCTAGTTCCATCCATGTTACAGCAAATTATATTATTTCATTGTTACTTGTAGCTGTATGGTATTCCATTGTTTTCATATGTCACATATTCATTATTCATTCATCTTTCATTGGTTAATTCCATATCTTAGCTATTTTACTGTATGCAGGAATGAATAATGGTGCACATCTGTTCTTTTGAGAGAGTGCTTTTATATCCTAGGGGTAGATGACCAAAAGTGGAGTTACTGAGTTATATGGCAGTGAAATTCTAAGTTTACTGAGAACTTCCCCTACTATTTTTCACAGGGATTGAACCAGACAATGTTTCCACCAGTATGGAATGAGAGTTTCTTTTTCATCACATCTCTGCCAACACAGATTATTCCTATGTTTTTTGACATGATCCATTCTTACAGGTGTAAGATGGCATCATATTGCCATCTTAATTTGAATTTCTCTGTGAAAAGTGATGCTGATTTTTTTTCATTTTTCATGTGCCTACTGTCAGTCCTCCTGTCTTCTTCTGCCAAGTGTCTATACATTTCTGCTCCCCATTTGTTGATGGTTTTTTGAATTAATATTTTTGGTTGATCTTTGTGAATATGTTATATATCCTTTTGATATCCTGGATATCAAAACTTTATCTGATGTGTTGAATACAATATTATATATCTTTTCACATTTAGCTAACTGTCTTTTAGTTTTAGAGCATTGCTTTGCCATGCAGAATTTTTTTAATGTTATGTAGTCCCATTTGTATACATATATATTATATACACACTGCCTTTGCCAATGATAGCAGATCACTGAAGACACCTTCGAGGTCCAGTAATTGAAGTGTTCTGCTTAAATTTCCCTCACTGTTCTTTATAGTTTCTGATCAGATATCAAGGTCTTTGATCCACCTTGAATTGACTTTTGTGTGAGGAGTAATATATATGTATCTAGTTTTAATTTATTCCTCATAGTTATATAATTTCTTCAGCACCATTTGTTGAAGAGGTTATCTTTACTCCATTTCATGTTCTGAGCTCTTTTATCAATAACTAACTGTCCATAAATATGGGGTTGTCTTAAGGAATTTGATTCTGACCCATAGATCAGAGGGCTTTATTCCAGTACCATGTAGTTTTTATTTATATAGTTTTATAACACAGTTCCATATTATATAATCAAATACCTTCTAGTTTCTTTTTTCTTTTTTTAGTAAGGCCTTGACTATTCATAGTCCTTTTTGATTCCATACAAATATTATTATTGACTTTTCTAGATCCTGAGAATTTGGATGTCTGGTTACATTGAATACATAATAGCTTACACAGGATGATAATTTTAATAATATAGATTCTCCTAATCTATTAACATGAGATCTTTTTCCATTTCCTAAAGTGTTTTTCTATCTTTCTTGTGATTTAATATTATTATAGTGTAGCTTTCTCACATCTTTTGCTAAACTGATTCCTAGATCCTTGATGGTTTTGAACACTATTTTAGATGGAATAGACTTCATTATTTCTTTCTCTTTTATGATTTATTTTTTGTATATAATAATGTGACTGATTTTTGTGGCTGATCACTTTGCTGTTTTGGTTTATTATTTCTAGATTTTTTGTGTACTCTTTAGGGTCTTCTATGTATAGCATCATGATATCTGTGGACAATGATAATCTGAGTTCTTTACCAATTTGGTTTCCTCAGATTGTCTTTTCTTGCTCAAGACTGCTCTCCACATGCTCGGGCTGAGCCTCATGTAGGAGTGAATGTATTCCTGAACCACATGACACATCATAAGACACTCCCTACCCATTCTCCATGAGTACCACACCACATTCTTTTTATAATGTAGGAGCACTACTATTTATTCAGTCATTGATTAAGCTGATTAAATTGGGCATGAACTCCACATTACCTTTTAAATTTTTTTTTAATTTTATAAGTTAGTTCACAATGTTTGATTACATCCAATATTCAAACACCAATCCCTCCACCATTACACCTTCCCACCACCAAATTTGGGATTTTTCTATCCCAAACCCCAATCCCTGTCTCAAAACACAACTGAAATAATATGTTTCATATTGTCTGTTACAAAGAATTGCTGAACATGCTTACAAAAAAGTGTTCATATAGGAAACAGTGTGAAGATTGTTCTATTTTGGCAGGAGCCATTGAGACATTCTATAGGATATCACTAACATGTTCTTAAAGTTTGGGTTATGTGAGCTTTGGTATATATATCTGAAAATATGTATATATGCATATATATATTTCCCTCTATGATTTGTTGCCTACTATCTGAATCCCATCAAATGTAGTTTGGTAATTATGGGGAATGGGTAGGGAGTGTTTCATGATGTGTTCACGGCCATGTGGTCCGAAAGTATGTTTACTCATATGTGAGGCTCAGCCCAAATGCGTGGGGAGCAGCCTTGAGCGTGGCGGCTGTTGAGTTGTGGAGAATTTTGGCTGCCAGAGCTGGGTCCCTTGGGTGGGGAGGGCTCTCTCCCACCCTCCTCTGGGGCGCCCCGTGTGAAACAGCCTGGCACGGGGTTCAGTGGCATTGTTATGGGGGCCTCATATTATGCTCCCTTTCAGGAGAAGCAGCCGGGTGATCTGGACGATGGATGATAACGAGATTATCTGGCAACAGCAGGAGGTGGCTTATGGTCTTGACCCCTAGGTCACTGGAGACTGAGGAAAGCAGGCAGAGGATCTCTGTTCCTGATCCCATTGAGCCCAGAGTCCAAGGTCACAAAGTTCTGTTTTACTGGAATTCCACAGGACTTCACTCATGTGTGAAGCTCAACCAGAGCGCATGGGGAGTGACCTTGAGCATGGCAGTGGTTAGGTTGTGGAGGTTTCTGGCTGCTAGAGCTGGGTCTCTTGGAGCTCTCACCCACCCCCTCCGGGATGCCCTGGTGAGACAACCTGGCACGGGGTCAGGACATTCTGTGGCACTCTCTTTTGGGAGTTTTAGTTTATAGTCTCTGGGTCTTGGCCATTGATGAGATTACATGGCGCTGGCGGCAGTTTGTGGGTGTGACTGCCAAGGTACTTGAAAATTTGGGACCTGGGGGGAGTAGGCCCAGTCCTGATCCAAGTGGGCCTGGAGCTCTCAGTCACGGGTTCCCACCACCCTCTGCACTATAGGCCCTAACTGCATCATCTGATCTCTCTTGAGATTTATGGGTCTCTTAAATAAGGCCAATAAATGAGCTTATATAGCTCAGCTGGTGGTGGTTTGTGGGTATGTCTCCCACATACCTAACTTTCAGCTGTTTAATGTCTTAGTAATTTCTTAGTAAAAGTAATTTCTTAGTTGTTGGGGCCTGGCCAAAGGCACAGCAGCGATTTTGGGGTATCTGGAAGTCTGAAGGCACCAAGAGGCTGCTGTGCACTCCCCACACAAATAGTAGCCAACAACCAATTATAGAGGGAAATATATATATATGCATGTATACATATTTTCAAATATATATATGAAAGCTCACATCATTCAATCTTTAAAAACATGCTAGTGATATCCTAAAGGTCTTAATGGCCCCTAGCAAAATAAAGCAATCTTCACACTGTTTTCTCTATGGATACTTTTTTGTAGTATTTTCAGTGGTTCTTCATAACAGACAATACAAAATATACTATTTCTGTTGTGCTTTAGGACAGGGATTGGGGCTTGGTATGGAAACATCCCAAATATGCTGGTGGGAAGGTGTAATGGTGGTGGAATTGGTGATTGAATATTAAATGTAATAAGATATTGTGAACTATCTTATAAAATTTTTTAAAAATTAAAAAGGAATGATACCGACTATGGACTTGTTATAGATGGCAGTTATTAAACTGAGGAAGTTGCCTTCTACCCCTATTTTGTTGAGTTTTTCTTTTTTATCATGACTGGATCTTAGAACCTCGTCAAAAGCTTTCTATGCACCAATTGATATGATCATATGGTTTTCATGTTTCCTCTTATTAATGTGGTGTATTATGTTAAATTATTTGCTTATGTTGAACCATCTTTGTATTTCTGGAATGAACCCCACTTTATCAGGGTGTGTTATCTTCTTGATATGTTGCTGAATTTGGTTAGCTAAGATTTTGTTAAGGATTTTCGCATGAACGTACATCAGGTTGTTTGGTCTGAAATTTTCTTTTCTGGAAGTGTTTTTAACTGCTTTCAGTAGTAGTGTAATATAGCTTCAGTGAAGGTTTATAAAGAATTCCTGTGTTTTCAATATTTTGGAAGAACTTAGGAGTATAGTTGATAAATCTCTGAAGGTTTGTTAGAACTCATCAGTGAATCCATCTGGTCTGGGGACGTTTGTTCTTGGTGAGATTGTTAATTACTGTTTTGATTTCCTTAGTTATAATTGGCCTTTTAGCCATTCTACTTCCTCCTCATTCAGCTTTGGGAGATTACATGAATCTAAGAATCTATCTATTTCTTCTAGATTCTCCAGCTTGAGTATAGAATTGTTCATAGTAACCTCAATATACTTTAAAGTTCTGAAAGACCCATTGGAATTTTGTACGTTTTATATCTGATTTGATTTTTTTAATATTTTCTCTTTTTTTCCTCATGAGTATAGTTAAAGGCTTATCCATCTCATTTATTTTTCTCAAAGAACCGTATCTTGGATTCATTGATTCTTGGAATATCTTTCTTATTTTCTATGTCGTCGATTTCTGCTCTAGTTTTTATTATTCCCTCCTTCTGATACATTTTCGATGTTCCTTCTCCAAGTTTTTGAGATGTATATTTAGACTGTTCATTTGGGCTTTTTACTCTTTCATAATGTAGGCCTGAATTGCCATGAATTTCCCCCTTAGAACAACTTTTGATGTATCTTGTAGGTTCTGGTGGCTTATGTCTTCATTCTCATTCATTTCAAGGATTCTCTTTATTTCTTCCTAGGTTTTCTCTTTGACCCTGTTATTTATCAATGTTATGTTCAGCTTCCAAGTATTGGAATTTTCTGCATCTTCTTTATGTGACTAATTTCTACTTTCATGGCATTACAGTTGAAGAGGTATCACTATCACTGTATCACTGTCATCCCGTTGCTCATCGATTTGCTTGAGCGGGTGCCAGTAATGTCTCCATTCGTCCTAGCCCTGAGATTTTAGCAGCCACTCTTTACTCATTCTTCCCAGTGATGCCAGGGGAATCGCTCTTTCAGGGTAAGGGGAATGAGACCCATCATTGTTACTGTATTTCACATATCGAATACACCATGAAGAGCTTGCCAGTCTCTTCCATGAGGGCAGTATGCTCTCGTACCTTGCCAGGTTCTCTAAGAGGGATAACTAGACTATAAAAGGACGTATGGCCACAAATATGGCCGCACACGCACACTCTCTGGAGCTTTGTTTTATAGTCTTTGGATCTTGGCCATTGATAGGATTACATGGCACGGTGGGGGGGGGGAGGGCGGGGTTTGGCTGCCAAGCTACTGAAAAATTTGGGATCTGGGTGGAGGAGGCCCAGTCCAGATTTGAGCAGGCTTGGAGATCTCAGCTCTGGGTCCCACACACCTGGGTTCCTCTGACGATTTCTTCATGTGTGAGGCTCGTCTGAACGTGGGGAGAGTGATTTTGAGCATGGCTGTGGCTGGTTTCCAGAGGTCTTTGTCTGCCAGGGGAGAGAAACTCAACCCGCATCTCCTCAGAGGGGCCCCCGTGAAGACAGCCAGGCACGGGGGCAAGATACTCAAGTTGAGGAGATAGTCGATACAATTCCTGTAAATTTATGTATGTTTGAATTGTGCCCTAATATGGCATATATCCTGAAGAATGTTCTGTGTGCATTAGAGAAGAGCATGTATTCTTGTTTGAGAAAATTTAGAGCAGTGTATATGTTCAACAATGCCAGTTCTATCAGCTCCTCATTTAGGGCACTTGTCTCTTTAGTGACATTCTGTCTAGTTGACCTGCATAGTGGGGAAATTGGTGTGTTGAAGTCTCCCACTAATTTGTGTTTCTGTCAATCTTGTTCTTTAGGTTTGTGAGCAAGCTTTATGAACTTAGCTGAGCCTTCCTTTGGTGTATAGATGCTGATGACAGTATTTCTTGGTATATTGTTCCCTTGACCAATAAGTAGTCCCCATTATTGTCTCTAATCATTTTCTTTATATTGAATGAAATTTGGTCTGATAAAAGTATGACTGTCCCAGCTTTAATTTTTTTTCCATTGGCTTGTATGATTGTTTTCATCCTTCCACTCTAAGTCTATACTTATCCTGAAAGTTTTGTGTATTTCCTGTAGGCAACAATTGAATGGATTTTCTTTCCTGATCCATTCAGCCACTTTATGCCTTTTTATAGGGGGGCTTAGTCCATTGACATTCTGAGAGACTATTTGCATAATGAGCTGTGTTACCATTTGTTTACTTTGTGTGTGTGTGTGGGGGTGGGTGTGTGTGTTATAAGTGTCCTTTTAGTAATTCTTTCAGGATTGGCTTTGTTGTTGCAACTGCTGCCAATTATTTCACTGGCCATAAAGTTTATTTTCTAATATATCTGTTTGTTTGGTAGGGCTAATATAGATATGTTTGAGGAAATATGTAAGACCCAAGATCCCTTGCAGTGTGTGGGGATAAAGTGGGCATGCCCAGGGTTTGAGAGAGATTTGGAACGAGCTTTCGCGGTTTGGGGTATCCAAGAACAGGTCACTGGTGGTGCACAGAAGTTGCTGGACAAGATGAGAACTTACCCCTTTGGCACACATAATTACTTTAATATTTTTGAAAGACATTTAGAAGTAAAGGCACTAGGCCTTCTTTGAAGCTTTGGTGGAACTCTCCTGTAAACCCACCTGAATAAGAAATTTTGTTCTTGGGACTATTCTTAAATATTGTTTCAATTTCCTTGCTTTTGATTAGCTTACTTGAGTTTTCTGTTTTCTCCTTGCTTAGTTTAGAGAAACTACATGTTGTAAGAATCTGTCCATTTCTAGTAGATACAAGGGCCAGGGGGATTGCCCCGTAACTGGGAGACTGCTTCATGAACGGAGGGGAGAAGGCAGATGGAATAGAGAAGGGATCACTAAGAAAATGATGGCTGGAGGAACCAGGTGGGATGGGAGATGCATGCCGAAAGTAGATAATGGACCAAACATGATGACCTCTCAGTGTCTGTGTTGCAAGCTATAATGCCCCAAAGTAGAGAGAGAGCATGGGGAATATTTTCTGCCATAGAGGCAGGGGGAGGGTGGGAAAGGGGGGGTACACCCGGGATATTGGTGGTGGGGAATGTGCACTGGTGGAGGGATGGGTATTTGATCATTGTGAGATTGTAACCCAAACATGAAAGCTTGTAACTATCTCACTTTGATTCAATAAAATTTAAAAAAATAAAAAAAGAATCTGTCCATTTCCTCTAACTTTCCAGGTTCACAGTATAAAGTTGTTCATAGCAACTTCTCAGGGAATCTTGAATTTATGAGTGATCTGTTGAAATTCTTCCTCTTTCATCTTTGATCCTAACTTATTTATTTGGGCATTTTCTCTTTTCTTCATGAGTCTAGATTAATGCTTGTCTACATTTTATTTTTTTTGAATAAAGAACTCCTGTTTTTATTGGCTCTTTGTATAGCTTTATTGACATCTACATTATCTATTTCTGGTTTTGTTTTTGTTATTTACTTCTTTTTGTTAGTTTGGGGCATCATTTACCCATTTTTTCTCTGGTTATTTAAAACATTATTTCAATCATTGATTTGAGCTTTTTTTCTTTCCTACATTTGTATGATTTTCCCCCTTAGTATGGCTCTTGCTGTGTTCCATAGATTCTGAAAGTTTGCCTTTTTATTCTAACTAATTTCAAGAACTCTCTATTCCTTTCTTGCTATCTTTATTGATCTAGTTGTTATAAAAAGAATTTTGTTCAGCTTACAGGAGTTTTAGCTTTTCCCATTCTTTCTATTTTATAGTTAATTTCTTTGTGAATGACATTGTATGGCCACACAGTTTCTATCATGCAACTCCTCCTCCAGTTCAGCTAAATTTTTATACCATTTCAAAATTATGTTGTCAATACTACTTTTTCTTATGTGTTCAAGATTTTCTGGGCAGTACACTCTGAAATGAAGATTCACGTGCAGGTGATTTATTAGAAAAATTTTAAGTTCAACACTTTGGAGAAGGGAAAGAATGAAGACTGAGAAAGAGGTGTCTATAATCTCAAATATTCTGACTGTGAACATTTCTGAATCTAAGAGAGAGATTCAGAGTTGTTCCAATAAGCTTAAATTTCTGGCCATCTCTTATAGATCAACATTCGATTGCAGAAATTTTTTTTTAGCAAAGCAATCCCTTCCAGGTGCCCAACAAAAGAACTAGATAAGTGGTTATCATTTGGCATCACACCACTAGACTAGGGAGTTTGGTAGAGCATCACAATAACCACTATAATTTGAAGACTATCTCTTTCCTATGAATCCCTTGGAGAGTCATATTTAACATTTTATTCTCTTAACTCACTCAAATCTTTAATAATAGTCACTTATATTTCCCTTATTGACATTTATTTCTTTCAGGATTTTCATCAATCTCTTGTAGGACTTACACAGTAATTGGCAATAGCTGAAATTTCATAGATGACAATAATTATCCACAAATAACTACTAATCATTTTCTGATATTGGCATTTCCCTACCTCAGGATTTCTATGAGTTTAGAGCTGGGTTGCCAAAATATATCTCCAGAAGGAACCTAGTGGAAAAATACCTTGAAAATTGATGTTATTTTCCTGAAATAGCCAATAGTGAGCAAACCTTTAAGTGTCCCAAACAAAAGTTTCAGGTTTCGTTCCCAAACAATAAGATCCTTTTTTGATTCAAAGATTAAATTTAAAAGACTTGGATACTTCTCTTATAGTGATTACAGTTCAGAGGAGGAACAAATATACCATAAATAAAATAATTGAAAATGATAGTGCAGGCATAAAAGAAGTGGGATATTTGGTGAGCTACAATGGCAGCATCAGAGGACTCTATCGGTGAATGGGCAGAGTGAATGGGAAGATTAGGGGATAAATAGGAAATACTTTCGTTCATGGCAGCCTAGATGGAGAAATTCACTTACAGTTCTTAGGAAGTGCATAGAATCTGAGATGACATTGGAGAGCAGAGTCTTAAGCATTAGGTTTTCAAGAATTTAGTTCTAGATACCATTTAATGTCTATTAGTCACAACATTCTAGGACCACTAACTTTCAGATAAACCTATCCTTTCATGAAAAGAATTATCCAAGATTGGTCCTAAAACAGACTGAAGTCTCTTGCTAGGGGGGTTAGACTTTCAGAATACAGTATGTGAGAAATGTGTGACATGAAGTGATATCAGAGGATTTTGGAGTTCTCCCTGGTATGCTCCCTTGACCACGAGAGGTCGCTGAGCCTGTAGGGAATTCCCCAGGTCCAGACTTCTCTGGGGACAGGGCTGTGCCGAGAAAGGCTCATCAGGAGCAAAAGTAGTTTTTCAGATTTTATTAAGCTGGTAATGAGCTTTACTTTTTCTTTTTTACAGGAGACCTAGTTACAATTGGATAAAGACTCAGAAGTTTGATAAAAAGTAGGAGGAGCCCGAGCAGTTTGTAAGCTCTCAGCTACACTTCGACCTTCTCCAGAACTTCTTAGTCTAGACCTAGACTAGTCTGGCTGTGATGCTTCTGTTTTGTTCTTAACTTCCTCCTACACTGCCTTTCTTTGTAGTCATTCTCACAGCTATGGAGACACCCATCCAAAGTCTCCTGACCAGGTCATACTAACGTAAAGATGCCTAAATTTTACTCCACAGATCCTTTTCCTTAACTGTTCCTTCCAGGGCCTATTTTGTAGCTGACAGACGACTACAAACAACCTTCCAGGCTCTCGTGTTTTCTTGCCCTGCTTTGGTGCCTGATATATATTATCTCTTGCCCTATTCCATATCTCACTGTCACTGTCACTGTCATCCCGTTGCTCATCAATTTGTTCGAGTTGGCACCAGTAACATCTCTCATTGAGAGACTTATTGTTACTGTTTTTGGCATATCCAATATGCACGGGTAGCTTGCCAGGCTCTGCTGCGAGGGCTTGATACTCTCGGTAGCTTGCCGGGCTCTCCGAGAGGGGCAGAGGAATCGAACACGGGTCGGCCCCATGAAAGGCGAACGCCCAACCAGTGTGCTATAGCTCCAGCCCACTTCCATATCTCAGTTTCTAGAATTTCTTCATCAGTAATGACTAATTATTAATAAAGGGCCTGACTCTGCACTGATTTTGACCCATTTTTACCTCATTTACCAGGTTTTTGTGGGATCTCGTTAATCCTTTGCCATTCAGAGTTCTTGACTTGGGCCCCACTTTATAGTTATCTCATAATTATGGGGAAGCCAGGAATGAGGAGACAGTGTATCAGTCTAGGGCAGGGGATGCTCAAAGACTCCCATGCAGCATGGCCAAGATACAGCCACCCTCATGGGCCATAGACTCATAGTCATATGAAAAAATTTATTGGAAAGGCAATGGTTACATTGAGGCCAAGGGAGAATGCCAGCAGGTGGAGGAAGGAAGCAGGGTATGGATATGAGAAGGAAAAAGCTGCTGGAGCACTGTCCATGATGCTCTAAGGCAGAGGCAAGGTCGAATTATTGCTGGTACACAAAGATCAGCAAAGATCAGTTTGCTTTCCACACCTCAAGCTGTTGGCTGCCATCAAATCAAAGCCAGTTAATCTATGTTATTCTTAGAAATATCAGGTCTCTGGCATAATAGGAAGTCAGTGGAATGTTTTGAGTAGGAGAGAAGTGTCATTTAATTGATTCTTAAAAGAAATTATGGTGATTCTACATGGAAAAATTAAGATAAATTGATGGACCAGAGAGATTTGGTTAGCTATAAGCGTATATCTAAAGAGCAAAGGTGATCATTTGAACAACAATGACTTAGAATGAAAAGACAATAATAAGATATATTTAGACTTGATAAAGAAATAATAGGTATGAAGAGAGATGAATAGGGAAAAAACAAGGATGTTTTCTTGTCTTAATAGAATTTATTGTGATGGTGGTGACATTTACTGAGGTAGGAAATAGTTTTGGAAGAAAGTAAAAGATTTCATTTTGTAAGTGTTGGATTTTAGATGTTTCTAAGGCAGAAACAACAGGCCAACTGAGGTGTATTTTTTGTTGTTTAGAAGAGGCAACCAGTTTAATAATATGGGTATTAGAATAACTAAATTATATTTTTAAAATGTACACAAAAATGTTAATATAAGCTGATAAAATTGAAGAGAAAATTATAACTACCAATTAAAACAAAACATAACTACCCCAAACCCTCAAAACAGATCAAGAAGTTAACCCAGAAAAATTTAACATTTAAAAATATAGTTCAATAGCACTATAGCACTGTAGTCCCATTGTTCATTAATTTGCTTAAGCGGACACTAGTAACGTCTCCATTGTTGTTACTGTTTTGGGCATATCAAATACACCATGGTTAGCTTGTCAGGCTGTGTGGGCGGGATACTCTAGGTAGCTTGCTGGGCTCTCTGAGAGGGACAGAGGAATCGAATCAGGGTCGTCTTCATGCAAGGCAAACACCCTATGTGCCGTGCTATCACTCCAGTTCTGTAATTCAATAATTATTCAATATTTCAATATTTTTGTCTGAAACTTAAATGTTGCAATGTATTTTATCACAAATATTTCATGAAAATAACTAGTTGTTCAACATTTTGACTGACTACAAATTTAAAGATTGCATGAAATCCGTTGCATGAAAAACCTGGGCCATGTCTGCCATGCATACTTTTCATGGGTGACTGTAGGTTGTCTTTATGCCTTTGTAGGGAGTGACAAATAGCCATTCTCAGTGTGTTTACATTGAAAACCAAAAATAAGGTTACAGGTCTAGAGAGATGACTTCAACAAGCTGAATACACTTTGTGTACTGGGGGCCTGGATTAGTAATTCCAGCTAGGACCTGGAAATCAATTAATCAATAATCAAAAGAGAGTTCTCTGCTTCCAGTCCAAACAACTAAGTTTTTGAGATACTCCACTGGGTAAAGTCTACAGGGTTTATCTTCTAGTGAGGTATATTGAATGTGAGGGAGATTTGGCTGTGATACTTGTCACCCCATTGATCACCAGTGTTGATTCAGCTGAAAGGGTTGGGTAGGCAGATGTCTGCTTCCCCCTTCACTGCGCCATGTTCATCTATCCAGAAGCTACATGCTATGTGGAAGATAATCCCTCCTCTGAATAGAGATGGACCATTCTTCTTTCAAGGGTATATACCTATTGCATCCCCTGAGAAGAACCTCCAAACAAGTTCTCATAATAGGCTAAGTAGATGCTGCCCCCTACACCCCTACTCCTTGCTCATATGGGTTTATGGCTCATATTATTAACCCTCAGAAATTTATACAGAGAAGAACCTGTGATCACGTCTTCCATTAGTGTTCCCATCATCAACAGGCCCCTGCTTGTCTCAGATGTTCACACCATCTGGTTTCCAGAGGGTTTCCGTAAAAAGGGCCATCTGCTTTTTGTTTTAGTGTCATTAAAACAATTATTACAAAGGTGATATACAAACTTGCATTAAACAGAGCTCTCTAACTTGGATTTCCCCTGAGGGATCTAAACTGTCTTCTTGCTAATGTTTTAATGACAGTCCCCACCCCGCCCATCCCAGGCTCTATTGTCAAGATCCAAGCTCAAGACAGCCTGGAAGTCACATAAATAACTTTAACAATTTAATCAAGGAAAGGATAAACAAGGGCCAGGAGGATTTTTTCAAGGTTGGAAGTATGCCTCAAGGGCTGGGAAAGAGGGCAGTTGGAATAAAAAGGGATCCTTATGATAATGATGGTTGGAAGGGATCACTCTGGAAGGGAGATAGATGTGTGCTGAAAGTGGCTAAAGGACCAAACATGTTGGCCTTTCAAAATCTGTATTGCGAACAGAGAGAGAGAGAGAGAGAGAGAGAGAGAGAGAGAGAGAGAGAGAGAGAGAGAGAGAGAGGCTGGGGGTGGGATACTGGTGGGTGGGAAATGTACACTGATGGAGGGATGGGTATTTGAGCATTGTATGACAGAAACTGATCATGAAAGCTTTGTAACTGTATCACACAGTGATTCAAAAAATGATAATTAAAAAAAATCCAATCAAAGCAATGTTAGAGTCTTCCCTATTGGAAAAAGTCGGGATGGGGGTGTTAAGTTATGGAATGCAAGTAGATTAGGTATTATAAATTACAGGATTCTATTGAAAATATTTAAAGTACAAGGCAATAAGCTCAAAGGAAATGAATTGCAAGACTTCCAAGACAAAATGCTTGAAAATTCTTTAACATTTATTTATTAGGAATTTATAACTAGAATGCCATCTAATGCCCATTAATCAGAACAATCTGGGATCAACTTTCAAATAAACTTAGCCTCATATTTGAGAAATACTTCTTTAGGGTTGGGCCTGTCATACAGAAGTACTAACCTAACCTGATCTGTTATGATTAATATTTCAGACAACTATGAAGAAAATTTAGAGAAGACAGATTATATTTCTTATATACTTGAGATTTATACGACTTTTATGACTACCCAGAAGTCAGCAGTGTACTAATTTTAGATGGGAGTAGAATTATATACAAAGAGATTTTCACAAACATTTTGCTAGCATGACAATTTTTTTCTCATCTGAGACCAAAACTGAAAATGTCCCATCACTGAGATCAACCTGTTTGTCAATGAATGAATATTTGATGTGATTCCTTTTTTCAGAGAGAGGTAATCAAAAAGGTCAAAATTATCTCTATCTCACACGTTTTAGCATAAAATTAATTAGTTTGGAGAATTACTCTGTAGATAAATACACCAAAGAGCTAGTCCTCCCTAATTGCATGTTTACATTTTATTCCAGCTCCTTTCATTATCCCAAGAAGTTGCCTGTAGCCTGACTTTCCCATTAGGGGAGAGAAACTCACCAAACAGCTTCATTTTTATGTCTGCACAGTTCCTGATAAACTGTCAGTGGCATTGAAGCTCTCCAAATACATTTTATTTTCATTAAATGGCTAATCTAAAACCAATCAACCAAGACATATATAGAAAGGCTGCACAGAATAAAAATGTGTGGCTCCTCCAGAATGCATGTTAAAACAAATCTATAGTAATTATTCATGCATACAATACCGGTTAAAGAGAATATAACTTTAGTGCAGTTTACATTGTAGTATGTTCACAATAACGATAGACAAACCATAAGCTTGGATGCCTCACCAAAATTGTGACATTAGGTTTGTGATGTTTGCACATAAATTGAATTACTCATTGTAAGCATCCCGAATATTAATAAAATTTAAAAAATCTTCAAAAGAATGAATCAAATCTTATTGTATGACATAAACTAAGAACTACCATTTAAAATAAATTTAGTGTAATGTCAGAATAAGGTTAAATCTAATAAATTTAGTTGTGAAATATGTAATAAAAAATTAGATCTAAAACTAGGTGCTAGTAATGTGAATTGGTTATAAAGAAAGAAAAAAATTGGACCAGAGAGAGATCCATGCCAAAGTCATGGATTTAATCCCCAGAACCAAAGGCCCCATGGAGCAAACCACTCCCTTCCCAAAGCTCAGAGCTGGGAGTAGGCCCTGCCTGATCACCTCTGGGTGTATATCAGAAAACAAAATAAAGAAAAATATTTTAAAATACTAGCAGCATGAGCTGGAGTGATAGCACAGCAGTTGGGCATTCGCCTTTCACGAGGCCGACCTGAGTTCAATTCCTCCACCCCTCTCAGAGAGCCTGGCAAGCTACTGAGAGTATCAAGCCCGTGCGGCAGAGCCTGGCAAGCTACCCGTGCATATTGGACATGCCAAAAACAGTAACAATAAGTCTCTCAATGAGAGACATTACTGGTGCCCGCTCGAACAAATCGATGAGCAACAGGATGAGAGTGACTATTTGTGATTATCAGTGGGCTGTAACTAGCAGCATAAAATATCAACAGAAGAGCTTTGTAAAACCCCATTCTCGGTGACAAATTTCCAATAATAGTCTTATAATTTTTCGGCTTTGTTATTATTTACAAGTGGATTTAAATTGTTTCCTTTGAGAAGCAGCTAAAACTATTAATATGTGGAGCCCCTGAAATGAGAAGTTGCATATTAATATAAATAAAATTAATTCATACATATTGATAGTTATCAATGAATATATAGAAGGAAACACCAGTGTGAAATATCCCCATTTCCCACCCAAATTAGGCTGTTGTGCTATTCTCCTCTGATTTATACTCAGAGGAATTTATACTCAGAGAATTTCTGAAAATGCTTTCACTTCAGTGACAAGCATGAGAGCACTTACCATTTTTATAGCAGCTCAGCCATCAATAGAAAATCCTCTATAAAGTCAACCCAATCCATCCCTTTCATGACTGTGTTAACCAAACAGACATGTTTATGTTATGGAGCATTTGGGAACAAGTCATGCCAGCAGCAGATCACTCTAAGAAAAAAGATGAAAGAAAACCATTTCTCTCTCCGCATATAGACCTGTCATCACACTTATAGGCCCATACACCATTTATTTAACTGGAGACCAAGCCAATTTCTATACTTTTCCTGTTTTATTTTTAGATGAAATAAAATAAAAGGAAACTTCAGTATACCTTTTGCATGTTTTAATACTTTGGGGGAAAACAAGATTTTATAAATGATACTTCCCTGAATAGGTCACACCCTCCTGGAGGTTAGTAGACTATTATACTTTGTGCCCAGTATTTGGAAGAAATGACTTATATTCTTAGAGGAAACAATCATCATCATCATCATCCCATTGATCATCAATTTTCTCCAGCGGTCTCAGTAACGTCACCCTAGCCCTGAGATTTTAGAAGTCTCTCTTTACTCGTCCTTCCTAACAGTGCCACATTGGAGGCTCTTTCAGGGTCAGGGGAATGAAAACCATCATTGTTACTGGTTTTGGCATATGAATACACCACAGGGAGCTTGCCAGGCTCTCCTGTGCAGGCAGGAAACTCAGTGCCTTGCCAGGTTCTCTGAGAGGGAGAATTAGGCTATAAGAGTCTCTTGCCCCCACACTTGACTGTCTTCACCAATATGTATTTTCAATAAATAAAATCTAAACCTGTTGGGTATGGATAATGAACTATGAAAGCAAAGGAGCAGGCAAGAAACATGAAAACTAACTCTGAGACTGATGAAAATTGTGGTGGCTACCAAAGGTAAAGAGAGAGTAGATAAGATGAAAGAGAGATCTCATGTCCTTCTCTCCTGGAAGGGAGCATAACATGATGCTCGCCATAACCATGCCGCCGGATCCCGTGGCAGGCTGTTTCACTCGGAGTGTCCCAAAGGGGGGTGGGTGAGACCCCTCCCTGTCCCAAGGAAGCCAGTCCAAGCAGCAGAAAACCTCCAGAACTCAACCACCACAGTGCTTATGGCCGCTCTCCACACACTCCGGCCAAGCCTCACCCATGAGTGAACCTATTCCTGGACCCTGTGGCCATGAATGCTCATAGGATACTTCATAGGACACTTCATAGGACACACCCTACCCATACTCCAAGAGTACTGCACCACATCTGATGGGGTTCAAAGTAAGAGGCAACCATTGTTAGAGGGAAATTTTTTTACATATATATATACATATATATATATATACACATACATATATACATATAGATAGGTAGATAAAAGCACACAAGGCTCATCTTTTAACAGCATGTTAGTGATATCTTATTGAAGGGCTTAATGGCCCCTGGGTGAAATGCAACAATCTTCACACTTTCTCCTCTAAGGATATTTTTCAGTAGCATTTTCAGCTGTTTTTCATAACAAACAATACAAAATATATTGTCTTGTTTTTGACTTGGGGCAGGGATTGGGGTTGGGATGGAAACATCGGAAATATGGTGGTGGGAAGGTGTAATGGTGGTGGGATGGTGTCTAAATAATTAAATGTAATCAAGTATTGTGAACTACTTTATAAAATAAAAAAATAAAAAATATATATAACGTAAAAAAAATAACACTTTGCCAAAAAAATAAGAGAGAGATCTTTTTGGTTGTAGGATAGCACTAGAACTTTGGTAGTGAAATGGTGATAATTGCACATATAGACATGTGAAGCATTTTAAAGAAATAATGGTAATATTGAAAATAATAACTGGCAAATGTTAGAACAGTGAGGAATTTAAATGTGTCAATAAAATTGTTTGAGTAAGACATTTAATGCTATTCTTCCATCCTTACCTGCCCTTTCTGGGAAAAGCATGTTACTATTAGAACATGCATCGCAAATGTGATATGATTTTAAAAAGAAGTCATATTAGTCAACACACAAAGTACAAAATCAGAGGCAGGAAAATACCATGCAAGGTTGGAAGAGGGAAAATGGAAGTCTGATCTAATCTGTACACCACCTAGGATATTCATCATTAGCCCCAGTCTCCTTTTCACTATCAACTAGTATTTCTGGTAACTTGTATCTAAGGGAATAATTTCGTTTATCACAACTAAAATTTGATTTGTTACTGGTTTGTTGCACCCATATCTCCTGTAGCACTGTAGCACTGTCATCCTGTTGTCCATCGATTTGTTCGAGTGGGCACCAGTAATGTCTCCATTGTGAGATTTCTTGTTACTGTTTTTGGTATATCAAATATGCCACAGGGAGCTTGCCAAGCTCTGCTTTGTGGGCGGGATACTCTCAGTAGCTTGCTAGACTCTCTGAGAGGGACAGAGGAATCGAACCGGGTCGGCCGCGTGCAAGGCAAACACCTTACCTGCTGTGCTATTGCTCCAGTCTGCCCCATGGGCCTTTCCCAGGTGTGAAGTGAGGAGAAAGCAGCAGAGGGACAAATAAACACTATGGAGAACAAGTACTGGCAAATCAGTGTCTTTCACATATTGTGATCTCAGAATATCAAATAGTAATACAAATCTAATTTCAAGAGAAAAATCCTGGACCTTGCTTTCTTAATGCAATAAAACTTTCCAAGTGGAGCCGACCAAAAGTCCTTTTGATACTGCTCTCTCCTCTTCTCTGACTACTAGTCACTTTTCATTTTGTCTTCCCTTTCCGCTCTAGCATAGGACACAAATCCTATGAGCACCTTGTATAAACGCTTTTGTCAAAATCTGAAAGGCAAATATATATCCAGAGAGACTCAGATCATCAATCTCAAATTCCTTATAATTTTCATTGCTACCAGTGAAAATAAATTCCCATTTCTGGCGCTATGAGAAATAGTGCTTTCCTCTCAACGCACTATTTGAACTTACAAAATTGAAGTTAAATTACAAAAATAATTACAAACAGTGGATTTTTCTAGATGGTGTGAAAATGGAGACTGGAAGGACTGGTGACCCGTAGTTGATGAGAAAGATTAGGCTTGTAACAGAATGATATAGGCAACCTAACTCTCCTTCTTACATTAATTTGAGGATAGAAATTTATAGGAAAGAAAAATTCTGACCCAGAGATGACTGTTTAGGAAAATAACAGACTAACTCTCCCTGGAAACTAAATTAAGAGTGTTATATTACAAAGAATTGACAAAGAAGTAATATAAACCCAAAGTTTAGGGACTGGAGCGATAGCACTGCGGATAGGGCATTTGCTTTGCATGTAGCTGACCCGGGTTGATTCCCAGCATCCCATTTGGTCCCCCGAGCACCGCCAGGGTTCATTCCTGAGTGCAGAGCCAGGAGTAATCCCTGTGCAATGCTGGCTGTGACCCAAAAAGAAAAAAAGGAAAAGAAAAATGTTTAAAGGAATATTTATCAGAGCATGACTAATTAATTTCCTTCTCTAAACCATACCCTTCTGATCTAGCTACTGTCTAGTTATGCATCCATGATAAGATCATGGAGCCTGGCAGGCCTTAGCACTAGGGAACAATTGGCTCAGCACTCACTGAAGATATGAATGGAAATGTATCAGCTAGCTTTCCTGCACAATAAATTAGACTAAAATGTGTTGGTTTAAAATGATAAATGTTCACCATATCTCATGATTCTGTGTCTGGCTTGGTGGTTTTTCTGATTCAGATTAAGTTAGCTAGGCTAGAGCAGCGATAGTGTCTTGGTAAGGCATTTGCCTTGCTCACAGCCACAGCTGATTGTAGTTAAATTCTGGGCACTAGTATGATCTGCTAAGAACCACTAAACGTTATCCTGGAGCACAGAGCCAAGAGTAAGTCCTGAGAAGAGTCAAGTGTAGCCTAAAGGCCCCATCCCACACTGCCCCGCAAAACCCCACATATTAGTTCAGCTGATTATCTGCTAGAGCTATCTGTGGTAGGCCAATAGACAGTGGTCATCTAAGATGGCTTCCCTTAGATTATTGTCAGGCTGCATATCAGGGACCAGTTCCCTTCCATTAAATCTCTCAACTTCCAACAAGCTAAGTCAGACTCATTTACATGGCAGTTTAAGGATCCTAAAAGCAATAGGAATCTACAATGTAGTTATGAAATCTGTTCAGGTGAATTCGTATTGTCACATCAACCTAAAAAAATTATATCACCAACAAGGAAATACCATAATTTGTACCCAGATTTGCAATTTATTGTATGGAATTCTCAGACCAATACAGCCTAAAAATCAAAGGAATAAAATAAATGAATTATGAAGTGTTAAAATATTTAAAATAGAAATGGAAAGGATGGACCTCCTCCAAAACAGACTGAAGCAAGGATTTATTTGCAAATAGTTTATTTGGGAGGAAATACCAGAAAATAAGAACAGGAAAGTGGAAAGGGGGAAAGTGAGCAGGATATCATGTGGGTGAGTAATCAGCTCAATCACATTGGATAAAATGGATTGGATAAATGGAAGATGATCTACATAATATACTTTCAAATTTTCTGGTCCAACAGGCAAGAGCATAGGGATATTGATTGTTACTTTTCCAAGATTAATTAATGGGTATTTTAAGAAATATAAATCCACCATCAATTCTGAGTAGTATGCATATGACCTAAGAAAGTTCGTAGATGAGAAATTCATCAAAGAAATTTCAGTAGGAAATGTTCAAGTGAAGTTGAAATTCAAGGATATGGGTTAGACACTGACAACATAGATAAAATGCCTAGACCAATGCTACTGTATCCACATTTCAGCTTCACTTCACTCACTGTGACCTAACACAACATACTCCAATTCTGTGTCTCAGTTTCTTTATGTACCTCACAGAAAAGAATTAAATCAAATAATTATATTTACTTTGTTCCTACATGTAATGTGCATGGGACAGTGATTCACTCCTATCATCTCATAAGGCTTTTAAAAAATGTTATTTATTTATTTATTTAGTTAGTTAGTTACTTTATTGTGGCGTCAAAATCCTTCAGAGTCTGTTCACCTAGAATAGACCCTGATATCAATAAAGTATTTTAGAAATCCCAGAAAGAATAAAATCAAAAAGGCTATTGCTTTCTGTGCTAACTAATTAAACTCAAGTATAAAAACTCAGATCACTTTTTGATAGTAAGTTTTTTTTATGGTGGTGAGAAAAAGCAATATTTAGGGGGTAAAATCCTGATGCCGAGGGGGAGAATCTTAAATTAAATTTCATTAATCACCATCTCAATACTCGTATCCTGAGGCCGGTCGACTTCAATGGATAGAGAACTTGCAAATTCAAAGGATGCGAAAGGCCACAGGGCTGCTAATATAGGCAGTCACGTGTGCCTTGTTTCCATCTACGAGACTTCACTGGCTCACCCCTCTCCTTTACATTATACCCTCAGGAAAGTCTCCCTTAAGAGCTGGGTAGGTAGTCATCCATGAATATCAGCATTCTGCCTCCAGTGAACAGCCAAAGCCCTAGAGAACTTTGTAATAAGTTTGCATTAACTTGAGTTTATAAGAATTGGGGTTGAGAGTGGCCGGTGGGGTTGAGACATTTGGGGAAAAAAAATTAAGTTGGTCTCAGACTTTCAAACACTAAACAGGCTATGAGAAAGAGCACATACTCTGCATTTCCAGGACCTCATATTCTGGAGTCTTCCTCCTCGCTTTTTTTTTCCCCAGCATGGAATCTCGTGGGATCAGAAATATTAAACCTTGCCAACCACATAAGTATCTATTTTTAATTAATTCTTAGGAATAAATAAGTGATTTCCATGTGCATTGGATCATGTGCGGTGCCTCTGTGTTCACTAATATTATAGTCCTACTGTGCAAATGAGGGCTGGAGCAATGGCACAGTGGGTAGGACGATTGCCTTGCACGTGGCTGACCTGGGTTCAATTCCTCTGCCCTCTCAGAGAGCCTGGCAAGCTACCGAGAGTATCTCACCCACGTGGCAGAGCCTGGCAAGCTACCCGTGGTATATTAGATATGCCAAAAACAGTAACAATAAGTCTCACAATAAAGAGGTTATTGGTGCCCGCTCGAGCAAATCGATGAACAATGGGATGACAGTGACAGTGACTGTGCAAATGAAGAAACAGACCCAACAAATTAGAACTGGTAGGTAGTGCCTTTCCATTACATAGCCACAAGACACTTTTAAAAAAAATATTGTGTTATTGTGTACCTGCTTCGTTTTCCTTGTAGATCAGTAAGTTGCATGAGAGTAGGGTCAATATATTTCCAAAATCTGGTACTCTATATTGAAAAAGTCAAACATGTCCTACTCAGAGCATAATATAGTGTGACATATCAACATCATATACTGCAATGATTATTTATATGTTTCTAGCATTGTAGCACTGTAGCACTGTCATGCCATTATTCATCAATTTGCTCCAGCGGGCAATATATTGGGTTATATCTTGTAAATTTATAGGATTTACTTTTGAATAATAATTTTCTGGTACAGTTTTTAGAGAGAATTTTAATTATTCCTCCTCAATTCAACTTTTATTTATTTTTAAATATTTATTTTTATTTTTTGGATAAGTTATTGACTAGTGATTTCAGTACTGTGTTAAACAGAAGTTGAGAGAGTGGATAGCTTTCTTTTGTTTCTGGTCTTCAACTTTCAGAACTGAGAATGGTCTTTATTATATTGAGGTACATTTGTTAAGGGTTTTTTGGTCATAAATAATTTTGAGTTTTTTAAAAAAAGTTTCGTATGTATTGATATGAAAACATATGGTGTTCACTCTTCACTCTATTAATATGGTTGCCACATTTATTGATTTGAATTATTATTATTTTTTAGTTGAGGGCATACTAGGCAGTACTCAGGGCTTACTCTTGGATCTGTGTTCAGGAATCACTTCTGTTTAGGGATCAGGGAACATGTGTAGTGTTGAGTACTGATTCCAGGTAAAGAATGAAAGTCAACAGCCCTTCTTGCTGTAGTCTCTTCAGCACTTCTTTGTTCTGGGTTTTTGGGCCACACCCAGCAGTTCTCAGGGATCACTCCTGTCAGGGAACCATTTGTGGTGCCTGGGATAAAGTTCAGGTAGGTTGCATGCAAGTTAAGTTTTGCACCCATACAATCATCTTTGCATTCCAGACATGGATACCACTTTGTCATAATATAAGATGCTTTAATATATAGGATACTTTTAATATTAAGTTTGATATTATTCTTTGTATCCTTTTATCTCTATATTAATAAAGAATATAATTTTTCTTGATTATAATTTTATTATCTTGGTTATAATTTTCTTTTATTGAAATATTTTTGTGTGTTTTGGGTATCAGAGTAAGTCTCATCTTACGTAATAAGTTAGGAAGTGTAGTCACTTCTGCTTTGGAAGAGTTTGAGAAGGATCAAAATTAATTCATTAAAATTTTGGTAAACTTCATCAGTAGAACAATTTAGTCCTCAGTGCTGGAGAGATTACATATGATAAAGCATTTGACTTGTATACAGGTGACCCAAATTTGATACTTGCCATCCCATATAGTCCGATAAGCCCCACTAGGAGTGATTTCTATGTGTAGAGCTAGGAGTCAGCACTGAATATCACTAGATGTGGTCCCCCAAAATAAATGCATATATATGTTTTCCTTTATCAAGAGGCTTTTAAAAATTATTATTACTGATTCACTCTACTTAATGAATTAAATCTAGTGAGATTTTCTATTTCTAAATGATTAAATCTTGGTAAACTTTACATTTACAAGAATTCCTTTTATAATAGATCATTGTTGATATATAATTATTCAGAGAAATAATTTAGGGTCATTTTTATTTCTGTTATATTAGTTTTGCTATCTCCTCTAAGTTTTTAAATTTTTCTTTCTTTTTTCTTAGTTGATACAATTATGCTCCCAATTCCAGTGTGACCCCACATCATTTAGCTATTCTCCAGTACCATGTGGGTATATTGTAATTCAGTACAGTCTTAATGCTCTCTCCCACAGGGTTAATGTCTAAATCCTTTAATACTACCCAAACTCATATCCAATCACCTCTTCTTTCTGACTGAGAGACCATGGATTGGAGCTTCTATCGATACCCTCTCCTTAGGGACTAATCAATTTGATAGCACAAAGAACTCAGAGAGATATTTTAAGTATGTATTACTAATTTATAGCAAGGCAATAAATCTTTTATTGTCTAGTTCTCCCTCTCGGAGAACTCGGCAAGCTACCGAGAGTGTCCTGCCTACATGGCAGAGCCTGGCAATCTCCTCGTGGTGTATTTGATATGCCAAAAACAGTAACAATGATGGGTTTCATTCCCCTGACCCTGAAAGAGCCTCCAATGTGGCACTTTGGGAAGAATGAGTAAAGAGAGGCTGCTAAAATCTCAGGGATAGGACGAATGGAGACATTATCTACTCCCGCTCAAGCAAATTGATGAACAATGGGATGGCAGTGATGCAGTAATAGAAGTGATTACTAATTTATTACATGGGAGGATATTAAAGGATATGGCTCAGTATCCACATGAAGATATACATAGGGCGTGTTCTGATTCATTAACTAGGAAGCTCTCTGGAAACTTCTTTCTTTTTGTTTTTGTTTAATACAGTTTTCATTAAATTGAGATATGGATAAGATTACACAGTTTATAAGGGGTGAAAATAAATTTAAACCTCAAAATCTTTGCTCTCAAGTACTCTCTGTATCAGTGTTTGTCAATCGTTTTCCAACCGAGACCCCATTACGATCTTGTTCTCTTTATTTTTTGTTTCAACCTGTCCTACTAGTTGGCCTACAAGTTTCTTGTTGTTAATATTTAATTTCATAAATAAAAACTGGACTTATGTGATTTTCACATGTGGCCCCCTTAGAATAACATGGGAGCCCACAAAGGGCCATATTAACTTGATTGAGAAACATGCTGTAAATTATTTATCTTCCTTTCCACTACTTTCATTCCTTCTAAAACTTAGTTATTCTTAAAGTACAAGACCTGGTCTTAATTTCACAATCCTCTCATCCCATTAGCATTCAAGGTTCAAGAAACACAGAATTCTGGTTGAACATCTGTGAAGATTTAGACATTTTCCTTTGTTCAGGGAGTCTAATGGTTGTGAATATCCACATTAGATTTAGTCAATTTCTTTTAGACCTAAGAACCAGGAAGAAGAATTAGAAATTGAGTTAGTGATGTCATCAAATTCTTCCTAAGTGTCCATGTGAAAAATTCTGGATGAATCTGTTTCTCAGAACAACAGTTTCAATTTCAGATATTAAATATCAAATAGTTGTTTGAATTGTGAATGATAATTATGCAAAATTCCATATGTGAAACCCTTGCATTCTATTATCTCCCAGGAAGTAAATCATCTGCTTGAAAAAAGATATTATTTAAAGTCAGACTGCAATTAGTTTTGACAAAATATTTGTAAATGATCTAATATGTGTCTGTGTTTATTGGTTTCCTCTGTGTGTTGACTCGGCCTTAAACTTTGTTTTAATCAGGGCCTTCTTACAGTGAATGATTTTCTTTATCCTGTGAAGCTGCAAAAATAATACAGATAAATTGGAGTATTGATATTGGTATTTTAGAGGGCTACTGGATCTCAGCTATGATTGATTTGGTATACTGTATCACTGTCACTGTATCACTATCGTCCCGTTGCTCATCGATTTGCTCGACCAGGCGCCAGTAATGTCTCCATTCATCCCTGTCACATTCAGGGTCAGGGGAATGAGGCCCATTATTGTTACTGTTTTGGGCATATTGAATACACCACGGATAGCTTGCCAGGCTCTGTCTTGTGAGATTCTGCATTGCTCTCTTCCAGGAGCTTTGTTTTATAGTCTCTGGATCTTTGGCTGTTGATGAAATTACATGGTGCCAGGGACAGTTTGTGGGTGTGACTGCCAAGCTACTATAAAACTGGGGATCTGGGTGAAGGAGGCCCAGTCCCGATCAGAGCAGGCTTGGAGATCTCAGCCACCTGGATTCTTCTACCTGTTCCTTCATGCATGAGGCTGGTCTGAGCATGTGGAGAGTGGCCTTGAGCATGGCTATGATTGGGTTATGGAGGTTTTAGGCTGCTGAGGTTCTGCTTGGGGCAGGGAGAGAGACTTAACCTGACCCCCTCCGAGGGGGCCCCGGTGAAAACAGCCTGGTGCGGGGACAGAGATTTTGCATCTGCGACTTGGTACAAGGGGAGAAAATATTTCTCAAAGGATATTGGGAAAGGAATCAGTGTAGATGTAGGTATTCTAGTTGATACATATTTTTCTTGAGTAGAAAATGTTATGGTCCTATCAAGGGCCACTGCTGATTATCAGCCAAAAAGATTCTGGATAAGCCACAAATTACTTTGTGTGTGTGTGTGTGTGTGTGTGTGTGTGTGTGTGTGTGTGTGTGCGGTGTATGGGCTTTGGGGATTTTGGTGTGTTTTTTGTTTAGGGACCACACCCAATGGTGCTCAAGGCTAACATCTGGCTCTGCACTCATGAATTACTCCTGGCAGGCTTGGGGAACCACATGGGGTGCCAGAGATCAAACCCCACTCAGTTACATGCAAGGCATGTGCCCTACCTGCTATACTACTGGTCTGTCCGCTACTTTCTGATGCATCCAATTATTTTTTTTTAGAATGCATAAAACTGATATTTTGCTTATTTTGAGATGATTTTCCTAGAGCTGCTTCACTAACTATTCTTATTATTCAAGCTTCTGATCAAATATTGCTTTTTCAAATAATTTTTTTCTGACCCTACTATGTAAAATGTTTCTATATTCTTTGGCATTTTGTTCTACTTCTTACTTTATTTACTCACATAATTTATCATTTCATAAAATGTTACAATCTTATTTTATATTTCTTTAGTTAAAATGCTTGCTGTGCAAGACTGGGGACTGAATGAACACCAGAGGTCATACCCCTTTTCATAGAGGCAGTTGGACAGGTAAGCTGTTTTCTGCCCTAGCAGACAGATTTTGAAGATCTCATCTCAAAATATCTCTCACAGTAGAGGGAAGCTGACAATGGATGTGGGTTTGAAGTTGGCACACTGAATGCCTGAAGTGCTGTTATCAGTAGCTTTGTGATCATGATGACTAAATACCTGAAAATTAAAACATTATAAAAAAAATGAAATGTTCTCTGACACAAGGCATGACTTGAATGAAGTCAGCAGAACTGCATGGAGATTTCTACTGCTTTACTAAACTTCAACCGGAAATCTAGTGGTAAAATTTTCAAGCCTGTTACATTGGCTAGTTTACAAGACACAGAGGTTTTATGGCTGATCTCTGTTGTCAGGAGACTAAACAGATGCTATTCTGCTATCAGTTTCTAGATGGAAGCTTCCTCTAACTCTGAGCTGAGAGCAATTCATTCTGTGTGTTAGATAGTGGTGGTAAGAGAATGAGTAATTGACCTGCACTGAAAGGGTATAAATTTGGTTTAGGTGTTTGGGGGAGGGAGTAACTACTTTGTGAGATAAATCAGGCAGTGTGTGATCTGATTAATGGACACAAAATAATTATTTGATGCTTTTAAAAGACTGCTGAGAGGAGAGTGAACAAGAAGTTGAGAGATAAGACAAAAGTTTTTCATTCTGCGATGTTTCTCATAGGCTTTGGACCACTTCTTCTTCAATGAAAATATGAGGCTCTAATATTAAAATCAATAAGTATAAAAATCAATGTGAAAAATTTTATATCTCATCATGGGGTTGTTAATTCCTTGTCTAAGAATTTATTAAGCTGTTTGTTGCCAGTTGAGCCATCTGTGTTATTGTTTTTGTCTGTTGCTACTCCTCACCACCAGCCTGCCTCTATGGCAGGCAATTTCCCTCTCTGCCTGTCTCTCTCTGGGTCTGTCTCTGTCTCTGACTCCTCTCTGTCTCTGTGTCTCTGTCTCTTTCTGTCTCTGTCTCTGTCTCTCTCTCCTTTTGGCCATATGGTTTGCAATATAAATAATGAGAGGTCATCATGTTTGTTACTTTACCTACTTCAGGTTGCAGTTTTTATCCAGAGTGATCATTTCCAACAATCATTGCCACAGAAGTTCTTTATCTATCTCAACTGCCCTCTCCCCCAGCACGTGAGGCAGGCTTCCAACTGAGGACCAGCCCTCCTGGCCCATGTTTCTACTGTCTTGGGTATTAGTTTCATATTATGTTTGTTTTTTAATGTCCCACAAATGAATGCAATCATTCTATGTCTGTCCCTCTACTTGTCACTTACTTCAGTATGACACTCTCCATGGCCATCCATTTATAAGCAAATTTCATGACTTCATTTTTCCTAACAACTGCATAGTATTCCATTGTGTAGGTATACCATGGTTTCTTTATTAATTCATCTGTTTTGGGACACTTGAAGTGCAGAATTTCCAGATTCTGGCTGTTGTGAATAGTGCTGCAATGAACATAGAAGTGCAGGTGGCATTGCTGCTGTGTGTTTTTGGCCCCAAGGGTCAAAAACCAGAATTGCTATTGCTGGGTCACGCGGAAGCTCAATTTCTAGTTTTTTTTAGGAATGCCCATATTGTTTTCCAAAAGGCTGGACCAGTCGGCTTTCCCACCAACAATGAAGGAGAATTTCTTTCTCCCCACATCCGTGCCAACACTGGTTCTTCTTTTTGATATGTACCAGACTCTGCGGTATAAGATAATACTCATTGTCTTGGTTTGCATCTCTCAGATGATTAGCAACATAGGGTATTTTTTCATGTGTCTTTTGGCCACTTGTATTTCTTCCTTGAGGAAGTTTCTGTTCATTTCGTCTCCCCATTTTTTGATGAAGTTGAATGTTTTTCTCTTGTAGAGTTTTACCAGTGCCTTATAAATCTTGAATATTAACCCCCTTTGTCATGAATATTGGGTAAATATTTTTTTCCCATTCCTGGGCTATCTCTCTATTCCGGCCAATTTTTCTTTCTGTTGTGATCCTTATGTTGTTTCCCTTATTTTTAAGGTTTTTCTTCTCTATATACATTTGAAGAATTCTGTCTCTCTGGATTTGTGATTTTGATTACTTTGACTTGGAGTTGTTCTGTTTGGATTTATTTATTTATTTGGTACTCTTTAGGCCTCTTGAATCTGTGCATTAGACTTCCTCCAGAGGGTGTAGGATGTGGAAATTATCAGCTGTAATATCTATCACCACTTGTTCTTCCCCTTTCCCATTTTCCTCTCCTTCTGGTATTCCTATAATTTGGAGATTGTTCTTCTTGCTGTTATCCATTAAGGGCCTTTAATTCTCTTTCATTCTAGTGCTTCTCTTCGCTTGCGAGTTTCCTATCAATGCAGGCTTATATTTTGTCTTCCAGTTCATCTATATGGTGCTCTGCCTATGGAATTCTGCTACTATGGCTCACTATATTGTTTGTTATTTCCTTCAGTTCATTTTGTATGGAATCTGTCATTCTTTGTATCAGTTCTGTAAGTCAATTGAATTTATCATCTAGTGCTTGCTTAATTTCACTGTCTAGTGCTTGCTTAATTTCAGTTGCCAATGTAGTAAGTGTTCATTCCAGGTCCTTATTGACCAGGCTAGAGCGTTTTAATGGGCTCGAGGATTTGCCTGGATTTTTAATCTCTATCTGATACATCAGTTGGGTTGCTTAGTTTCTCCATCGTTCTTTGAGTTTTATTGTGTATTAATGTTGTTTCTACCAGAATGATACAGGCAATACCTCTTTTATTCAGATTATTTCCTTTACCCTGTCTTCTATTAGGTGTGACAAGAGGGTTTTGAATCAGTAACTTCTTTTAGTTGACTCAGATATCTACAGATTTAAGGTCAGTGAAGCATGTTTGTTACATCCACTGGCTTCAGAATAAAGTGTGTTCAGTTTGGATTTGGAGTATTAGAGTTTACGTCAGACAGTGCTACTCCCTGATCTAGGGGTTGGGATTGGCGAGAAGGGAGCCCTCAGAGTGCTGTGAGAGGAAGAATAGCATCTTATTTTATTTTAGTTTTTATATACTCTATGTAGGGCTGATATGTCATCAGATAATATTTAGGTGATTAACTGAGCCACTAAAAGTACTGATCACATGGTTCTATGTCATACAAGCATTGTCACAATTTAAACAAATCTACTTACATATAAATTTTCAATCCCTTCATTGTTGACTGCTTGTATTTCCATGTAAGTCAACAATTATATACCTGATTAGATGCATATAAATGTATTCTGCTTGTGAGTTTGACTTTTAAAATTTTCATTCAATTGTCAATGGGGAAAAGTGTTACTGCTGCCTTCAAAACCAAATGTTTGTTTCCATAATTTCTTTGAGACCATTTTCCCCAGGGACCAGTATAACGTGATGCCTACATTTAATAAAAAATCTTATGTTGGCGGTGAAAACATATGGTGCTGATTGCTGGCATTCCATTTGGAGGATGCATTATGCAAGTGTCAGACAGATAACTAACATGCCCTTATTCATATTCAAAATTTCCAGGAAAATTCATTGGCAAATTGCTTTCAGTAATTCAAAGTAACTTAATATACTGTAAGCAAAAGCCATTTTCCATTTGTTTTTCAAAGTGAAAGAAATAGCACCTAAGGATTTTATTAATGTCGCTATTAAAAAAATCCATAGATCTGCAAAGAGAGCAAAGACTACTGAGGAATTTGGTCTTTTGTTCAAGGGATTTCAGGGAGTGCATTCAACTTCCAGGGATTTACTCATAGTCTATTCTAGTCTCCTAAAGTTCAGACTGAAAAGTAATAGGGTCATGGCCAATGTTTGCGAAGGATAAATAGGGATAATTCTGGTGACAGCTGAAGAACTAGTTCTTTGGTGACAATCTGACTCTGGAATCAGACAGCCTGGTTTTGGATTCTAATACACAAGAAATCCTGGTTGTGTGTCCTTGGAAAACTATCTAGCCTGGTGTGTATCTTTTTTAGTGACACAAAAGGGGAGCCACATCGAGGGTAAGATTATTATATGCTTGCTTACACATTCTTGTGTGTGAGTTTGCAAATTCTCCTACTACCTACTGATGGATTCCATGAGTATCTAATTATGATGCTTTTGTAATATTCAGATACAATGCTAATTTTTTTAGTCTTTTATACCGGTGTATGAATGGTTTTTATATAACAGAAAAGCCAGATTACTTTGTGTTTAAAAAATGAGTCAGTAGGGGGTCTGGAGAGATAGAACAGAGGGTATGGCACTGGCTTTGTACATGGCTGACCTGGGTCCAATTCCTGGTATCCCATACACCCCCTGAGCCCACCAGGAGTAATTTCTGAGTGCAGAGGCAGGAGTAACCCTCGAGCACTGTTAAGTGTGGTCCCAACCAAAAACATAATTGCAGTAGGGAAGTTTGGGTGAGCATTTCATTCTGGGTCAGTTGTCTGGGATATGGCCTGGATTTGGAAGAGATTAGTGTGACTGAATGGACAAAGGCTCTGGAGTCATTATCCTTGCTACCAAATTGCCTTATACCTTGATATATTCTACCTTTAAGATGTGCTGATAGTTGATGGCAGGTGTCAGTTTCTGAGAAACCTGGGGCCATCTTGCATAGAACTTGGAAGATAAGATCGATATCTATATTTAATAGGTGACAAATTTGCAATGTTGATGTTACATTACATCAACGTCAATGTTGATGTACAATTTGGATGTTACAGAGCCCAGTGGTTAATGAATCAAGTCATTAACCTGTGAAACATCCCGTCAACCACATATTCCACTTGTTAAGTGTCCAGCAGCCACTGACAGCAAAAGACTATTTTGTAGTGGATTTGAAAAGGTGGTTTTGAAAAGTAGTTCTATAATGATATTGGTTAATTATGTAAAAGAACCTAGAACTTTAGTGGCAAAAAGCATGTATTATAGATGCTGAAACCTATATGTTATAAATTAACATTTTTAACTGCAGTATATACTTTTTCAAAATTCTCTTCTTGATTAAATTCTAGTGAAGTTCCTCTGAATTTTTTTCAACCAGTCCTCATCTTTGGACATCACCTCAAAAGCCCAATTGAATCATTTTAACATGATTGGATCATCCATCACCATCAGAAAGACTCCCCACATTGTACCGAATTCTGATTATTTGTCTCCTACAGAAGATCTTCAGTCCCCTTATTGCATGGCTTTGCTCTTCCTGAATCTTTTATGAAATAGAGTATATATAGGTATATATAGTGAATGAATCCTGTGACTTTCTGTAGTGATCTCTGTGTGCCCAGTCCTGTCCTGTAGGAGCATCAGGAACAGCAAAATGTGGTTTTCTGGGTTTTTGTGACTGTTGGGTGAGAGGAGAGGGCATTGTTAGGCAGGAAAACAGTATTTACTAAATACTCTGAGCCCAAATTTATTCAGAACCTGACCTCTTCCAGAACATCAAAATACACATTTTTGGGGGGGTCACACCAGGCGATGCACAGGGGTTATTCCTGGCTCTGAACTCAGGAATTACCCCTGGCAGTGCTCAGGGGACCATATGGGATGCTGGGAATCAGAACCCGGGTTGACTGCATGCAAAGCAAACGCCCTCTCGCTGTGCTATCACTCCAGCCCCCAAAATACACTTTGAAAGAAGTAAGGAGTGAAAGAGAGTAGGCAAGAAATGCTTCAAACATTTGTTGTATTTACTCCTTTTTAAGGAACTGTGGTAATATTTTCCCAGCACAATTATATAGAGTAGAGGATCTCCTCCCTTCCTACCACCATTTTCATTTCCCAAATTTCTACATGTCTCAGTCTAAAATCATGGAAAGAACTAAAGAAACTGAGCCAGGACTGAGGCAATAGCCCAAAGTGCTGGAGCATATGCCTCACACCTGCAGGATCCCAGATTTGATTCTTGGAACCATATGATCCTCCCATTTCTAAGTATCCTGAAGTACCACTGAGTATAACTCTGGTGGTCCCTGAGCATTATCAAGTATAACTCCAAATGCTTGTTGGATGGCCCTAATTTGGGGGACCATACCTGCTGGAGTTCAGGGCTTACTCCTGGCTCTGAAATTAGGAATCACCCCTGGTAGGTGGAAAGAGAATAGGTACCAGGGATAGTACCCAGGTTAGCTGCATGCAGAGCAAATACCCATCCTGCTGTACTGTCTCTCCACCCTCTAGATATGGAACCCTTCACAAATGTGTGTCTCATCTTCCTTAGTAAGCATGTTAATTGTTAAGCACTGTATTGTTTCTGTATGGACCTGATGGTACCCATTTGGCCCAAGAATTGAACCATCAGGCTTGTACAACCAACTACCTACCAAAGGAATGCCTCTTAGCCCCTCTGCATGTTGCTTGGGAGGACTCTCCACCCCAAGAGAACCCAAATCAAGAGGAAAATTTTTTTAAGATTTTTGTATTTATCATAACCTTTATTTTCTGTTTTTATTTTTAAACTTGTGGAGGATATTTGAAACAACTTATTAACATAGATTATGTAGGCAAGATTAATTTGTTCCATATCAAATCTATTCCTATGACAAAAAAATTTAGCCTAAGTTTAAAAGTTCTTGGTGAATAAAATTAATTGCATCAACTAAACAAAATGCATTCAGTCCAATACATATAGATGTTATGTCAACAAGACAAATGGACTCACCAGTACAAGTATCTGTGTGGATGAAATGCATAATAATGCAATTACTTTGCCAACAAAATGCTAACTTCCTTTAATCATCCTGTTCACAACATAATGTAAAGTGATTTAGTGGGTAAAATGAATCCACTTACAAATTGTTTTATGGTCATAATGCAGCCCTTTCGTAGAATGTGAATTGATGATAATAATTTTATGGGCAAATGATTTTTCAATTAAAATGTCTTTTCACAGGCAAAATGGGAGTGTTACAAATGGCTCCCAGTAACACATGCCAAGTAGTAGGCAGAAAGGGCTGTCACCTACATTAACCAAAACCTCAATCAAAAATGATTAAAAGCTCAAAAGCAGATTCATTTTTTTTATCAAATTTATAATATCCTTCCCATCCATTTGAGAGGCATTTGCTTCCTTTCTCTGTTGACAACTCCCCCCCAAAATAACAGATACAGTGACCAGCCCACCGTTCACTTGCTGCCATGGCTCTTTTCTGGTTCGTAATTGATTAGCCATATTGTTCATTAATGAGCACATAGAACCAGAGCCATTCTTTCCAAAATAGACCCTAGAATCTTATTGCTTCACCCATGAAAATGGAATAGATCATTATAATGTAGTGGTTTTTGATTTGAGGTTGTGAGGGGGAAAAATATTTCTACCTGGACTAATGCCATATCTATTCTTTGTTTTTTGAGCCATATCCAGCAGTGCTCAGGGTTTACTCTGGGCTCTGCACTTAGGGGTTACTCCTAATAGGCTCAGGGAATTATATGTGGTATCAGAGATCAAACCTGAATTGGCCACATGCAAAGAAAATGTTCTACCTAATGAACTATTGCTTCGTCCTCCATATTTATCTTATTAAAGTTTCAATATTCCCCCCTTATCATAAGTTGAAATTTTTATTGCATTTTATCTTAAATACTTGAAAATATCTCCCATTCAATGACTCAATGACTTTATCTAATCATTGATACAAACTATCCCCACACTACCCACATAACCTAGTCCATAGCTATAGATAACCTTGTTTTATCTTTAGAATACTGCACTCATAGTTGCTTTAGTTTTGTTTTTGTTTTTTTTTTTTTTTGGTGGGGGGACCACATCTATCTCTCTCAGGGATTTTTTTTCTGACTCTGCGCTCAGGGATCACTATTACTATCTCTGGTACTCAGGGGATCAGACGACCACCTGGAATCAAAGTCGGATGTCTGAATGTAAAACAAGTATCCTACTGCCTGGTACTATCTCTCTAGGGTCAACAATGGACCCATAAGTAAAGGCTCTCGGAGGTCTGTTTGTTAAGAGAGGTGGGAAATAGTTTCTCAATATGCCATTATAAATTGGCCATTGCCCACACAATGTTCTTACTGTTCCCTTCTAAAGCAATAATCTTCATTTCTATCCCTTTGGGGAGTACTGAATATCTTTAGATTTTTTGGTTTCTAGGTACCCATTGGAAATAAATCAAACATCACTGAAGATAGCACACGGGAGAAGAACGTGTAAGAGGCACTGGAGAGTTGTGGGAACGGATGAGAGCAGAGACAGCTTAGCTTCTCCTACCTTATATTGAACAAGACTCTGCATCTCTTTGAATTGACATTTCTGCATCTATAGAAGAGCAATAAAATAGTACAAGTACACTTTATTACATTGCAGAGGCAATTAAAGGAGATGATGTACACATACTACACAGTGACAGATATTACTGTCGCTTCAGACAATTGGGATTACTCAGTGAAGTCCTCAAGATCAGGAGGTGGGGTAACAGGGAAAAAGTATGTAACATATAGCTATCATTTTAGGAAGAAAAATTAATTGAGTAATTAAATTATGGCGAAAATACAGATATTGTTTGCCCTTTATTGTACTTCATGTCAGTTTTTTTCGGGGGCCTCTCGGATAGCTCTGTAATACAGACCCCATACTGCAGTTTCTTCCTCCCAGTCAAAGCTTAGAAAGATGCTGCTTACTGAGGAGGAGTTTTTTTTTCTTCATTATCTGGTCAGGAAAGTTTATTATACTTGTCAATGAATTATATTTCAAACTGTGGTTGCCATTTACTAATTTAATTTTAGATTATTTGAAAGAATGGAATTTGTCAACATTTTAGCAAATGTATAATTATATTAAAGTTCATAATCCCTGGTAGTTTCCTAAAATAAGTTTTTGAGAATTTTGGGTCTTTTCTCACCTAAATTTGGCAGTATATATATATTTTTTTGAGATCTGGTTGGATGGATTCACTGAAAAATAAAAGGGTGACAGATCAGACTTACAAAGCCTCTGTTTATATTTGGGTTACTCTGGGGAAAATTTCCTTGAGAAAGTATGGGATATATATATATACATATATATAAAATATATATATGTAAAATATTTTATATATATGTATATATATTATATATATGTATATATATATTTTATATATGTATATATATATATATATATATAGAGAGAGAGAGAGAGAGAGAGAGAGAGTTTCTTGCCTGCGTGCCTGGTCCCCTCGGAGGGGATGGGCTCCAGCTTCCCTCCCCGCCCGGAGCAGAGTTCTCTGCTGCTGAAGACCTCCAGAACCTAGCCACAGCCATGCTCAAGGTCCCTCTCCACACGTTCAGATGAGCCTCACGCATAAAGGTACCAGCAGAGGAACCCAGGTGTGTGGGACCCGGGGCTGAGATCTCCAAGCCTGCTTGGATCGGGACTGGGCCTCCTCCGCCCAGAATTTCCATTTCCCAGTAGCTAGGCGGTCACACCCAGGGACTGCCCCCAGCACCGTGTAATCCCATCCACGGCCAGCATCCAGAGACTTAAAAGCAAGCTCCCAGAAGTGCGAGGCCCCTCGATATCTTATAGCCTACCTCTCCTCTGAAAGAACCTGGCAAACTACCGGAAGTTTCCTGCACACATGGAAGAGCCTCGCAAGGTCCCCATGGTGTGTTCATATGCCAAAACCAGTAACAAACTGGGTCTCATTCTCCTGACCCTGAAAGAGCCTCCAATGCAGCATTGTTGGGAAGGATGAGCAAAGAGAGGCTTCTAAAATCTCAGGGCTAGGACAAATGGAGACATTACTGAGACCACTTGAAAAATTCAACAATCAATGGGATGATGATGATGATGATGATGATATATGTATGTATATATGTTTGAAAATAAAGAAAAACTTTTATTTGTTTGCTTATTTGGGGGCCATACCTGGCAGTGCTCAGGGTTTACTCCTGGCTCTGCTCCGGGGATCACTTCTGTAGGGCTCAGGGATAGAATCTGTGTTGACCACATGCAGGCAGCCTTGCCTGTCATACTGCTGCCTCAGCTCCGAGAGATATATGTTAAAGGTACTGTGGCACACGCACATACAATACTCGTGATTTTTTGGAAACTAGTTACTTTTCTTCAGAATTACTATTGGCTTTTGCCTATTTTCAGGTAAGATGCCAAAAAATGAGAAAAATGTCAGAAGGAAAATGGGGCTTCATTTTCCTATTAGAGTGATGAAAGGGAACAAATAGATCAGTGAAATTTAAAGTCCTGAATCTGAGGAATAATTTCAAATTTCACTCAGCTCAATAGAGAATGTTGCACAATGCTCAGAGCTACAGTTAAGGCTGGGAGTAGAAATTGGACTGTCAAACACTTTAGATGAACTTGTATGCATGATTCAAAATGAAAAGTTAACCAGCCTTACACAACTGTTATAAAGGCCAATCAACAGGTTTAGAGAGGCAGTGAGAGTTGGGGAAGGGAGGGCTTCCTTCTAGCTCAGCCTGGATTTTATAGTAACCAGCTCTTTTTTGCCTGGAGTCAGTAATTTTAAAGTTAGGTACTTACCTGAGAAATCCATATGAAAAATAATGCCTAGTGTATATGATCTATATTTTTGCAACATATATCTATGTATACATACGTATATACATACACACATATGTACATATATATGTATATATACCTATATATATGAATATATATATATACACCTATATAACTCTCAGAGAGCCCAGCAAGCTACCAAGAGTGTCCCGCCCGCACGGGCAGAGCCTGGCAAGCTACCCATGGCATATTCGATATGCCAAAAACAGTAACAATAGGTCTCATTCCCCTGCCTCTAAAAGAGCCTCCAATCATTGGGAAAGATGAGGAGTAAGGAGAGGCTGCTAAAATCTCAGGGCTGGGAGGAATAGAGATGTTACTGGTGCCTGCTGGAGTAAATCGATGAACAACGGGATGACAGTGATACAGTGACAGTGATTTTGTAACAACTCACCAACTTTTCTGGTTAGAGTCAAGATCAAGATCAGCTGAAGGGAATTTTATTAGGACATCTGTAAAAAGCTAAAGCATGCCGATGGGCTCTTCGAGTGGCTCTGTCTCACCGCCCATATTTGGTGCTCTGTGTGACTGTTGGTCAAGGGCAGGCGATGGAAGGAAGAAGCCCAAACTGGTTGCTCTATCAGTTTATTTCACTCTCTCTCTCTCTCTGCTTCTATCCCGGCTCTGGATCTCTCTCTCTGGATCTGTTGATCTAGGCCTTCTCTGTTCTTCTCCTGTGTCCTCTCGTGTGTCTCCTTCTCTGTCTCTTCTGTCTTCTTCTTCTGTCTCCCCTGTCTTCTTCTGTCTCCCCTCAGTGCCTCCACTGTCTTAGTTTTTATAGCAAATTACATAGGGCAGTAGTACAAAGGTGGGTTTAACATTAACAAATCAACAAAGAAGCATAAGACAATTTCTTGAGGAGATTAACAAAATCTCATCTAAGGAAATCTCATCTAAGGAGATCCACTCAAGGGTGGGGTCCAAACAAGGGTGTGTCAGGGCGTGAGCTAGTAATCTGCTTAAATAGTTATAGTAAATTTACTTCAAATATTTCTAGCAATCTCATTCTGTATGAGCACAGTAAGATATATATCAGACTTAAAGTTTGGTTCTTCCTGAGGACATCTCACTATATATTCCAGACCACAGTCCTCAGGCCAGGTTAGTCTTCTTAACCCCAGCAGGGTCCTAGTCTCGTCTTTACTTTTGGATCATGACAGCATTTGTCTATGACCATGCTCTCAACTTATAGTTGAGTATTGTGGCACTTTGGCCTGGCCCATTTCGATGACAGGGTAGCTCACAGCATGCCCTGCGTCCATTCCGTCCCTCGTCAGGACCCTGCTTTTTGGGTGCTAGGAACTAAGGACAACTGAGTTGAGAAAGCAGATGCCTGGGAGTAAATATTGGAGTCAATCAGCTCCCAAGTTACAAAGCATAATATTAACTGTCTTCCTGTGTCCATACAGAAAGGCCATTGCTCTAAGGTGAACTAAGTTCCCTGCATCAAGGCTAAAAGGACAAACCCCATGTTATTCTACATCTCCCACTTTCCTTTTCACAAAAATACAAAAACTTCGAATTAGAGGCACAATTCCAAATCACAATACAGTCTTAATAGTTGTACTAAGATTTCAGTCCAATCCTGGACCCGGAGCAGTGCTTGTAATAAAGTGTCCATTGTCCTGCACTGTCCAGGGATGCTGAGAGTCACTTTTCCACGTTTTGATGACATCATGTGTCTCGATGAGGTTTGAAGAACTTTTCCGGCAACAGCAATGGTAGTAGTCACATCACTGAGTCTCTGGAGAACTTTAATCAGAAGTCTAACAAATTGTCAAACGGTCTTGTAAAGAAGCTAGAAAACCTTTTCTTGCCATTTCTCTGATGCTGACTCCTCCAATTTCCTTGTGACTTGCAGCTGAAATTGGATTGGCTGACTGGAGTTTAGAGGGTTAAGTAGTTTCTGATGGTTTGAGGGTTGAATTCCGTGAATCAATTCAACTTCTGACGAGACGTAGCGGAACCCAAATTTTCTCCCTTGGGTTATCATCTGCTGAGACAAAAGCATAGCCTTTTCCCCGAATGAGGAGTTTCCCTGCTACATTCAATTAAGAAAATACCTCCTTTTTTGTTTGTGATTTAATATGCCATATGTTCATTGAATATGGAGAGGTGGTGGGCTTAAAGCCGTAGTGTTCCTATTGAAAAGGGGTTGTAGTAACTGTATTGGGGCAGGAAATATTCAAGGCCTTCCTGCCATCACTGGCTGCAGTTATTTTACTGACTGGAACTCTGAAACTCCACACTGAGGAAAGGGGCTGCAACTGAGAACATCCCCAGATTTTGCGGGGCCTGGGGCTAGCCCCCTTGCAGATTTCCCATATTGGGGTTAACAAATTCATCAAAATTGAAGCGACAATTTCTGGCCCAATGATTTCCCCTCTCACACTGGAGGCTCTTTCAGGGTCAGGGGAATGAGATCCAGCTTGTTACTGGATTTAGCATATGAATACACCATGGGAAGCTTGCAAGGCTGTCCCATGTGGGCAGGAAACTCTCAGAAGCTTGCCAGTTTCTCCCAGAGGGAGAAGTAGGCTACAAGATATGGCTTCTGGGAGCTGGCTTTTAAGTCTCTGGATGTTAGCCATTGATGGAATTACACACACCTGGGTTCCTCTGCCAGTACCTTCATGCATGAGGCCTGTCCGAACGTGTGGAGAGGGGCCTCAAGCATGGCTGTAGCTAGGTTCCAGTGGTCTTCGGCCACCGGGAGCTCTGCTCGGGGTGGGGAGGGAAGCTGGAGCCCATCCCCTCCGAGGGCCCTGGGGAATCCCTGACATCTCACTCTGAGCACCACCAGGAATAATTCCTAAGAGTAAATCCAGGGTTACCCCTGAGCACTACCAGGTGTGACCCCAAAGCCTATGTTTTTCCATTTCTCATTTTGGTTAACAGGTAAAATACATCTAATCAATTTTGTCTTTTTGTCATCATGATGAAATAATTTTACGATAGATTATTTTAGTACATTTGTTAATATGTTCCAAATAACTTTAATCAACTATCTCAGCGATGCTGAGTTTTATCATATACTTTATTAATGATGTCTTTTAAATATGTACACCCCATATCTCAATATTTGTAAATTATATACTCTTTATATAACATATAATAGTCTATACTATAGAATATAATAATCCAAAAGTACAGCTATCCAGAGACAAAAACATATTAATGTCATGTGTCATTGTACATATAAAATATATTGACAGCTTTTTTTCATTTTTGAACAAAATGGACTGTCTAAATTAGATAATCATGATTTCAATTTCATACTGTGCCTGATAAAAGCTCAAACAAGGAGATAGTTTGTACCCCCCATTTTCTGGTGGATTCCTTGTGAATTTGTCATCAATACTTTATCCATTTTGTGACTTATTAGTCAGAATCTTCTTAACTTTTCTGCCTATTCAGGAGCATTGATTTGATTAAAACAAATTTTATATATTCACAAGTCTTCTAACCGGGCACTAGTAACCTGCAAAAGTAACACACATTTATGATCTGTGAAACTCCTCACTCCCCTCATACTTCATGTATTCATCTGACAAATGACATGGGGAAATGGTTCATTGAAACATCTACATTAAATATTATTAAAATTACTTTTTTAATTATTTAAAATGTTTTTTCTTATGTATCTCCAAAGACTGTGCTGTGTATCCCTAAAGGTACCTGTAAACCCCCTTGGAGACCCTTATAATCCCTTTACTGGATCTGAAAATTGGAGAAACTTGGGGACCCATGTTCTGTAGAGAGAGTTATGGAAGTTGCAAAGAGTAGTCCATAATGTGACTGAATTCCTGACATGAAAATAGATTCGGGAAGTAATGTGATATGTCAGAATGTTAAAGTCAAGCTTCATCTTCGTCACAAATTTTATGGCATCCTGTAGCCATTCTGTCTTTTATAATGTGAGCTATTTTTTCTGCTTGATGTTTTATTTATTTTTGTTATCAAAAATCTTTGAGGTATTGTTATTTCTAATACTGTTAATGAGCTGGAGCGATAGCGCAGTGGGTAGGGCATTCACCTTTCATGCGACCGACTCCTGTTCTATTCCTCCACCCCTCTCAGAGAGCCCGGCAAGCTACCAAGAGTATCTTGCCCGAACGGAAGAGCCTGACAATCTACCCATGGAGTGTTTGATATTCCAAAACAAGTCTCACAATGGAGATGTTACTGGTTCCCGCTCGAGCAAATTGATGAGCAATGGGATGACAGTGACAGTTACAATACTGTTAATGATTATTATATACATAAATCATGTCAATGCTATACCTGCCACTGGTATATTCACTTTCTTCCACCAAGGTGCCAATGGCTCTTCTATTTCACCACCTTCTCCCCATAAACTCAGTTCTGTGCACAAAGTTTCAAAAACTCTCCTTGGCCATTTGTTATGCATCTTTAGATCATATAAGAGAGATCATTCTATATCCACTCCTTTTATTATGACCCATTTAATTCAGCATGGTTTTCTCTATGTCCATCTATGTAGTGGAAAAACACATGATTTTTCTCTTAGTTATGTTCACATAGTATTCTATTATATATACATGTATATATATGACAAATTTTCTATTAACTAATCTGTATTTGAACATTTGAGTTGTTTCCATATCTTTTCTGTTGTACTAAGTGCTACAAAGAATATAGGGATGCATATATCCTTTTGAATTAAGGTCTTTGTGTTTGGGGGGTAGTTGTCAAGAAGTGGTGTTACAATGTGATATAGGAGTTCTACTCCTGTATTTTGAGAGACCTTCATTTTTATTTCTATTGATGTTGAACCAAGAGTGAATGAGGGTTCCTTTTTCACCACTAACCTACCAACACTGGCTATTTCCAGATTTTTTGATATATGTATTTTCATTCTTTGGGGCTGGAGCGATAGCACAGGAAGTAGAGAGTTTGCTTTGCACACAGCCAACTCTGGTATGATTCCTCCCCACCTCTTGGAGAGCTCGGCAAGCTATGGAGAGTATCTCACCCACACACCAGAGCCTGGCAAGCTACCCGTGGCATATTCTATATGCCCAAAGCAGTAACAATAAGTCTTACAATCGAGACATTATTGGTGTCCTCTCGAGCAAATTGATGAACAATGGGATGACAGTGACAGTGATACAATGATCCAGTATTTTCATTGGTATGAGATAATATCTTGTTGTTGTTTCTATTTGAATTTTTCTAATCATAAGTGATGATGATAACCAGTTTTTCATATGTCTATTATTACCTATATGTCTTCTTTGAGGAAGTGTCTGCTTACTTTCTCGATCCATTTTTGGATGGAATAATTGGGTTTTTTACTGTTGAATTTTGTAAATGCTTTATAGACCTTGGATATCAATTCTTTATCTAATACACTTCTGTACAAATATTTTCTCCTGATCAGTTAGGTGTCTTATTTTAGCTTGAACTTCTTTTGCTGTGCAGAAATTATTTAATTTCATGTAATCATATTTGTTTATTTTTATTTTTGCTTTTTCTCTGTGGTCATTTTGTTGAAGATGCCTCTGAGGTTCTACTATGTTTTATTTAATGTATTTTATGGATCCTGGTCTTTTCAAGGGTTTCATCTACTTTGAATTTATTTTTTGAATAATTTAAGATATGAGATATGAGATTCTAATTTCATTTTTCACACATGGTTATCCAGTTTTATCAACACTATTTGTTGAAGAGTAGGTTTTTAATTTGATGGTAAAGTATCATATGAATGGAAAGCATTTAAATTTGGTGAAAAACAGCATATAATGTGAATTTCTATTGAATGACTACCTGTAAATTAGCTTAGTGTTTTTATATTTCTTTAAAAATATTATTCTACTTCAGTCAATAGTCTTTATTGTTATATGTACACATTTGCTGTAATACTGATCATCTTGCAACTATTTTTGTCAGCCATCAGATTATCCACCAGCTCCTTATAAACAGGTCTATGTCTAAGGTATCCCTATACTCCATTTATAACACAGGAAAATTCTAGGCTTAAAATGAATAATTATAGTATTATAGCACTGTCTGTCTGTCACACTGTCGTCCCATTGTTCACTGATTTGCTCCAGTGGGCACCAGTAACGGCTCCATGGTGAGACTTGTTGTTACTGTTTTTGGCATATTGAATATGCCTCGGGTAGCTTGCCATGCTCTGCTGTGCAAGCACGATATTCTTGGTAGCTTGCAGGGCTCTCCAAGAGGGATGGAGAAATTGAACCTGGGTCGGCTGGTTGCAACGCAAATGCCCTAGCCGCTGTGCTATTTATCTAGTCCTGCCAATCCTGGAACTTCAACAAAAATGGTTAAAGAAGTAAAGAATATAAACCATCACTCCAACAAGCCATCTGCCAGAACTGAGAGTATCCTGCCCATGGGGCAGAGACTGGCAAGCTACCTGTGGTGTATTCTATATGCCCCAAACAGAATAATTATATAATCTTAAAATTAATAAGTAAAAACTTTGCCATACCTTGGAGAATTTATTCATATGTACCTGCAGAATTTAAAATTGCTTTTAAAAAATTGCTTTTATTAATTGCCAATATGCCAAACCAGTAAATATCACATAATATTGCATAGTATTCCATTCTGTAAATATGCCACACTTTCATTATCTACTTGTCATTGGACACCTAAGTTAATTCTATGTCCTAAGTTCTGAATGAATAATGGTGTACATATGTCCTTTGAAAAGAATGTTTTAATATTCTGAGGGTAGATACCAAGAATTAAATTACTGGGTCATGTGGTACCTCTACCTTGATTTTCTGAGAAATATCCATACTGTTTTCCATAGGGATTGAGCCAGACAGAATTTCCACCAGCAGTGGAGAAGATTCCTTTTTACGACATATCTGCTAACACAGACCGCAGCCATTATTTTTTTGATATGTGTCATTCTCACCAATGTGTCTTTTGAATTTGGATTTTCCTGATAATAAGTGATGATGAGCACTTTTTTAAATGCTCACTGGCTATAAATCTGCATTATCCAGAGTAGTGTCTGTTCACTTGTTTCCTTTCCCCATTTTTGATAGGATTTTGGGGTGTTTTTTGGTTTTTGTTGATCTTTGAGAGTATTTTAGATATTTCTAGATATAACCATTTAATCTGATGTATTGGGTGAAAATATATTCTCCCATTAATTTGGATGTCTTTGATTTTAGGCCATGTTTCATTTGCCATGTGGAAACTCTTTAATTTGATGTAGTCTCATTTATTTTTGTTACTGTCACTTTTGCCATTGAGAGCATACACTGTGAGGTCCAAATCTTGGAGTATTCTACCTATATTTTTTTTCTCAAGGTATTTTATCTACTTTGAACTGAATTTTGTATAAACTATGAGATGTGAATCCAACAACATTATTTTACATGTATTTATTCAGTATACCAACACTATTTGTTGTAGATGCTATCTTTACTTCATGTACTTAGATCTTTTCTCAAAACTAGCAACCATAGATCTGGAGATTTTTCTTGAGTATTTGATTCTAACCCACTGATCAGAGAGTTTATCCTTATTCCATTACCATGACATTTTGATCACTATTGCTTCCCTATATAATTTAAGTTAAAGTAATGAGACACCTCCCAACTTTCTAATTTCATCCCAAATAGCTTTGGCTATTCTAGGTGTTTAATGATTCTGGCACCGTGTAATTCCACCAACAGTCAACATCCAGAGACTATAAAACCAAGCTCCCTCTGGGAGAACTTGGCAAGCTACTGAGAATTTCCTGCCTGCATGGGAGAGCCTCGCAAATTCCCCATGTCATACTCATATGCCAAAACCAGTAACAATAATGGGTCTCATTCCCCTGACCCTGAAAGAGCCTCCAATGGTGCACCATTGGAAAGGACATGTAAAGAGAGGCTTCTAAAATCTCAAGGCTAGGACGAATGGAGACATTACTGAGACCGCTCGAGAAATTTGACGATCAACAGGATGATGATGATGATGATGATGATGATGATGATGATGATGATGATGAATGATTCCAGACAAACTTTATTACTAACCATTCTAAGTCCTTGAAGAAGGATGTCTGAATTTGGATGTAGATTGTAGTTGAATCTGAAGCAGATAGGCAGGTAGACATAGAAGTACCACCCCCTCCAAATTCCCCATAACCATGGGCTCCTGGGAAGTAATAAAACCAAATACCTTAAGGCTGTGAAGAAAGCCCACAGGAACTGTGAACACAGGAACTAAGACCTGATAAGACAATTATTTGGTGCCACTGGAAATATTTGGACAATTATTTGGTCCAGTGGAAGGCTGGACTCACTACAGAGAATAAACATTTTAGCAGAGACAGAAGACTATGATAAGTACATGAAGGAATATTACTGAAAAATTCAAAGCTCTTCCTTTACAATGATACCCGATTAACTCTCTCATCTTCAGAAAACTTCAGGCCAACACAACTGAAGAATATCTATATAAAAGATAATCCTAAAGACTATTCAACATTCTCTCTATCTTTGAATAAGCCTACATTCTATTTTGAGCACATTTCCCTCTCACTCTCTTTCTTTTTATTTTTCTCAAGGTAATTTATCTACGTTGAATGGAATCGTATGAAATAAATTGATTTTTTTTCTTTTTCTCCCTGCCTTTCTCAAAATTTCTAAATAAAAATCTATTATCACCTCACTGCATATCTCTTCCTGAAATTGTTTTCTGAGAGAAAGGGGAGAACTTAGAAAGACTGGGTAAGGTCTAGGACTGAGTTTTCTTTCCTGCAAAGAGCAATTATTCACTCCAGCCTGAGTTCACAGCTCCCAAAGAAATTCCTGAGTGATCAGTGTTGGGATCAACTCCAATGCCACACAGAACAAGTGAACATCAAGTGTGGCTTGGTGGTTACCTAGTGGGGCTGGCACACATGAGGTTGTGCCATGTCAGGGCTCATGGCAAACTTTATCAGTCCTAGATCTACAGCTTTCCTTGGGGTGGCAGAGGTAGATTGAAAGAAGCTGCAGATCCCTTTCTTGAGGCCACAGCCTTGCTCTTTCTCACTTCACATAAGTCACCCAGGAACCCCTACCAGACTAAAATTTATATAATGAGGCAGCGTGGTTATTCGAAAATTTTATTTATTTTTGCAAACAATGAACATGGAATATCTTTCCACTTCTAAGGTCTTTTTTGATCTATTTTCAATAAACTTGTAGTTTTTATAGTAAAGACTAATCACCTCTTTTTATTAAGCTGATTTCAAGGTACTTGATGATTTTAGACACTATTATGAAGAGGAGACTCTCTGATCTCTTCCTCTTTTACTTTATTGCCTGCATTTAGGAATGCAATAGATTTCTGTTGATGACTTTGTAGCCTGATTGTTTACATTATCGGTTGTTTCTGGATTCTTTTTAGTGTCACATATATATGCATATATATTTACATATATATATATACTTTCACATAATTTGTTAGTAGTGATAATTTGACTTATTTTCTAATTTTGATCTCTTTTCTTTGTCTTGCCTGCTTGCTATTGCTATACTTTTAATGCTGTGTTGAATAAGAGTATAAACAGTTGACATAATTGCCTTGTGTCTGATTTCAGAGGGAATGCTTTCACCATTGAAAATTATATGGGCTGTGGGTTTGTGTGAATTATAAATGGCTATTACTATTTTGAAGAAGGTTCCTTTCATCCCTATTTTGTCCAGGGCTTTTATTTTTTTTATTATCATCATCATCATCATTCCAGTGATCTCCGAATTTCTCGAGTGGTCTCAGTGATGTCTCCATTTGTCCTAGCCCTGAGATTTTAGAAGCCTCTCTTTACTTGTCCTTCCCAAGAATGCTGCATTGGAGGCTCTTTCAGGGTCCGGGGAATGAGACCCAGCATTATTACTGATTTTGGCATATGAATGCACCATGGGGAGTTTGTGAGGCTCTCCCATGTGGGCAGGAAACTCTCCGTAGCTTGCCAGGTTCTCCAAGAGGGAGAACTAAGCTACAAGATTTTTTATAATTAACGGATATTTGAGTTTGTTGAAAGCTTTTTCTCTATTGATTTGTTGAGCATATAAATTTTGTCTCCTTTCATTTATTATTATGTTAATTTGCTTTTATATATTGCATTTCTAGAAAAATCCCACTTGGTCGTGCTATATGATTGTTTTGACATATTGTTGAATTTGGTTTGCTGAGATTTCTTTGTCAGAGAACTTGGTCTGAAAGGAAGCTTGTCAGGAAATTTAGGCTAAAAATTTCTTACTAGTGTCTATCTGCCTTGGGTATTAGTGTAATGTTAGCTTCATAGAAGCTGTAAGGAATAATTCTCATTCCATTAATATTTTAGAAGATATTGAGGAATATAAGTATTAAGTATTCTTTGAAGATTTTATATAACTTGCTATCTAGACCATGGGTTTTGTTTGTATGGAGATTGTTAATTATTGCTTCATTTTTTTGCGTGTGATTGGCCCATTCAGGTTTTCTACTGCCTACTCACTCAGTTTTGGGAGATAGCATTGTTCTGAGAATCTGTCATTTTTTTCAATGCTCTCCAACTTTACAGTGTAAAGCTATTGATAGTAACTTCTCATAATATCTTGAATTGTTGAGGTATGTGTTGTAATTCTTTCCTTCTTTCTCAAATTCATACCACAATTTCTTAATTGAGCCATCTCTCTGGATACTGATTTCTTTCCAGATATTAGGTATTGTGAATAGTGCTGCAATGACAGAGGAGCACAGATATCTTTCCACAATAGTATTTTTGGGTTCAGGGTTGATGTCAGAAAGTGGAATTATTGGGTCATACTGAAGCTAAGTTCTCAATTATGGAGAAATAAAGTCCTGCAAATAGTCAAAATAATCCTAAAAAGGAGGAATAGGAAGTTTTCCTTTCCCAAACCTAAATTATACTACAAAAACTACAAAGCAAAAGTAATCAAGACTTATGGTATGGAATAAAGATAGACTCTGAGGACAGTAGAACCTTTTAGTGTGTGCCAATTGAGAGTTTAGAGACAGATTTTTAGGTATATGGTCAGCTAATTTTTGACACAGTATTTAAGTATGAAGTGGCATAGGGAAAGATTCTTTAACAATAGTAATGGGAAAATGGTCAGTCATTTACAAAAAATTAGCTCAGACCCCTATCTCACACCATACAAAAAGTCAATTCAAAATGGATTAAAAACATAAATTACATAGTAAAATATATAGAACTCTTTTTGACATTGACTCAAGAGGCATTTTAAATGACTCAATGCCATTGATCAAGCCAATGGAAGCAATTATGCACTATAGCACTGTCATTCCCTTGTTCATCAGTTGTTTGCTCAAGCAGGCAGCAGCAATGTCTCCATTGTGAGACTTGTTGCTACTGTTTTTGACATATCAAATATGACACAGGTAGCTTGTCAGGATCTGCTGTGCAGGCGAGATACTTTCGGTAGCTTGCCGGGCTCTCCGATAGGGACGAAGGAATAGAACCCTGGTCGGCCATGTGCCATGTGCAAGGTAAATGCCCTACCCACTGTGCTATCACTCTAGCCCCGAAGCAATTATAGACAAAATACATCAAGAAGTTTCCATACATCAAAAAGAATGATGACTAGAATAAAAAGAAATTCTACAGACTGTAAGAAATTATCGAACCAGTCTTTTAACAAATGACTGATATCTTAACATAAAAGACTTACAAAAAACTTAACAAAAACAAGACCATCAAAAAATTAGAAGCAGAACTTATCAGACACTTTTAAAAGAAGACATACAATGGCCAAAGAGCAGATGAAAAGTGCTCCTGATCAGTTATCATAACTGAAATAAAAATCAAAGCAACATTAAGATATCATTAACACCAATGAGACTGGCACACACTAAAAAAATGATACAAGAAGTGCTAACATGGATTAGGGGAGAAAGTAACTAATTTAATATTAGAGGTATTGACCATTTCTACCCCTGTGGAAAACAATATCGTAGCTTCTCATGTTTGGTTTTAGTATGACAATAAATGAATAAATAAAATGTAAATGTCTTAATTGCCTTACACTGCTTTCAAGATTTCTTTGTTTTTTCATTCTGAGTTTCAAGGAAATTTCTGGGTTGAAAATAGATATTTGGAATCTTATTTGTATGCAAATGAACATTCTCATTTATAGAACCTGTATCAATACTGGTCTCATAACTTTTGAAAAATACTAACAACAAATGACTTTAATGGTCACTATAGTGACAGCACATGAAGTTTGTCTCAATGTCTGGTGTGTCTCATTATATCATGTTATGTCATGATAGATTAATGAGTCTAAAATCACAGACTTCTCTCGTTTGGAATAATGAATTGGTTAAGTGTTTTAAAATAATCCTTGACATCCTGCTGGGTCTGGGAGACATGCTGGGTTTCATAGAGTCTTGAGATCCTAGATCAGATAAGCTGCAGAGAGACAAAAGTGAGAAAAATAAAATGTAGCTGTAATTCTGAGCTAAAGCACACAGTACTTTTTTTTCACTGTGATTTCCTAAAAGCATTGAAATTATTTGAAATCATCTAAAGATAAGCATATGTGATTTAGAGGTGCAGCCTTGAAGTAGGGCGCTTTTCTCATATACACATTAGTGACCATAGCAATAAACCCAGAACAGCAGCCACTATGTTGCATTTGGGGTTTTCCTCATTTTTTTCCAAGACTGCCTCCTTCTTTTCATTTGCATTTTTTTCATTGTATGTATCTAGTATATTATCTATATTTATATATTTAAACATTATGATCATGAGCCCAGCAAGCTACCGAAAGTATCCTGCCTGCACGGCAGAGCCTAGCAAGCTCCCCGTGGCATATTCTATATGCCAAAAACAGTAACAAGAAGTCTCACAATGGAGACGTTACTAATGCCCGCTCGAGCAAATTGATGAACAATGGGATGACAGTGCTACAGTGCTACAGTGCTAAGATCATTCGAACAGCCACCATATTGCTCCTTACTAGCCCTCCACTTCTGCCTTCATTAGTCCTTTGTCAGAGCAGTTTAGGAAGATAGAATAGGTTCAAACTCCAGCAACCCATATGGTCTCCTGAGTACCATTGGGAGTGATTCCTTTGTGCAGGGCCAGGAATAACCCCTGCACATTGCAGGTGTGCACTCCCTCCCCCCACCCAAAGAAAATAAATGATCAAATTTTATGACCCAAAAATTGAATATTGGTCATGTTGTTAGTGAAATAATTTCCACCTAGTAAGTTCTTGCTCTGGTTACAAGAAGAATAATATGCCTCAACTGCATTTTGGAAGTTGTGTTTTATATCTTTAAGCAAAGTAAACACAGTCACGGAGATGGAAGAAGCCCAACCTTGCTGGCTCTTAGGTGCTACAGTGTTCTTAAAGACAACAGAATTGTACCAGCCTGACATCACTTCCTGACTTGGAGTAGGGCCAGCAGTGATGCAGAGTCTGTTCTTTGGTTACAGAGAATGAGACAGGAGACAGCAAAAACCATTAAGCTTTGGAAATTCCCAAGTCACTTTACCCTCCTTAACAAGAAGGGGCTGTGAAGCTGTTAGGTATTTAAATGGCCTCTTTATTCACTTCACAGACAGTGGCACAAAGATAGTGAAAGCAGAACTCTTTACTGAAAAGAGTTCTGGGCACAGAGCCTTAATAAATGACAAGGGATATAAAACTATGTCAGTAACTATAGCAGCAGTAATATAATAAACTTATAATAACACTAGCAACTTCATAGGACTCCAATTAGTTTCAGTCAATTTGGGCTTCTATAATAAAATACCATAGATTAGGTGATTTGTAAATAACATATTTATTGCTTCTAATTCTATTGCCCTGAAAATTGAAGGTGCTGACAAATTTGGTATATATTGATATTTCAGCAGATTTAGCTAAAATAATTAACTTCTAGTTTGGGGATTATTGTGGATAGGAGTAAGAATAGCACTTTGAACATAAAACATCATCAGTACTATAGCTCTTAATTTACTGCTCACAAAAGTCCAGCAGATAGTACAGCAGGTAGGGTGTTTGCCTTGCACTCGGCCGATCTTAATTCTATCCCCAGCATCCCAGATGGTCCCTCGAGAACTGCCAGGAGTAATTCCTGAGTGCAGAGCCAGGAGTAACCCCTGAGCATCACCAAGTGTGACCCAAGAAGCAAAATTAAAAAAAAAAAAGTTCATCAGCAACCTCCACATCTAGGATTCTAACAACTCTTCAACTCATTACATATGTTTATATACCTTACATATCCTTACCCCTTAACTGTTTTTCTGATTGATATATTATGTAAATGAATGTTCAAAAATATAGTCAATAAATGGGTTACAAAATCACTAATACAATAAACAATGAAATTAGCTCTTACAACAGGTACTTAGACTGTATATACATATAGAGAGAAAACTGCCTCCCTCGATTTCACTATAACAACATAAACCAACTTTGTGTTGTAAAGCTCTGTGTAGTTTTACTGACACCCACATTGTAGAAAGAGTGAGCAATCTCTCTGAGGCCTTCTCCAGGAGAACACAAGCTCCATTTCGGAGAGCTCCACTCTTGGGACCTAATCACCTCCCAAGGCTTCACCTCATACCATTGCATTAGAAATTAAGTTTTCATCATATGAATCTGGAGGGAACACAAACATTCAGTCTAGAGCATAACAAATATGAAACAGAGACTGAAGTGGACAATTAAGGACTAAATTGACCATATTGTTCTAGGGCAACGTGGGAAGAAATAAGGCTGAATCCCATCAGTTATCTGCCCTCTAGATACGTTCAGAAACAATCCTGTTTTATGAGTAGCAGTCAGAGGGCAGTAACTCAGTTTCTGCAATCAGGTCGCAGAAAGACTAATCCTGTCTGGGGCAACCTGGGAATGCCTGAGGGAAGGGGTTAGACTGTGAACTAGTGGCTTTGTTAAAGGAATAAGAATGGGGAATAGGGTAGGTGTGGAAGATGCAAGGTGTGTTTATTTTTATAAGTTCTGTTCTTACCTCCTTAGATTCATTGATGGTTATATACCTTGTAAATACTAAAGTTGAATGTGTCCAGGATCATCTCATTTCAATTAGCTATCTCAAATACTAAGTCTGTGTAGGAAAACATACAGGGGGTAGGTGTGTGTGTGTGTGTGTGTGTGTGTGCGTGCATGCACACACACTCATGGGTGCATGTGTGCATTCATGTGTGGATGTGTGTGAATGCATGCATGTCAATATTATACTTGACATGTATCTTACTGACGCATCTTGATAATAATTAAGACATGGACCTTAATAATAAAGATTTAGGTGAATGGAATGAACCCTAAGGAGACACAGAATGTTCACATAAATCAGTTCCTATATTGATCATGGAGAGAACATAGAATTCATGTAAACAATTTCACATTTTCCTTTGAACTATTTTCCACCAGGGTATAATTTTTTAAGAACAGGCAGCATAGAGGTACTTAATATTGTCTTGTACCTCACAGTCCAAGTTGTGGACACAACTTAGCTTTTTTTTTTCTTATTGAATCACCATGAGATACAGTTACAAAGCTTTCATGTTTCATTTCAGCAGTACAATGATCGAACACCCATCCCTCCATCAGTGCACATTTTCCACCACCAATATTCCCAGTATACCCCCCAACCCACATCCTAACCCTCCCCCTGCCTCTATGACAGACAATTTCCCCCATACTCTCTCTCTCTACTTTTGGGCATTATGACTTGCATTATAGATACTGAAAGGCTATCACATTTGGTCCTTTGTCTACTTTCAGCACACATCTCCCATCCCAAATGATCCCTCCAACCATCATTGACTTAGTGATCCCTTCTCGATTCCAGCTGCCTTCTCCCCCAGCTCACGAGGCAGGTTTCCAATTATGGAGCAATTTTCCAGGCCCTTGTGTATACTGTCCTTGGGTGTCAGTTTCATGCTATTTTACATTCCACAAATGAGTGCAGTCATTATATGTCTGTCCCTCTCCTTATGACTCATTTTGCTTAGCATGATACTCTCCATGACCATCCACTCATAAGCAAACATTGTGACTTTGTCTTTCTTAATAGCTGCATAGTACTCCATTGTGTAGATTTACCAAGGTTTCTTTAACCAATCATACGTTCTCAGGCACTTGGGTTGTTTCCAGATTCTGGGTATTATGAACAGTGCTGCAATGAACATACAGTAGAAGTCATTTCTTTTTTTTAAGTTTTTTTATTTTTATTTTTATTGAATCACCATGTGGAAAGTTACAAAGCTTTCAGGCTTAAGTCTCAGTTACACAATGTTCAAACACCCATACCTTCACCAGTGCACATATTCTACCACCAAGAACCACAGTAAACCTCCCTCCCATCCCCCCACCTCCCCAGGCCCCCACCCTGCCTGTGTAGGTAATAAATTTCATTTTACTTTCTCTTTACTTTTATTACATTCAATATTTCAACAAAAAACTCACTATTGTTGTTTGGAGTCCCTCCCCTCAAAGTCAGACCTGCTGGAAAGGAAGCATTTGATAATTTGTTTTCCATTGCTGAGAATGAAGAGATATGAAGTCATGTGGCTACAATAGCGGCCAAGAGGTTTTGGATTTCTGTATTTTAGTATTTTAGTAACTAAGTCCAGAGAAATTTCTGCCAGAAGTTGCATCATTGCAAGCTCGTAACTCTCTGCTACTTTATATTCCACATATGAGTGCAATCTTTCTATGTCTGTCTCTTTCTTTCTCACTCACTTCACTCAACATGATACTTTCCATGTTTATCCACTTATATGCAAATTTCATGACTTCATGTTTTCTAACAGCTGCATAGTATTCCATTGTGTAGATGTACCAGAGTTTCTTTAACCAGTCATCTGTTTTTGGGCACTCCGTTTTTTTCCAGATTGTGGATATTGTAAACAGTGCTGCAATGAACATAGAAGTGCAAATGTCATTTCTACTATACCTTTTTGCCTCTCTCGGATATATTCCCAGGAGTGGTATTGCTGGGTCAAGTGGGAGCTCAATTTCTAATTTTTTGAGAATCATCCATATTATTTTCCAAAAGGGCTGAACCAGTCGGCATTCCCACCAGCAGTGAAGAAGAGTCCCTTTCTCCCCACAACCACGCCAACACCAGTTGCTTTTGTTTTTTTAGAAGTCATTTCTATTGTGCTTTTTTGCACCCTCAGGATATACTCTCAGAAGTGATATTGCAGGGTCATATGGAAACTCAATTTCTAGTTTTTGAAGGAATGCACATATTGTTTTCCAAAAAGGATGGAACAGTTGGCATTCCCACCAACAATGAAAGAGAGTCCCTTTCTCTCCACATTCACACCAGGACTGGTTGTTCTTGTTCTTTTTGATGTGTGCCAGTGTCTGTGGTGTGAGACAATATCTCATTATTGTTTTGATTTGCATCTCACTGATGATTTGTGATGTAGAGCTTTTTTTAATGTGCCTTTTGGCCATTTTTATTTCTTTTTGGAGGAAGCTTCTATTCATTTCTTCTCTCCATTTTTTGATGGGGTTGGAGTTTTTTTTTTCTTGTACAATTCTACTAGTGTATTGTATATCTTGGATATTACTTCTTATGTGATGGTTATTGGGTAAATATTCTTTCCCATTCCTTGGACTCTCTCTGTATTTTGGACTCTGGTTTCTTTTGAGGCACAGAAGCTTCTTAGTTTAGTGTAGTTCCATTTGTTTATGTCTGTTTCCACTGCTTGGTCAGTGCTGTTTCATCCTTAAAGATGCTTTTAGCTTCAATGTCATGGAGCATTCTGCCTACATTTTCCTCCATGTACCTTGTGGGTTCATGACTAATATTGAGATCTTTAATTCACTTTGATCTGACTTTTGTGCCCAGCGTTAGACAGAAATCAGAGTTTATTTTTACTCAGGTAGCTATCCAGTTTTCCCAGACCACTTGTTGAAGCACCACTTGTTCTACTTCACGTTTCTCACTCCTTTGTCAAAGATTAAGTGATCATATATTTGAGAGTCTGTGACAGAATATTCAACTCTCTTTACTCTTTTTTGTATTATCTTCCATGGGGGTTGTAACTAGACCTCTATCAAGAATAACAATTTGTTACAGAGTAAGAAAGTGTCTATAAAACCTTAAGGACTTGTCACATTACAAAGGATGTAACTGTGTGATATGGACAAAAAGTTGTAGGATCAAGGATAAGAATAAATAAGTAACAGTGGGTAACCTAAATTGATAGTGACATTCTACAATGCCACCAATCCTTTTCCCATAATACTTGCCCGGAAGCAGGAGGTATCCTGAAGATCACTTACCTGTGTAAAGAGAAGAGAATTTGAAACATAGTTATGAATATGCTATTAGTTTCTTACATGCATCTGGGTAGGTATCAATGGCCCTAAAGCTATCATTCTTTTTTGATTTTAGGTTTCTTAAAGATGCAGAGATTATCTTTGTTTGAAACACACGAGGATCTTAGGCAAAGCTGCACTATCACAGATAATGTGCTCAGTGTCGGTCATAATAAATCTGTGGTGGGAATTCTAGGCAGATTAAATACTTTTTTTCCTGTGAAAAAAATAAAGTGTCTAGTTGGGAAAGAAAATTGTATTGCAAAGTATCCAAGAAAGGAGTCTCCTAATATTTTTAAGAAAGTAATATAAAATTTGAATCTCTTATTAAGATAATTTTAAATGGGGGTTAGAGGGATAGCACAGCAGGGAGGGCGTTTACTTTGCACACAGCCAACCCATGTTTGATTCCCAGCATCCCATATGGTCCCCTGAGCATCGCCAAGGAGTAATTCCTCAGTGCAGAGCCAGGAGGAACCCCTGTGCATCTTCGGGTGTGACCCAAAAAGGAAAAAAAAGATAATTTCAAATGGAAATACTATCCAGACCTTCCTAAGAGAGTATTTATTAGGAATTGGAACTTTTTGCACTGGCTGTGACAGCAATCTGAACTAGATGGCCTATAAAGTCGTATACCTGCTATTCTGCTTTTATAAGTTTAATTGAGGAGTAACCATTTAAACAGGGAGAAATTTAGCTTGGTCATTAGGAATTTGGAAAGTATTTCCATTTCTATTATTCCCCTCAATCCTGAGTTTTTTTCCCCTCAATTATAAAGCATATGATTCCATCAATCAGTGGCTCTCCATCCTGGCTGTCACATTTGATAGCAGTTTAAAATTAGTGGCAAATTGGGTTTGGAATTAAATCAACATGTGAATGATAAGACTGCATGAACAGATCTTTCATGAAAAGGAATGCACCTTTTGTTGAAATTATGAGAGGGCTGAAGCAACTCATCCTTGGACTTTGGCATTTCCTATTTCACTTCCATTTTTTCCCTGATTCTGTTTATCAATAGAAAATTTTAGAAGCATAGGGTCCTTGAGGCATTTAAAAAAGGGCTGCACTTTTGTGAAACCTTTTCAGGGAAGTAGGTCAATTTAGAGGTTATAGAAACTTCATTCTAACTTTTGAATCATAGGGGTGGGGGCCAAAGAACTCTGTGCTTCCGGCCACAATAAACTTTATGGGAAGAGCAATGGGTGGACTACTAGGGAAAATAATTCTAAAAACCATAAATTATCTAGGTTCTTCCTGTGCCAAGTTTCTTCTTCTTTCTTAGATGACATTTGGTGAGCTAACTTTTGTGCTGTATATTTCACAGGAAATCTGGGGACTGCTGCTTGATATTGAACATCATTAAAACGTTTGTACAGCTAGTAGATGAGCTTTTGTAAGTACTCAGGGAAGTGATTTGCATTCTTTGGGTAGCCAAACGTGGAGCCAGAAAAATTCTAAATTTTGGTGGGGGGATGACATATTTGATGTTTATGTATTATATCTGGTGTACATGTACGTATGAAGAAGTAAGGGTGAGAAAAGTAAAATTACTTTTAAAAGATTAGGGTGGGATGGGGGAACTTCTAATTCCTGTTTCTGACTAACTGAGAACATATAGTATCCTTCTCTGGCTTTATGGTTATACCATAAATACTGGCTTATGGCTATTCTTTGAACCCATTCCAGCTTCATTTTCTTAGAAACTGGAATGAATATATAAGAGAAGTTTCTTCCTTCCTTCCTTCCTTCCTTCCTTCCTTCCTTCCTTCCTTCCTTCCTTCCTTCCTTCCTTCCTTCCTTCCTTCCTTCCTTCCTTCCTTCCTTCCTTCCTTCCTTCCCCTTCCTTCCTTCCTTCCTTCCTTCCTTCCTTCCTTCCTTCCTTCCTTCCTTCCTTCCTTCCTTCCTTCCTTCCTTCCTTCCTTCCCCTTCCTTCCTTCCTTCCTTCCTTCCTTCCTTCCTTCCTTCCTTCCTTCCTTCCTTCCTTCCTTCCTTCCTTCCTTCCTTCCTTCCTCCTCCTCCTCCTCCTTCTTCTTCTTCCTTTCTTCCTTCCTTTCTTCCTTCCTTCTTCCTCCTCCCTCCCTCCCTCCCTCTCTCTCTCTGTTTCTTTCTTTCTTTCTTTCTTTCTTTCTTTCTTTCTTTCTTTCTTTCTTTCTTTCTTTCTTTCTTTCTTTCTTTCTTTCTTTCTTTCTTTCTTTCTTTCTTTCTTTCTTTCTTTCTTTCTTTCTTTCTTTTCTCTCTCTCTTTCTTTTTCTTCTTTTTCTTTCTTTTCTGCTGAATCACCATGAGATATACGTGACCGAGTCTCATTCATACACTTCACCAGTGCACATTTCCCACCACCAATGTTTCCAATTTCCCTCTTACCCAGCTCCCCCACCCTGCCCCCGCAACCTGCCTCTATGACAGCCACTTTTCTTCCCTCTCTGTCATATTTTTCTTTTAGCCACTGTGGTTTATAAGACTTATTAAAAGTGTGTCATGCATATCACTTCACCTCCTTTCAGCATTCAGTTTGTGTCCAGAGTGATCATTTCCAAATATCATAGTGGTCCCTTCTCTGTCCTAACTGCCCTCCCCCTTGCCCTTGGTGGCATGCTTTTTACCATTGGCCTGTCCTCCAGGCCTTTGTTTTCATGTCTTTTTGTATTACTTACTTACTACGTTTTTTCATATCCTGCAAATGAGTGCAGTCATTCTGTGTTTCTCTCTCCCCTTCTGACTGATCTCTCTCAGCATGATAATCTCCATGTCCATCCACATAAAAGCAAATTTCATGACTTCATTTATACATACAGCTGTATAGTGATCTATTGAATAGCTGGACCATATTTTCTTTATGTACTCATCTGTTCTCAAGTACTTGGGTCATTTCCAGAGTCTGGCTAGTTTGATAGTGCTGCAATGAACAGGAGTACAGATGGCTCTTCTGCATTGTATTTGGCGGCCACCTGGGTAGATTCCAAGGAGTGGTATTGCTGGGTCATATGGAAGCTCACTATCTAGTTTCTTGAGGAATGTCCAGAAAGGGTGGACCATTTGGAACTGAATGAGTAAATGAGAGTCCTTTTCTCTCTAAACTCATGCCAGCGCTGATTATTGTTTTTGATGTGTGCCAAACTTGGTGCTGTAAGATGATATTTTATTGTTGTTTTGACATGCATCTCCCTAATGCAAGTGCACTTTTTCATGTGCATTTTATCCATTTGAATTTCTTCTTTGTGAACGTTTCTATTCATCTCTTCTCCCCATTTTTGATGGGGTTGTATGTTTTTATTTTTCTTGTAAAGTTTTACCAGTGCCTAATATATCTTGGATATTAACTCATCAGATGAGTGTTGGGTAAATAATTTCTCCCATTCCATGGACTGTCTTTATATGCTGGTCATCATTTCCTTTGAAGTTCCTTAGTTTAATGTAGTCCACATTTTTTAAATCTTTGCTTCAAGTTTCTTGATCAGTGATGCTTTATCTTCAAAGATACCTTTAGCTTCAATATCATGGAGAGTTTTTCCTAAGTTTTTCTCTCCATACCTTATGGATTCAGGTCTGATATCAAGGTCTAATTCATCTTCACTTGACCATTGTGCATGATATTAGAAAGATGTTTGATTTCAGTTATTTGCATGTGGCTGACCAGTTTTCCCAGCACTACTTCTTTTTTTTTTTTTGCTTTTTGGGTCACACCCAGCGATGCTCAGGGGTTACTCCTGGCTTTGCACTCAGGAACTACTCCTGGCAGTGCTTGGGGGACCATATGGGATGCCGGGGATCGAACCCAGGTCAGCCGCGTGCAAGGCAAACGCCCTACCCGCTGTGCTATCGCTCCGGCCCCCCAGCACCACTTCTTGAAGAGTCCTTCCTCACTCCACTTCATATTTTTTGCTCCTTTATTGAAATTTTACTGATCATATATCTGAGTATCTGTCTCAGGATATTTCAAGTCTATTCCATTGATCTGATGGTCTGTCTTTATTCCAATATCATGCTGTTTTAATTACTACTGCTTCGTAGTAAGTTTGAAGTTGGGGAAGTGATGCCTCCCATCTTTGTTTCCCCAAGGAGTCCTTTAGGTATTCAGTGTGTGTACTGGTCAGGGGCATGGGTGGGGAGGAGTTTTTCTATACAAATTTAAGGAGAATTTGACCTATTTATCTGAAAAATGACATGGTATCCTTATAGGAATATACTTAATCTGTTCAATGCTCTAGAGAGTATTGCCACTTTGGTAATATTAATCCTCCCAGTCTATGAGGAAGACATGTGTTCTTTGTGTTCATTTTCATTTCTTGAATTGTGTTTTGTAATTTCTTTGAATAGTACTTGATTTTCTGAGACACACTTGTAAATGGGATTGCTTTTTGAACATCTCTTCTATTTCATTATTTGTATACATGAAAGCCATGGATTTTTGTATATAAATTTTATAATCTGCCAGGCTATACAAACCTACTATTTCTAGGAGCTTTACTGTAGGGTCTTTAAATTTCTCTTAGTAACATGTCATTTGAAAATAGTGAGAACTTGACTTTTTCTTTTGCTATCTGTATGCCCTTGATATTTTATTCTTGTCTAATTTCTGTGCCAGGTATTTCCAGTACTAACTTGAATAAGAGTGGCGAGAGTGGGCAACCTTGTCTGTGTCTAATCTTAGAAGGAAGGTTTTTAGTTTTTCCCTGTTGAGAATGATGTTTGCTGTGGACTTGTAGTAAATGGCTTTCGGTATATTGAGGAAATTTCTTTCAAATTCCATTTTCTTCAGAGTTTTTGTCATGAGCAGGTGCTAAGTGTTGTCAAATGCTTTCTCTAATCTATTGATATAATCATATGGTTTTAATTTTTTCTTTTACTGTTATATTATCTGAAACCATCCTTGCATCCCTGGGATGAATCCTACTTAGTCATGGTATATGATCTTTTTGATGAATTGTTGGATTCTATTTTCTAGTATTTTGCTAAGGATATATATTGATCAGGGATAGTGGCCTGTAATTCTTTTCTTTTGTGGTGCCTCTGTCTGCTTCTGTTATCAGGCTGATATTTGCTTCATATAAACTTTTTAGGATTGTTTTAATTTCTTCAATTTTCTGGAAGAGCCTGAAAAGGATTGACAGTAGATCCTCTTTAAAGTTTTGAAATAATTTAATACTTAATCCATCTGGGACTGGGTTTTTGTTTTGGGGAAGACTTTTGATTACCATTTTCAATTTTCTCAGTAGTGATAGATCTGTTCAGGCATTCCAAATCTTCCTGGTTCAGCTTTAAGAGATTATGGGAGTCTAGGAATTTATTTATTATTTTAGGTTATCTCATTTTGTGGCATAAAGATTCTCAAAGTAATCTCTAATGATCCTTTGAATTTCTGTGGTGTCTGTTGTCATGTTCCCCCTTTTATTTTTGATTTGGTTTATTAAGGTTCTAACTTTCTCTTTCTTTGTGAATTTTGCTAGCTGTTTATCAATCTTATTCATTTTTTCAAATAACCAGCTCTTGATTCCATTGAAATTTTTGTATTGTTTTAATAGCATTCCATTTCATCAATTTCTACTATAAGTTTTGTTATTTCCTCCCTCCTGCCTGCTTTCAGCTACCTTTGTTGATAATTTTTCAATTTAAGTTGTGCAATCAAGTTACTTTTGTGGGCCTGTTCTTCCTTTCTGATGAATGTTTGCATAGCAATGAGCTTTCCTATTTACGCCACTTTTGCTCTATCCCACAAGTTCTGGTAGGTAATGTCCTTATTCTCATTTGTGTACACGAGGCTTTTAAGTTCTTCTTTGACCTCCTCTCTGAAGTCATTGTTCAGTAACAAGTGATTGTTCGGTAACAAGCTATTCAATTTCCAGCTGTTTGAGTTGTTTCTCTATTTCTGATTGTGATTAAATTGTACTTTCAGTCCATCATGGTCTGAAAAGATAATTGATATGATTTTGATGCTCTTTACTAGGTGGAGGTAAGTTTTGCGTCCTAGCATGTGGTCTGTTTTGGATATTGTCCCAGGTGCATTAGAGAAGAATGTGTATTTGACCTTTTGAGGATGAAAGGCCCTATTATGTCCATTAACTCACTCTCCCATCTTTTCCTTAAAATATTTCCTTGCTGAACTTTAATCTAATTGATCTATCAAGAGTGACAAAGCAATGCTGAAATATCAACTACTACTTGGTTGCTGTTAATATCTTTCTTCAAGTCTATTAGCAGTTGTTTTAAATATTTTGCTTGTCCTTCATTAGGTGTGCATATATTTAGCAGTGTGACTTCTTCCTGATATACATATCCCTTGATCATTAAAAAATGACTTGCTGGGGCCAGAGCTATAGTACAGCAGGGGGGGCATTTGCCTTGCATGTGGCCAACCCAGGTTCAATGCCTGACATCTCATATGGTCCCCCAAAGCTACCTGTAGGAGTGATTCCTAAGTGCAGAGTCAAGAGTAACTCCTGAGCATCACTGTGTGTGACTCCCCTCCAAAAAAAAAAAAAGACCTGTATTGTCTCATATAACCTTTTTTAACCTGAACTCTATAATATCTGATACTACAATGACTGCCCTGTCCTTTTTTTGGTGACAGTTGTTCACTTGAAGAATTGTTTTCCAACCTTTGTTTTCTTTGTGTTTTCTCTGACTGTTCAAATGTGCTTCTTGCTGGCAGAGGAAGGGTGGGGTTCAGTTTTCCAACCCATTCTGCCACTCTGTGTCTTTTATGTAATACATTTAGCCAATTGACATAGAGAGGTATTATTGTTAGAGGGTTTGTAAGAGCTTGGCATATTTATGGGACTTGTATTAAAGTAGTACATTTAGTTTTTATAAAGACAGTTTTAAATCTATGAAGTCCTGAGTTGTTTATCTGTGAAGTTGGGTGTTGTTCCCTTAAATCTGAATGAAAGTCTGGCTGGGTAAAGTATTCATGATGAGGCATTCATTTTACTTCTTTTTTCACTTAAATTCCACTGTCTTCAAACACAGATGGTTTTGTCTTGTACGTCTGCTGTAAATCTTAAAATTGCTCCTTCATAGATAATTTCCTTCTTTGATCTTGCTGCTTTAATTATTGTATCTCCATTTATTATTGTTATCATTCTGATTAGCATATGTCTTGGAGGATTTCTTTCAGGATTTCTTTTAGCTGGTCCTCCTTGGTCCTCCTTAGTCTGGGTGCCTACACTCTTCAATTCTGGGAACTTCTCAGCAATGATGGTTTTGGCAGTTGCTTCTTCATCAGGATTGCCTTCCTTCCTCTCTGGAACCCCAGTCAATCTTATGTTGTTCCTCTTGAATTCATCTCAAAGCTCTCTTGTCATCTGTTGGCTTATTTTGAAGCTCTTCTGCTGTTTCTGGAGATTTTCTGCACTGCATCATGGAGCACACTGATTCTGCCCTCAACAGCTATTACTCAGCTGCTGGGGACTTCCAGTGAGTTTTTCATTTCACTTACCAAGTTTTTTAGTTGTCATTTCTGTTTGTGTTTCCTCACATCTTATGTGTTATTGACAGTTGGTTCCATTTTTTCTTTGAACTCCTTATGTATCATCAACAATTTCTCTCTAATTTCTCTCTAAGTTCTTTATCAAAGATGTCATATAGCTCATTATTACTGGTTGAGTCCTCTGGGGTCGCATCTTCACTGATTAATCCTGATGGGTTTCTGTGTTGCTTTACCACTGTGACCTGTGCAGTTTGAAGTTGTTTCTTGTGTGATGTGTGGTTAAGTGCCTACAGTTAGAATGTATTTACATATTTATGGTGAGTTATGGAGAGGTAAAGAAATGCATGCAGCTATTTTGCTTTGCTCCATTGTACTGTTCCTTGCAGGTGGTAGACAATCCTGACCTACAGGGCAAAATGGTGATTCTGAGTAAAATGCAGGGCCTCCAGTGGTTCTTGGCTTCTTTAGTTACCAGTGACAGGGCTAGGCAGAGCCAAGCCAAGGTGGCTAAGCAGCTCTTCCCTTCCTTATCCACTACCTGGGGTGGCAGGGGGGTGGGTCTGAGGGGGGTGGATAGCTAATCCTGTACAGAAGGGAAGGAAGGTCAGGGACATAGATTTGTTGCTAATGGATGGTGATTGGACAGTTCTTGGAGTGACTGTGATAGCTTATAGAATTGTTTAAGAGAGAATCCCTTGCCTGAAACCTATACAGTGTTGCAAATCAATATCTTGTTTTAAGAACTTTCACGGAGTGCAAGGATCTTGGAAGTCTGGGACAGAGTATGGTATAACAGTACTTCTAAAAATTACCAACCTAGTTGTATTTAAATCTTGGCTTTGTTGAAACTATTAGAAATGATGCAAACAAAGTATCAAGGCAAAGTAGTCTCCCAGTAAATGGTAGTTTCACAGTTACTCCCCGTGATGAAGGACCACATATCCTCATATCAAGTCGAGTAGTTATTTGACCATCTTATAAATATCCTTATCTGGCACCAATTCCTTATCTTAGTAATATTTCACACTTGCAACGTTTACAGGAAACTTTGCTAACAATAACTGCTTTCCTGGTGATGTCTGGAATAGCTCAATACTATCCCAGCACAGGGTAGACTCAGCCAATATTAGTGATGCAATTATACTCTAATATGCCCCAAAAATCAGGTTAAAGATTTTTTTCCCCCGAAAAAATTTTTCTTGTTTCTTATTTTACTCTCATTTCTTAATATTTTTTCTTGAAAACATTCCTTCATAAATAACTTGTACATGGGGAATTTGTACTTTAGTCTTGCTTTTAGGAAAATGACCTAAGATAACCTAGAATCTCAGAGGTTCCCAAATTTAATCTAAGAGGTTCCCAAACTTATTCTTCCTTTATAGAAAAACATATTACTCATCACCTTCCTGGAAATCTACATCCCTAAGTGAAAAAACAGAAAGCACTACCCCCACCCTGAATTGAACCTGAGGCTACTCCAGTTCTCCTTCTCTGTCATTTGCATGCCATATCTGAGAGCAGTATTACCCACCTTGGGAAAAATTGACTTAGACTTTAAACTAGAAAAGACTATATCCGTTAACTGATACTATATTTGCAAAATCTTTCTAAAATTTTGGCAGTGTCAACTGAAGTCATCTTCATTCAAAATAAGTTTAACATATACAAACAACAATCGTCCTATGTTTGTCATTGCTACAGGATTCTAAAGCTTAGAAACTGGATAGGTTTTCTGTTATAACACAATGCATTGAGAATATGGGTATCTTGATCTATGATGGTTAAATAGATACGGCAGTAATCTTGACAATAGAGTGTCATTGTTATATTCTGAGACTTGTGCCTGCCACAACACAGACACTTAGTAACTCACAAGAATCACTCAAATAGCTTTATCAAGGTTCCTGTGAAAGAAGGATGCTGTTGCACCAGCTTTTTGTTCTCATTGACAAGGTTGTAGTAGCAAGCTTGAATCCTGTCCAAATTCATTCAGATCTTACAGAAATTTGAGGCAGTTAATGAAATCTCTGTTATTTATAAATCAAGCCTAGACTAAACTAGGTGAAATCCTACTTTTCCTGGTGTTGATCAAGTTGCCTCCTTAGCACAGTAGGCAGCACGTCAGTCTCATAATCTGAAGGTCCTGAGTTCCTGGTGTTGATCAGATGCCAGATGAAGTGGTAGAGTCACTGAGGGAATATAAACTAAGCATGATAGTCAATCTGGATGGGGAAGGACCAGGAAAACATGGTGGGTTGAAGATGTGGGGCCTGACAAAAGAGATGCAGAATTGAGATATACTTTCTGAACAGTCTTTATGTTCAGAAAGGTTGTCATGTGGTTTCAGAGGAAGAACTGGGTGCAAACTACACAGAACTACTGAAATAGTTGAATCTCAATTTAAGGAACTGTTAACAAATCAAGCCATTCAAGTACTGGAATGCTCATCATGAAGCTGTTGGAGCTCAGGACTGAGAGCCCTTATCTGTACTGTAGTGTGGTATGTTATATAAAGATGTAGGTTAGGAGTCACCAAGTTCCCTTCAAATATGAAAACTGTAGACTTTATGAACTACAAATAGGAGACATACCTGATTATAAGCTGCCATATCATGTAGATTTTGTTAAGGGATTCTAGGAGAGACATCAATGTGGATATTGCTATATATCCCTTCACCAGTGTACAGTTTGCACCAACAATGACCCCAGTTTCCCTCCTGCTATTTCCCCCAGCCTATCTCTATGACAGATACTTTCTCTTTCTCCCTCCCTCCTTCTCTCTCTCTCACTTTCTCTCTCCCTCTCCCTCTCTCTCTCTTTCTCTCCCTCCTATTTTGTGCATTATGTTTGCAATACATGCTAAGAAGTTATCATGTTTGTCCATTTACCTACTTTTAGGACACAGTTTTTAACCATGGTGATATTCCAAACTATCTTTATCAGAGTAGTCCCTTCTCTATCCCAACTGCCTTCTCCTCTAGCACTTGAAGTAGGCTTCAACTGTGAAGTAATCTTCTGACCCATGTTTCTACTGTCCTCGGATATTGGTCTCATATTTTGTATTTTTTACACCCCATAAATGAGTGCAATTTATTCTATATCCGTCCCTGACTTATTTCACTCAGCATGATACTCTCCATGTTCATTTATAAATAAATATCATGACTTCATTTTTCCTAACAGCTGCATCATATTCCATTGTGTAGATGCATCATAGTTTCTTTAATCAATTGTCTGTTCTCAGGGACTCAGTTTCTTTCTAGATTCTGTCTATTCTGATTGGTACTTCAATAAAATAGAAGTGCAGATGGTATTTCTTGTGTGAGTTTTTGGGATCCTGGGCTTCTTCACTACTTCTTAGAAGTGATAGTGCTGGGTCATGTGGAAGCCAAATTTTTATCCTTTAAAGCAATGCCATATTGTTTTCCAAAAAAGACTGGACGAATTGGCATTCCCACCAATAATGGAGGAGAATCCCTTTTTCCCAGCATCTATGCCAGCATTGGTAGCTCTCATTATTTTTGATGTGTGCCAGTCTCTGTGGTGTGAGGCAATTTATTATTGTTGTTTTGATTTGCATCTCCCTGATGATTAGCAATATAAAACATTTTTTTCATTTGCCTTCTGGCCTTTTCTTCTTTGAGAAACTTTCTGTTCATTTCTCCCCATTGTTTTGATGGGATTGGATGAGACACCCCAAAGTAAGAAAATTACAGATCCATATCCCTGATGAACACAGTTAGACCTGGTTTTTTGCTGAGTAATGGCCCTTAGAAGACATAGGGGACCATATGTAACACTGGGTACAAGGTGCTGCATTGAAGGCAAGTTCCTTACACACTATACTAAAATTCTGGCCTAAATCTATACTATTATAAAAATGAACAACATATTTCTCATGTTTTCGAGAGAGGATAGCTTAACTTTAGCAATATCTTCCATATTCATCACAGGTGAAGTGTCTGAAGGTCATGAAAGGAATATTACAGTGTGGAATACAAGCTATAAACTTTTTTTTTTTTGCTTTTTGGACCACACCCACTGATGCTCAAGGTTTGCTACTGGCTCTGCACTCAGGAATTACTCCTGGAGGTGCTTGGGTGACCATATGAAGTGCCAGGGATTGAACCCCAGGTCAGCTGGATGCAAGTCAAATGCCCTAGCCACTATACTATCGTTCCAACCCCAGCTATAAACTTTTAAAAATTGAATTTAATAAATATTTGCTTTAAAAATTTCTTTCTCTGCTGAACCTCTTGCTTTTAAGTTGCATTTCCTCCTGCTGTCCTTGGAGTTGGCTGCCTCATAGTCTCCTGTCAAACTTCTTTTCCACTTCATTCCTTTTATAAACCAAAAAATAAATGACAGCGCATGGTAATTAATATTTCAGTGCAGATACAACTATTCCCTGTGCTATCTCTCACCTTACTTCATTTTGTCTATAGGAAAGGAACTTGTCCAGAATGCCAATCCACATCTCAAGCTTCATTTCACGAAGCTTCAGCACCATTTCCTTCAAGTCTAGAGGTCATTAATACGAGCTACCTTCTTTTCTTCAAAATTCTGGATTATTTGAAGGACAGGATGGTCATGCTCAAATATGTACTTCATAGAAATTATGCCTTGTGAGTTTATGCAGGTTTTTTTTAAATTATACCTTGTATTTTATTTCCAAAAATAACCCCTTGAGGAATAAACAGTATCTAATGATGACAAACCTTGGGCAAAACTGAGATTATCAAGCAGTGGGTAGAGGAAGGAAATGAAGATATGGACAAGAAGTGATGTAAAACGCTGTTAAGGATTTTAATAGTGGTAAGGTGTGGCAATTATGTGCATCAAAATCACAAACATTAACAATAGTGTAAACATACCAGAAGTTATAACATTAAATTTAAACCATTAAAGACTACAAATAACCATTGTGGAAAATATACATGTACCAATTTCTTACAATTTAATCAAGATTTCCTACTACTGAGTGAAGGAAGCTGGAGTGCATTTATTTTGTTTGAATTGTCATTTGCTGCTGTTCTTTTAATAAATATCTGGAATTAAAATCACTTGATAATATGATAGTTACATTTCTAGTACTTCAGAAAATCAACTTTACAGAGAATGAATCAATTTAAATTCTCATCAACAGTGTATGAGTGTGGGTCAGAGAGATCGTACAGGAGTTAAGGCACTTACATGTTGTTGGCCCCAGTTTAGTCTAATACTCACCACTGTTGGATAATACTTTGCTGCTCCCACAGGGAGCTCAAGCCACTCCTACATAGCACAGCTGAGGCACAACTAATAATCCTATATTGCTTTTCTCTTTCCTTTATGTCATTTTTATGGTTTACTTAGCAATATCTTTTTGTATAGACACAGGAAGACAATGGATGCTATGCTATGTAACATAGAAGTTAATTGACTCCAAAATAATATTTACTCCTGGGCATCCATATTTACTTTACTTAAGCCTCAGTTGCCCTTACTTCCTACCGCTCCAAGAGCAGGATCCCAATGAGGGACTGATAAATCCAGGGCAACCTGTGAGCTACCCAGGCATCGAAATGGGCCAGGCCAAGCATTATAATACTTAACTATAAGTCAAGAGCACAGTCATAGACAAACTCTGTCATGACCCAAAAGAAGTAACTGAATAAGGACTCTGCTGGGGTTAGGAAGACTATCCTGGTCTGAATATATAGTGAGATGTGGTCTGGAATATATAGTGAGATGTCCTCAGGAAGAACAAAAGTTTTAGCTTGATATATCTCTTACTGTACTCATACAAAATGATATTGCTAGAAATATTAGAGGTAAATTTACCACAGCTGTTTAAGTGGATTACTAGCTGAGGAAAGAAGAAAGCAACACACCCTGAATAGAGTCCTGCCGTTGAGCAGATCTAGAATCTGGAGTAATCTCCTTAGATAAGATTTTGTCCTTGAGTTGATTTCCTGGAGGAATGGCCTTACCTCTTTGTTGATTGGTTAATGTTCAAACCCATTTTGTATCCCCACCCTACATGATTTTTATATAAACTATGTTGTAAGAGGCTGGGAGGATGAGAAGCTCGGGAAGTCAGAAAGTAAGTCCCTGAAGTCAGAGGTTCAGTAGGCAAGAGAGATCAGATAGAAGGGCTGAAGGAAAAGACAATGGCACAGATGGGAGACATAAGACATACAACACAGATCACAATGGCATGGACAGAAAACAGGATTTAAGGAAAGAACACAAATGAGTGAAATGAGTCAGAAAGAGAGGGAGAGACATAAAAATATTGCACTCATTTGTGGAATATAAAGAAACAGAATGGGAGACTAACACCCAGGGATAGTAGAGATAAGTACCAGGATGTTTGCTCCACATCTTGGAAGCTAGCCTCACATGCTGGGGGAAAAGGCAACTCAGATAGAGAAGGAACCACCAAGTAAAGGGTGCTGGGAGGGCCCACTCGGGATGGGAGATGCGTGCCGAAAGTAGACTATGGACCGAACATGATGGTCACTCAATACTTGCAATGCAGACCACCATACCCTAAAGGAGAAAGTGAAAAGAGTAACAGAGGCAGAGGGGGGGAAGGTGGAGGGAATTGGAGGGGGGATGGGAGGGATTCTGGAAACATTTGTGGTGGACAATGGGCACTGGTAGAGGGATGGGCACTCGATCATTGTATGACTGAAACGTAAGCACAAAAATTTAAAAGTCTGTAACTGTACCTCATGCTGATTCATTAAAAAAGAAAAAATTAAAAAAATTAAATTAAATTAAAAAAAGGAAAAAGGTTGAAAAAAAAGAGCACAACGGCACACATAGAAGCAGAACACAAAGGAAGAAGATAGAAAGAGAGCACAGCAATGAATAGAAGACAAGAAGACAAGGAAGAAAACTGAGACTCTGAGGTCTACGAGGAGACTAGGATGGTGGAACTCTGGTAACCGAGACTATGCTTGTAACAACGACTATGACTGCGCCACAGTGGGAGAGATTGAGAGATTGGATGACACTGGGGAATCCGCCTGCGCTCATCCTTCACCCTTTGTCCCAGAAGAGCCTGGGGAGGCCGCTCCCAGTCCTCAGAATGCTGACCCCTCATCCTGCCTGAGGCCTGGGCATGTGTCTGCCCTCGCCACAGCCCACCTTTCCATTTCTCACTTTTTATGTATCATATTGCGTCGACATATTGCATTGACACAAAACTCAACACACCACCACATGGTTCCTCAAGTACTACCAGATATGTCTTACCCCACCCGCACCCTCACTAGAACTTGTGTCTTGCCTCTTGTGATGCGATTCTCATAGGTACCACACTGAAACCGTGATCCTAAAGGAACAGACACTGAAAAAGTGGGTTAGACAAAAATCATAACTCTTTTACTGTCTTTTTTGGAGAAAAGAACACTGAGCAGAGACTCCCTAAGATACCCTACCCTCCTTTGTTCTGAATTGCCTTTTACTTTCTAAAACCAATTACAAGTTACACTTTAGGAATAAATACACAGTAAGCACAAGACCATTCTTCATATCATGAAATCTTCTTTTTACCCTTCAAGACTCCAATTCTGTTGGTCTTTAAGCCAGCACTCTATGTTTCAAGAGGCATCATAGAATGTAAATCCCCTCCTTCCTATATAATAAGTCCCTGAAACAGTTAAGAAGGTATATTTGAACATTGTGCTTGTGTCGGTTGCACTCTAGGCTGAAGTTAAAGTCTTTTCTTTGTTGCAAAAGCTGGTGTGTATCTCATCATATGGTACCTGAACCATGCCAGGAGTGATCCCTGACAATAGAACCAGGAATAAACCCTGAGCACAGCCAGGTTTGCTGTCCCGTCCCCCCTAAAAATAAACTAGAAGAAGAAGATAGAAAGCACAAAGTAAGAAGAATGAAGACATTAATAAGAATTGGAGAAAAAAATAAATGCAATAGAATTCAAATCAATGCAAAAGATAAAGAGCTGGTTCATTATAAATATGAACAACATTGGCAACTTTTAGCTATTCTTATGAAGACAAAAGAGAAAAGAACCTAATGAATATTATATAGATGTTGTCTACCCTAAAAGGGGCCACACTCCTTGGTGTTCAGAGACTACTCCTGGCTCTGCTTTAAAAGGTCCTTGATGGAGTTCACAGCTCCTATGTAGTACTAAGGATTGAGCTCAGTCAGCTGCATACAAGGTAAGTGCCTTCCTTCCTGAACTATCACTCTGGCCCCTCAATTCCTAATTTTTGAGAAGCTTCCTTACTGTTTTTTTATAGAAGCTTAACTAGTGGACATTCACATCAATACTGAATGAGTGTTCATTTTTCCATACATCTATACCATTTTTTATCATTTTAGTTTTGGGCCAACTGCACCAGAGCAAAGATAAATCTAATTGTTGTTTTAATTGGCATTACCATAATGAGCACTTCTCCTTAACATGGACCATCTATGTTTTCCTTGAGGAAGTATCTCTTTAGTTCTTCTAGTTTTTAAATGTTTCTCTCTTCTCTCTCCCCTCTCTCTTTCTTGTTAAGATTTGCAAGGACTTTCTGTAGCTTTGGGTGTTAACCAATTATACATCAGTGATGAGCAATTTTTCTCCCCTTCTGTATGGCTTATTTTTATTCTGGCCATGATTTATTTTGCTCTGCAGCAACTTCTTAATTTGATGGAATCCCATGTGTTTATGTTTGCTTCTGTTTGCTTGGCCTATGGCATTGACGCATTGAAAATGCCATAGAGTCAATGTCATCAAGAATTCTGCTTATGTTTTCCTAAATATAATTTATGGATTTGGGTCTAGCATCAAGGTTTTTGATCCATTTTGTATTATCTTTTAATGTGAGAGAGGAATTTGAGTTCATTTATGCATGAAGCTCTGGATTTTTCCCAGCACTAATTATTAAATTCTTTTCTTGCTCTACTTCATATACCTAGATCCTTTGTCAAAAATTAGCTAACAGTGTACCTAAAGTTCTGTATTTGAACTCTCAATTCTGTTCCACTGGTCTGAGAATATGCCTTTATTCAAGTACAAGACTTGATTTATATACTTATAAATCAAGTTTATATATTAAATCATGTTTATATGTATATGGTTACATACAATGATTTATGTACTATGGCTTTAGAGTATAACTTAAAGTTGTACAAAGAAAAGACCCCTATCTTCTCTTTTCCCTAAAATGTTTTTAATTATTGGAGATGTGTGTTAGCCAGTTATATCCCAATTACTCTGAATCTATTGCTTGTTTTATAATTTTGTGTTTGTTGATGTCAGTGAGGCATTTAAGTCTCCTACTCTTACTCTGTTGCTATTGATGGCCTTCTTTATAGGAATTTTGCATTATATTTGGATATTCCTTCATTTTACATGTATATCTTAATCAGTCTTAAGTTCTCTTGATGGATTGATTTATTAATAATCATTTACTGTCTCTCCCTGTCTCAATACATTAAAATTTTTTTATTGAATTACCATGAGCTACAGTAATAAAGATGTTTGTGTTTGGGTTTCAGCCACATAATGTTTTAACACCCTTAACCAGTGAACATTTCCCACCACCAGTGTCCCCAGTTTTCTTCCCCCTGTCAAGCTGCCTCTCACTGTCTCACTGTCTCTTTTGTTTTAGGCACTGTGGTTTCCAATACTGTTACTAAAAGGTAACCATGTATATCACTTTGCCTCCTTTCAGCAATCTGTTCTTGATCAGAGTGATCATTTTCAACTATCATTGTCCTAGTGATCCCTTCTCTGCCCTAACGTCACTCCTCTCTACTCATGGCAGGGTTCCTATGATGAACCAGTACTCCTGGCCCTCATTTCTACTGTTTCAGGATATTATTTTCATATGATGTATTTTATATCCTATGAATAAGTGAAATCATTCTGTTTCTGTCCCTCTCCTTCTGACTTATTTCACTCACCACAATTCTCTTAAGTCCTTCCACATATAAACAAATGTCATGACTTTCTTTCCCCCTAATGGCTGCATAATATTCAATTGTGTAGATGTACCATAGTTTCTTAATCCAGTCATCTGTTCTCAGGTACTTTGTTCACAGATTCTGGCTATTTTGAATAGTGCTGCAATAAACATAAAAGTGCAGATGACTTTTCTGGATTGTACCTTTGGACCTCTAGGATATATTCCCAAGAGCACCATTGCTGGAGCTCAAGTTTTTTTGAGGAGTTTCCACATTCTTTCTACAAAAGGCTATACCAGTCAGCATTCCCACCAGCAATAAATGAGAGTCTCTTTCTCCCTATATTACTTTCTTGAGGAAGTTTCAGTTTATTTCTTCTCCCCATTTTTTTATGGGGCTGGATTTTATTTTTCTTGTAAAGTTATACTAATATCATCTATATCTTTGATATTAACCCCTTACCAGATGGATTTTAGGAAAATAATTTTTATCATATTGTGGGCTACCTTTGTATCCTGGTCATTGTTTTCTTTGAGGTTTAGAAGCATTATTTAATGTAGTCCCATTAAATATTGTCTGCCATGGAGGCAGGGGGAGGGTGGCAAAGGGGGAGTATACCTGGTATATCAGTGGTGGGAAACGTGCACTGGTGGAGGGATGGATGATTGATCATTGTAAGATTGTAACCCAAACATGAAAGCTTGTAACTATCTCACAGTGATTCAATAAAATTTTTTAAAAATTTAAAATAATAATAGTAATAATGCAGTCCCATTGTTCATCTTTGCTTCTACCTGCTTGGTCAGAGGTGTTCCCTCCCTGAAGATGGCTTTAGCTTCAATATCATTAAGAATTCTGCTTACATTATCATATGTGTACCTTATGTATTCAGGTCTTTACTTCATTTTGATGTAAGTTTGGTGCATGATGTTAGAAATAACTCTGAGTTCTTCCTTCCCACCCACCCCCATCTACCTGACCTGCATTCCCAGCACCACTTGCTAAAGGGGCTCTTCTGGCTCCACTTCATATTTTTGCTCCTTTATTGAAGATTAAATTATTATATACCTTAGGGTCTGTCTCAGAATGTTCAATTCTATTAACCTAAGAGTATGTCTTAATTCCAGTACTATATTGTTCTAATTACTATGACTTTGTAACACAATTTGAAGTTGGGCAAAGTGATGCCTCCAACTCCTTTCTTCCCAACTGTTTCTTTAGTTATTCAAGAGTTTTATTTCCATATTAATTTCAAGAGTGTTTGATATCTTCCTTTGCAAAGTGACAAAAGTATCCCTATAGGAACTGCACTAAATCTGTATGCTTTGGGGAGTATTGTCATTTTGATAATATTGATCCTCCAATTCCATGAGCAGGTAACTGTTTCCATTTCCTCATGTCTTCATTTATTTCTTGAGATAGTGTTCTGTGTAGGTCTTCCATCTTTTTAGTTAAGCTGATTCAGAAGTATTTGGGTTGGGGAGGCAGAATTGTAAACAGAATTGTTTTTTAACTATTTATTTTATTATTTGTATATGGTAAATCCAAGGACTTTTGCACATTAAATTTGTAGTCTTCCACTTTACTATACAGATCTATTGTAGTTAGGATGGTTTTTTTTTTGTAGTCTTTAGGATTTTCCAAATATAGTCATCGCAAATAGTGAGAGTTTGATTTCTTTCTTTCCTATCTGGATGCTCTTGATATCTTTCTCTTGCCTAACTGCTGTAGCATATACTTCAGTGCCATATTGAGTAGAAGTAGCTAGAATGTACAACCCTGTATTCTGCCTGATATTAGAGGGAAGGCTTTTAGTTTTTATCTATTGAGTACAATATTTGCTGTGGGCTGTGGTAAATGGTGTTGACTATGTTGAGAAAAGTTCCTTCAATTCCCATTTTACTGTTTTTTTCTTTAAATCACAAATGGGTGCTGGATCTTGTCAAATGATTTCTCTGCATCTATTGATATAATCATATGATTTTATTGATAAAATAAACCATCCTTGCATTCCCAGAATTAAATATACTTGGTCATGGATTATAATCATTTTGATTTTGATGAATTGTTGGATTGAATTTCCTAGTATTTTGTTGAGGATCTTTGCACCTGTGTTCTTCAAGGATATCAATCTTTGGTTCTCCTTTTTGTGGTATTTCTTTCTGATTTTGGTACAGGGTGATGCTTGCTTCATAGAAACTATTCAGGAATGTTTACATTTCTTCAATTTCTTGTGAGAGCTTGGAATAAATTGGTAGTATGTTATCATTAAAGTTTGAAATAATCCAAGTGAATCCATCTAGATCTGGACTTTTCAGAGAAAGTTTTTGATTACCATTTCAATTTCCTCTATAATGATGAAGTTCAAGACTTTATCCAAGAATTTATCCATTACTTCTAGACTTTCTCTTTTTTTTCTTTTTGGGTCACACCTGACAATGCACAGGGGTTAATCCTGGCTCTGCACTCAGGAATTACCCCTGGCGGTGCTCAGGAGACCATATGGGATGCTGAGAATCGAACCCAGGTCGATCACGTGCAAGGCAAATGCCCTACCTGCTGTGCTATTACTCCAGACCCTAGGCTTTCTTGTTTTGTGGCATAAAGATTCTCAAAGTAATCTCCTTAAGTTTTTGATTCTTCGATTCTTTGAATTTCTTTGGTGTCTGTTGTGATGTACCTTCTTTCATTGCTGGTTCAGTTCATTATGGGTGTCTCTCCTTCATTGTGAGTTTTGCTATTGGTTTATTGACTTTATTTAATTTTCCAAAGAACCAGCTCTTGGCTTCATTGATCTTTATTTATTTTATTATTATTTTTTTTTTGCTTTTGGGGTCACACCCAGCTATGCTTAGGGGTTAGTCCTGGTGTACACACTCAGGAATTACTCTGGTGGTACTCAGGTGACCATATGGGACACTGGGAATTGAACCTGAGTTGGCCGTGTGCAAGGCAAATGCCTTACCCGCTATGCTATTGCTCCAGCCCCTTCATTTATCTTTTAAAAAAGTTTTTTTTAATTGAATCACCATGAAAGTTGTTCATAATTGGGTTTCAGTCATAAAATGTTCTAACACCCATCCTTCCACCAGTATAATTTCCCAGCACCAATGTCCTCGGTTACCCCCAACCACAAAATCCCCCTACCCCAGCCTGCCTTGATGGCAGGCACATATTTTCTCTCTCTTAGTGTCTCTGTCTCTCTCTTTTTGTGACACCGAAAAGCAATAAAGGAAGACCTCAAAGAGAGAAGAGAAGTAGTGTTGGCTGATGAGGCAGAAGCTGGGAAAAGTATTTGCAATGCCCACCTGTCCTTCGCCAAGTATAAGACCAAGATGACTGCCCTCCAATGTCCTGATGGATCTATCACATCTTCCAGAAGGGCAATGGAAAAGGTTACCCACGACTTCTACTTGGATTTCTTTGATAGCCATGTCCACCTGCCCACATACCAAATTCTGCAGGATGGATATGTTGTTTCCAGCATTCTCCTTTTCAAAATCCAGCACGCCATTTCGTAGGTAAAGAAGTGTACAGCACCTGGTCCAGACAAGGTCAGACCTGAACACCTGAAGAATCTGCCGCCAGTACTCGTCAATACACTGACTCACAACTTCACACACTACCTGAATGCACAGTTCCATCCCAATGGAAAATCAGCAGAACCATTCTGTTGTACAAGAAGGGAGACATCCATGACATCAGCAACTATCATCCAGTTTGCCTATTTTCCTTTGTCTAAAAGTTACTCACTCGAGTCATCCTAAATAGGATTAGCAGAACACTAGACGAAGGACAACCATGTGAGCAAGCCAGGTTCTGAAAAGGATTCAGCATGATTGACCATATCCACACAGTGACCAAGCTCATTGAGGTTTTTCGAGAGTTCAAGATGCCAGTTTCCTCTTGCAAAAGCTAGTGTGATGAGAAGCCAAAGTTGTTTCTAGAGTGAGTTGGAGCTTCTTGGAAAAGTTTTATACCCAATCTAGTCTGTATCCTAGTGCCCCCTCAGCCAGGTCTATTTCTATTAGTGAATATGTTGGCTTATTCTTAACGAGATGGGTAGGAAGGCAGCCCACAATGGGCATACAGGAGCCAAGCCATTTCTGTGTCAGAAATGTGTCAGTGGGGGTACCACTTAAACCTGGAAATTGGAGCCAGGAAGTGATGGATGATCTGTTAATACAACAGGTCAGGATAGCATTACTTTATTAGATTAAAAAAGGTTAAAAACAAATAACAATTAATCATCACAAATGAATATTTATTGATTTACATTCTAATAATTCTGTTTGCCATACTTTTAAGATTTTTAACTAATATAAAATAAATTTGTTATATGCCTGCTAAGAGGGTGGGAAGCCACATTTATTACAAAAACTATATGATTACCACAATAAGGGTTAAGTAGTTCTGTCATCCCATTGTTCATCAATTTGCTTGAGTGGGCGCCAGTAATGTCTCCATTGTGAGACTTTTTGGCATATTGAATATGCCATGGGTAGCTTGCCAGGCTTTGCCGTGCAGGCAGGACACTTTCAGTAACTTGCCGGGCTCTCCAAGAGAGACAAAGGAATCGAACCTGGGTCAGCCATGTGCAAAGCAAACGCCCTACCCACTGTGCTATCACTCCAGCCCTTATTTACATAGGTTAAAATCACATAACAGTTAACACTACAAACTGACCTTCATTGATACTGTCACTGTCATCCCATTGCTCATCAATTTGCTCAAGCAGGCACCAGTAATGTCTCCATTGTGAGACTTGTTGTTGCTGTTTATGACGTATCGAATACTCCGCAGGTTGCTTGCAGGCTCTCCCGTGTGGGTGAGATACTCTCGATAACTTTCTGGGCTCTCTGAGAGGGGCAGAGGAATTGAACCTGCGTCAGCTGCATGCAAGGCAAACGCCCTACCCACTGTGCTATCGCTACATCTTCTGATAATTCCATCTGCCATTTAAATTATGTTGGAGCAAGGAAAGTAAATAAATTTGGTGTGTGTAGTCTGGGGGATGGCAGGGATCCTGGGGACACTGGTGGGTGGCAGGACTGGTGTTGCAATAGTGAATGCTTGAAACAATTCATTATGAGCAGCTTTGTAAACTATGGTATCTGAATAAAATAAACAAATAAATGGAAGAAAACAAAAAAAATCCCCAAAACGTAAGGGTAGATTTCAGACTAGTTGGTGCAAGGATAGTCAATGTATTCCCTTGCCAGCTTGTCCACTGAGGCAGAAGGGTACCACATACGTTTTATTTTCTTGCATATGCTTTGGGGGAGAAATAAAAGTTTAGGAAAACGTTTTCATATTCTTAACATTTCAAGCCCAAAAGACTTTTCAAGTGTTGTGTTTTTGAGTCCAGATTAATTACTTTTTCTGCCAGTTTCAAGTTAGGTCTAGACAAAATTTAAGTCTTTCACAATTTTGCAGGAAGAAACTGTAATTAGAAATTCACTTAGATATTTCCTCTGCTGTTTCTTTTTCCCTTTTACCTTAAAATTAAAAATAGTCCAAAGAATCTGAGACTTGTTGCAAATTATGTTTTAGGGGAAAAATGCAGAGAAAACATACTATCATCCTGGTTTTTCTTGGACCATCTGTCTTTCTTTAATATAGCAATTCTGTTTGTTTTGAAACTTACCTTCTATTTTTCCTCAAGGACCCCATTGTCTTTCTCCCCAAATACTGAAACAGATTAGAAGAAATTTCAAAACACTGCTCCTACTCAACATAAAATGTTCCCTGAAAGAAAGGGACAAGGAGTTGTATTTGAGTACTCCTATTTACACTCTGCTCCAGACTACAATAAGAACCAGTTTCCTCTTGAAAAAGCTGGTGTGACAGTGTTTGGATTTCTGATGCATCAGACAGCAGAAACCTTGTTCAGCTTTCACTTCTCGCTCAAGCAAATATTTCCTAGTTTCTCTTGGTCAGTGATGACCTCATAGTACTGTTCTGTTTCTCTTACTAGCATTTGATGAGCAACTGTTATGATCATTAAGCATATATACAGAGACTCTGATTTTTTTAAAGGTAATTTCTTACCACAAGGGTATATGTGGGCTCACAAGACATACAGCCATAACAAGACTGAAACCAAGTGGATAGTCAGATGAACTTTAAGGGTTTACATTTACATATAGGGACTCTTTGTTCCCTACCTGCAACTCCTTATTGCTTCTGACTACCCAGAAGCTTTCTCCTAGATTGCATAAAGGGAAAGTAGGGAATTTAAAACATTAATGCTTAAGAGCACCTTCAACAATAACAAGTAGTTATTAGTGGATGAATATTCAGAGCCCTCAGATAGGACAATCACAAGTCTGCTTCACACCATCTGCTGGTATTCCCAGGGATCAAAGCTCCTGCTGCATTTAGCAGTGCCCACTTATGAATACATCTTATATCAACTGCCTTCTTGTCCTTTCACACTTTCCCAATTATGTGATAGGGCTCCCGTATGCACTGAACTCCCTATCTCAGGCTGTTTCTGAGTAAATCTTCAGACTAAGACGATGTGAGGTTTGGGATTGTCATCACGAGTGTATTTGCAAGGGTTGTAAATTTAACTCACTGAAGTGTGGAAGGTAGATAAAATTACGGATACCTTCTCTCTCCAGGACATTCTTTAACTTTTAAGAATGGGGTGGTCAGAGAGATAATACAGAGGGCGGGGCACTTGCTTTTCACAAACATGGGGTAGATTCCTGACATCCAATAAGCTGCTACAAGACCAACCAGGATTGATCCTTGAGTACAGAGCTAGGAGTAACCTTTGAGCACTGTTGCCAGGGGTCATCAAAAAATCCATTTGGGGGGTTATGGAGATAGTTTAAGGGTATTGTTTGCATGTGGGAAACCCAAGTTCAAGCCCTGACGCTGCATGGTTCCTTAACCATGTTTGGCTTTCAGCACTGTATAAATGTTAACTTCTGAGCACTGGAAGGTGTCACCCCCCACCACCACCACCAAAAATGAATTGGGCGTTCAAAATATTAGTCAGAGAAGAAAGCTCTGGATGAGGAGGAAATTTGAACAAACATTTTTTAGTTTATTTTGGGGTTGGGGGTGACCACACCCAGCAGTTCTTGGGACCTGTTGCTGGCTCTGTGCTCCGGAGTGAAGTCCCTGGCAATGTGCATGGAGTATATACGGTGCTAGAGATTTGAAATGGGGTCACAGTCACCAGGGCTGCATGCATCACATGTCTTACCTCTTGTACTATCCCTCTGGCAAGTGCCCCCCCTGTATTATCTCTCTGGCCCCCTAATTCTTAGAAGTTATTTAAATAATGCCATTTTAAGAGAAGGTATCCATATTTTTATCTACCTTTCACACTTCAGTGAGTGAAATTTCCAAGAGGTAGTACCAGGAACTATTGCCAGGGACTTATTTTCATTGTTTGACTAGTGAGAAACATTTAAGGGACAGGGGTCAGGTAAAGGTTATAAATCAAATTTACAGAGAAAAAGGTACTCTCAGCAATCTTAGTATAGAAAGTGACTGTTTCCTAAAAACAAAAAAAAAGAAAGAAAGAAAAGAAAACTATGGAATTTTAGACTGGAGAAATGTGACTTAACTTATTTATGATTTTAATCTAGGATTTAATAGACAGGCTTGGTAATACATGGAGCTATTGACCAATGATGGTGGGCAATAGGTTTTGTTTATTTATTTATTTATTTGCATTTTTGGCCACAATATACTGTACTCTGGATGTACTTCTGACTTTGTGCTCAGCAATCACCCTTGGTGAGGCTCAGTTAAATAAATGGGATGCCAGGAATTGAAAACCCAGACTGGTCACGTGCAAGGTAAGCTATCTACCTGCTATCTTATCCCTCTGCTCCCATTTTTTGTTCTTATAAGTATTTCATGGATACAACTAAGATTTCACTATAGTTTACATCTTCACTGATCCCTTAGAAATTAGCGTTTGATGTAGGATGACTGGTCATGCTGGCAGTCTAAAGACTTTGCTGGTTCTGCGGGGAGAGTTCAAGATCTTTTGGCCCAGTTCATCATTTCAACTAAATGCAGTGGTCACCTCAGCACAGTGAGGCTGATGAAAATTGTGTGATGGAGCTGAGAAAGTCCAGATATTGATCGAAAATAATTGAAACACAGATTTGTCACAGCTGTTGTCAGCCAAGAAGAGAAGCTTATGGCTTGGGTTGTAAAAAATGTGTTTCCAGTTTGACTGAACTCAGTTTTCTAGATTTGCAGCTACCAGCTCTTTTTCAATCCAACATGTTATTGTCTCACACGGAGATGAGTAGACAGTCCAGAATATTTTTTTTCACTTGTTTTACAACTTCACTAGAAAATAACAGTATCAAAGTCACCTTGGGAATGATACCATGATAGAGTCTTTACCATGCCTTGCCCGTGGCTAAAGGATATAGACTTACACTGAATTGTTGAAAAAATGCCATAGCTGGTGTGAAACGGCATTTGTCCCTGGATGTTTGATAAACTTGTGTGTTGGGAATAGCAGAGAAATGATTCTGGAAGAGCAAATATTTGGTGATTTTTAAAATAACCGATTTCACTCAGAGTGGAGGCTTGATCAAAGTAGGTCCGTTCCCTTTGTAGACTCAGAAATAACCTGGCAAAATTTCCCCCATATGTACTTCGTAATACTCTTGATAACTCTGTCACTATTTAGTCAGTTTCCTTCTAATTAGAGCTCTGACCATGGCAGACCTTTCCATGCAAATTTAAATTCTCCATAGGTTGACAGCTTCTAGATTCAAAATCCCTTTGTGTTCCTTTCTATTGCTGACTCAAGTGTTTTCTGAAGATAAATTATAGAAGTGGAATTGAAGATTTATTGCTCTTCAACAATAAGGGGTGAAAACCAGAAGAGAAATACCCTATCTCCTATTTTGAAGTGGTCGCTCAGAAAGCCATCATTGGTTTGATCTCTCCCTAGCTCTCTATGTTCACTTATTTCTGCTGCCTGTGACTCTATCTCAAATAAACCATCCACTCCTGAGTTTTGTCTGAGGCTGTGCTTTTGGTGAAACTGCTTCTGACTAACTACTTAATTTTTAAATTCCTTTAGGCATACAGGCTTTCTCAGAATTGAGTGTGTTGACTGCCCCATTTACCATTCAGAGATATGTTCATCCCCAGTGTATTTCTGGAATTCCAAATAGGATTTTATTTCTTACTAGTATATATATGCCAATATATTCTAACCACACAATCGACTGGCATTCAATATTCTCTACAAGATGGAAAATTTTTGTTAAGTGATTTGGGGTATGCAAATAAATTTACATTTTATAAGGAAATATGTAAAAAGTAAATATAAGTAGTAAAAAAATAAAAGAAAATGTATAAATAGTTTGAGGTGGAAAGTCAGTTGTTATGATTGTTTTGTTTTATTTTTTTTGCTTTTTTTTGCTTTTTGGGTTACACCCAGCGATGCACAGGGGTTACTCCTGGCTCTGCACTCAGGAATTAACTCCTGGCAGTGGTCGGCAGTGCTCATGGGACCATATGGAATGCTGGGAATCAAATCCGGGTCGGCCGCGTGCAAGGCAAATGCCCACCCGCTGTGCTATTGCTCCAGCCCCTCAGTTGTTATGATTGCCCTACAAATTTACCTTCATTTCTGCTGTCTGTTGGTAATACTTATATAATGTTGCAACATCAATCCCACCAACAGTGTTCCCAGGGTCCTTACCATCCCCCAGCTTTTCCCCTTTCAGGCATATAACAAACATGTTTCATAGTGCCTGTTATAACAAAACTTAAAGAAATGGCAAATGGAATTATAAGTTCTATTTGTTGAAGATAAATCAACAAAAGTCAATTCATAGTGGTTAATTGTTATATTATTTTAATCTATGTAAATAAGGAAATTCAAATGAACTTAATACAATATATTATGCTGCCTGTTCTTATTTACACAATGAAAATTTCAATTCTGGTATCTAAAACATATAGCATTAGATTTCATTTTTTACTTGAGCCTTCGATTCCTCCATCCCTCTCAGAGAGCCTGGCAAGCTACCGAGAGTATCCTGCCCGCACGGCAAAGTCTGGCAAGCTACCCGTGGCGTATTCGATATGCCAAAAACAGTAACAAGTCTCACAATGGAGACATTACTGGTGCCTGCTGGAGCAAATCTATGAATAACAGGATGACAGTGCTACAGTGCTACAGTACTTGAATTTTATTGCAATAATCATATCTTTTCTGTCATAAATAGGATTCTATTTTTTTGTCCTCTTGGAAGTTATATAATAAATTCATTCATATTGAAGGCCCACACTACCTTTCCTTTCCTGATCTTTTGCTCGCTGCTCCATCATCCTAGGTGAGGTTTGTTTCTGGCTGATAACACTGGGCCTGTTCCAAATGAGAGGTAGCGCTCCAAGAAGAGGAAGAGCCCCTCCCTCCTGGGTGAGCTGCAGAAACCTCCACACCCGACTTGTGTTATATTAAGGGCCCACACCACACCTCCTGAAGTGTGTAGCCCTGTGATAGATCTGCTCAACAAATTACATGCTGCTCACAGTTATTCTTCCTATCATTTTTTAAGGACAGGCAGAAAGACAGGGAGCAACCTCCAGTTAATCTCTCTCCACCTTCCCAAGGGATTAACCAAAGACAGCTCACCCGCAGCATAACAAGAATACTAGAACATCAATGGGGAAAACATGTAGAAAACCACGAAGCTCAATGAGTGAAAACAATATCACCAAAGACATAAACAACACCAATAAATCGTCAGTATCTTTAATGACACTTCAATGTGCAGTGAGTTCAATAGCACAGGTAATCAGCAAAGCACAAGAAAGTAAGAGGTTGAAATGAAAAAGCTATTACAGTCAGAAATGGTAGGTAATAAAAAAATGTCAATAAAAGCTCTGAATAGCAGAATAACAGAAGCTGAGGGGAAAAAATTAAGGAACTCCAAAATGAGAAGGAAACCACTAAGAAACATCAGAAATTGGAAAATAGACTGAAAAGAAATGATCAGAATACTAGACAACTATGGGTTGAGTACCAGAGGAACAATATAAGAATCATTGGAATCTTTAAATAGGAAGGCAAATGTAAAGAAATAATAGTTAAATAATCATTGATAAAAATTTCCCAGAATTGAGGATAATAGACACCAAGATCCAAGAGCCCTGAATGGTCCCTGTGAAAATAAACCCAATTAGGCAAATTCCAAGATGCATATAATCTTCCCTTATGTTATAAGGCTATTCTCCATAGGTGTATGTGCCATGAGGATGAGGGGTCCTCCCACGATCAGAGTACTGGACCTCTCCATCCCCATCTCTCTACCACACAGAAGTGCTATAGTTAAGCGAAGATAAAGGTGGGATTGTGTTTTCCAAGTGGCCTCAGGGGCCCGACCCGCAATGTTTGCACCATGCAGGGTCATTCAGTACTGCCATGGTCCATTTCAAATTTGCCAATTGAGTTATTCCACTCTCCTGTGAGCAGTTTCTTATTTTATCGGGTTGCCCTATCTCTGAGGTTTCAAGTAACTAAGAGAAACTTGCGCCTTCTAGAAACGTTATATTTTTCTGATTGATCTTCTGTTTTGCATTACCAATAGCGTTGGGAACCTGTAGGCAATGGGTTACTTGAGAAGGTGTCAGGGGAAATGATTTGATATCAGTCACCAAAATGTTTGACTATTTTCATATCATGGATATTCTTTTCCATAGGGATAGGGTAAGATCACTGCTTCCTATGCTGTTGGAATTGTTATTACTAATCTGGATTTATGCAGTTTTCCAGCACTAGATCAAATATGAAAGTCAATAATATGAACCCTATATAAATATCTCCCTAAGCACAATGTATGAAACTGACTAGGCACAGTATTATTATCAAGGCAGACAGAGAATTACAGGTGATTATATATAATTTGGCTATAAATAGGTGTTCTGGGATATTTGATACTCCCTGTTTATTTTTTCATTTTTTTATTTTGGACCCATATTCAGCTATTCTCAGGATGTATTTTAGCTTTGTGCTCAGGGATCTCTCCTAGTGGGACTCAGGGTATCACGTGGGGTGCCAGGGAGAGAACCCAGGTTGACCACAAGCAAAACAAGCACCATCCCTGCTCTGCTATCTCTCCAGCCCTAACACTCTCTGTTTTTTTGAGCATCAATTTTGATAATTTTCCTGCTCTCTTGAGAGATCTCAAGATGGATCAAGAACAGTTGTTCTGATCATCTTTGTGCTTTGATAGGGGTATAACTCCCTGAAGTTGACCCAGCATGGGGGTTCATTCTTCAGAGTGAGGCATTTCATCGGCTCTTCTAGGGGGAGGGGAGTGGAATCTACTTCTGTTTCTGATGCTTGCCAGAAGCCACACAAGTAATTCTCCTATAGAGACACAAGAGTTCCCTCTTCCTTCTGCACTTTATTAATTCTTTGGGTCCTTGCCAGATGTCTTCTTAGCAATGGCTTGAAAAGGACCTTTAGCCTCTGTAAGTTATTAGTACATTGGGCCTGTTTTTCTGCTGAAAGACCTTGAGAGTACTGATTTAAATAAATTAAAGTAAATAATTTGGTATTTAAGACAAAATGACTTTTAATCCATAGGGGAGAGTCCACTCCAATATCCCCTTTATGCTTTTAGAAAGAGTCTATAATTTGACGAGTTTTTTTTTACTGTGTTTTGACCTTGTGGGTTATAATGTATTCTGTGGGATAATTTAATGTCTCAGCAGCAGAGAATTTTAAAAACCTTCTTGAGGTATAAACTGGGGTATTGCCTGTATATAACTTCAAAGGATTTCCCCATGTAGTTAATGCTGACAGTTTGCTATAATATCCATGATGTTTTCTTTGTGATAGATCATAGTGTGGATAACACTGGAATAGGTGTCAATGAAAAATATAAATATATTAATATTAGCAGAACCTTCATAATGGGTGACATCCATTTGCCAGAGATTGCTTGTCACTAGGCCTTTTGAGTAATTCCCTGAAAGTATGGAACAGGAGGAAGAATTTGACAATCTGAGTAAATCTGCGTGACAATTTTTGCTTCTGACTGGGTAGTATCACACATGTTTCAGAAGGCTTTCCAATTTTGATGCCACAGGTTATATGATGCTGGGCTTGGAATAGAGGATCCTGAAGAAAGTTGTATAGGATTATATGAATAGGTCTTAGTTCAAGATGATATTGAGTAGAACTAGAAGTTATGAATTTTAGAATTTTATGGTGAGTCTGGAGCATCTAAGACCTCCAACTTTTTTCACTTCAAATTCTCTGAAAGATCGAGTGATAGTACAGTGGGAAGGGCTCTTGCCTGGCATGCAGCCAACCTGTTTTGATCCTCAGGACCCTTTAGGGTCCTCCACACCCCAACATTCAGTGATCACTGAGCAAGTAATCAGGAGTAAGCCCTTATCTTACCCACCAATGTGAGCTCTTCTCCCAAAAAAAAAGTTCACTGAACAAAAACATTAGAACAATTCTGCATTATGCAGATATAGTAAGCCTATTGAATAATATGCAGTTTTTTATATATCCAGGAGTAAATGAAACATATATCATAAGTCTTCAGTATCTCTATTCAGCTTTAGGATCTGGGAGTAAAACAAAATGAAGTTTTATACTGAGTATTTTTTATAAGAAATTCGCTTATAAATAGATGGACATGGAGAATATCATGCTGAGTGAAATGAGTCAGAAGGAGAGGAACAAATATAGAATGATGGCACTCATTTGTGGGATGTAAAAAAACATAATATGAGACTAATACCCAAGGACAGTAGAAACAAGGGCCAGGAGAATTGGTTCATGATTGGAAGCCTTCCTTGGGTGCTGGGGAAAAGGCAGTTGGGACCACTGCCTTATGAGAAGGGACCACTTGGTCAAAGAGAGTTGGAAATGATCACTCTGGATAAGAACAGCATACTGAAAGTAGGTAAAGAACCAAACATGAAGGCCTCTAAAGTATCTATATTGCAAATCATAATGCTCAAAAGGAAAGAGAGAGAGAGAAATAATAAGGAAAGCACCTACCATTGAGACAGGCTGGAGAGGGGGCAGGTGGTGGGAGGGAATCTAGGGACATTGGTGGTGGGAAATTTACACTGGTTGAGGAATGGGTGTTGAGACATTGTATGACTGAAACTCAATTATGAACAGCTTTCTAGCTATGTATCTCATGGTGATTTGATTAAAAACAAACAAAGTAAGGGAAACAATGATGCCAACATAAAAGACATGAAATAAAGTTTTCTAATGATAACCTATATTTCTATTTACAAAGTAGATTAATCAAACCAGGTAGTCTGAAGAAACATATTATAATACGTTTTCCTCATTACTTTACCCAAATCTCTATTTCTTACAAAAATACAAATAGAAGGGAGGCTTTTAAATTACTTGTATTGAGATGTGACCTGTATTTGTTGTTGTTGTTGCTGTTGTTGTTTCTCTTTAGTCTGTGTCAGGGCCTATTTATTACAAAGTGCATGATAAGAATCCCTAAACCTGGAATTCTTTCTCCAGAATGGGATGGGTAAGAAAGCCACCTCTGCTGTTTATATCTGGAAGTCTAGCAGTAAAGCTTGATATACTCTAAACTTTTACCAAGACACAACACTATGGTTCCAGCTTATCAGGATGGTGTATTTATTATGTAGCCTTTATTTACTTTTACTAATTCATCATAATCATCATCATCATCATCATCATCATCATCATCATCATCCCATTGATCATCGAATTTCTTGAGCGGTCTCAGTAAAATCTCTATTTGTCCTAGTTCTGAGATTTTAAAAACCTCTCTTCACTCATCCTTTTCAAGGATGCTGCAGCATTGGAGGCTCTTTCAGGGTCAGGGGATGAGTCCCAGCTTGTTACTGGTTTTGGCATATGAATACACCATGGGGAGTTTGCGAGACTCTCCCATGTGGGCAGGAAACCCTCAGTAGCTTGCCAGTTTCTCCCAGAGGGAGAACTAGGCTATAAGATGTTTCCAGGATCTTGGTTTTATAGTCTCTGGATGTTGGCCATTGATGGGATTACACGGTACTGGAGGCAGTCCCTGGGTGTGACGGCCTAGCTATTGAAAAATGGGAAATCAGAGCAGAAGAGGCCCAGTCTCAATCCGAGCAGGCTTGGAGGTCTCAGCCCCAGGTCCCATATACCTGGGTTCCTCTGCCGTACCTTCATACGTGAGGCTCATCCAAACGTGTGGATAGGGGCCTTGAGCATGGCTGTGATTAGGCTCTGGAGGTCTTCAGCCACCAGGAGCTCTGCTCAGGGTGGGGAGGGTAGCTAGAGCCCATCTCCTCCAAGGGGCCTGGGGGAAGACAGCCAGGCATGCAGGCAAGAGATTCTCTGCAGCTCCCGGAAGAGAACAAAGCAGAGAGTCTCTTGCCCACGTGCTTGGCTATCTTCCCTAGGGGCCCTTGGAGTGTGTTGGTTTTAGTTTCCCTCCCCGCCCTGAGCAGAGCTCCTGCAGCTGAAGACCTCTGTAGCCTAGCCACAGCCATGTTCAAGGCCCCTTTCCACACGTTCAGACGAGCCTCACGCATAAAAGTACTGGCAGAGGAACCCACATGTGTGGGACCCAGGGCTGAGACCTCCAAGCCTGCTTGGATCGGGACTGGGCCTCTTCTGCCCTGATTTTCCATTTTCCAGTAGCTAGGCAGTCACACCCAGGGATTACCCCCAGCGTTATGAAATCCCACCAACAACCAATATCCAGAGACTATAAAACCAAGCTCCTGGAAGCATCTTATAGCCTAGTTCTCCCCCTGGGAGAACCTGGCAAGCTACCAAGAGCTTCCTGCCCACATGGGAGAGCCTCGCAAACTCCCCATGTCTTATTCATATGCCAAAATCAGTAACAGTGATGGGTCTCATTCCCCTGACCCTGAAAGAGCCTCCAATGCAGCACCATTGGAAAGAACGAGTAAAAGAGGCTTCTAAAATCTCAGGGATAGGACAAATGGAGACATTACTGAGACCGCTCGAGAAATTCGACGATCAATGGAATGATGATGATGATGATGATGATGATGATGATGATGATGATGATGAACATTTTTGTTTCATTCCTTTGCTTCACAAACAAGTTAACTTGACTTGGAAATTATTAGCATAAGAAACTTTATTTCATATCTGTTCTAGTCAAAAACTTGTAAGATTAAATAAATTGCTTTCATGTTAGAAGATATGAGCTAATTCTGCTTTTATTAGGATAAAAGTTTTGCATACAATTTTATGACTCTAGAGACCTGTATGCCTTAAACTATTACCTTTGAAACAAGTTTTTATTTACCATAATTATCAAGTCATAAGTATTTTGGGAGCAGATACTTAATAGTTCTGTGCAGAAGCAAAATAAACATATACATTAAGACAGAATAAAAAGCTTTTGATTTTTTTCTAGGTACAGTATAAAAGAACATTGAAACTGCCAAAGTTTATGAAAACACAAAAAACTCTTTAATTTTGATAATTTGCATATCTGTCATTTGCGAAACAGCCTAATTCCTAAGCAAAATTAGTACCTATAAGAAATTGCCGCTATTTTGAAGAGACATCTTATCTTTTTCTCTGTAGTTGTTAGATCATTATCTCATTACATTTAACACTTTTCATAACAAAAGGTCTGAGTTTTACAGACTTAACCAATTTTGGAATCTTCTAACTTATATTAACAGAATAAATTAAACACTTTGTTATTCAGAGGACTCAGTTTATGCACTATAAGATGAAACTGCTAAAAAAACATTTTATCCGTTTTAGCTAGTTCTTATATTTCTCTAGCTTAGAACTTTTGTTAGACCTATGAAATTATTTTATCAGAGCTTAGATGCCACAATGTGTAAACTAGGGAAACATTTAAAGAATATTCCAAATTCAGTACATAATACACAGCCCTTAAATAAGACTGGCCCCTCCCAAAGTCAGAGGGGAGATGGGTCTTGAGATGGGTAAAACCCAACTTTTGTTCTTAAAGGTCATCTGGATTACTGAAATTGCGTATTACACATAGCTCTATTCTTTACCAAAGGTAAAGCTTGCCTAGTTTGTTGATTAACTAGAACAGGAAGATTTTTACTTCTGATTGTAACTGGTTTTAATGTTTCCAGATTACACATACATACATACATACATGCATGCATACATACATACATGTATGAATAACTTAACTATGTACTAATGAATTGACTACAAACATGGAGGTGGACACAAACACATAGACATACATACACACGTACAAACATACACCCATACACACACATCTATCAAATTGCTGTTTCTTTAAGAATGGCATGGTGGCAGTAAAGGCTGGTGAAAAACAACTGCTTGTCTCCAGGGCAAATTGAATCCTATCTGTGGATTGAGACTATTCTGTAATTTTTGATCCTCATACTTTACTGCCAGTTTATTCCGTATGAAAGCAGGTCAAAAGAGAGCTCTACGGATCAGAGAGATAGTACAATAGGTAAGGGCTATTGCTTGCACGTGGTTGGATCTCTGGCATCCCAGATGGTTCCCGGAGCCCACTAAGAGTGATTCCTGAGTACAGAGCCAAGAGTAACCCCTGAGCACTGCCAGGTGTGGCTCAAAAAAATAAAGAAAGACACAGAGAGAAAAAGAGAGAGAGAGAGAGAGAGAGAGAGAGAGAGCACTTTAGTGGTACCTAAATTTAACTGGGAAGTTAAATTATAACCAGAGTCGTAAACCTAAGACAGTGCAAAATTGCCATCTTCAACTCTCCTAGTTCTTAAAGAGGCAGTTAACAATTCTATTTGCAGACAGGGAGCGTCAAGAAGAGAGAAACATAAGTATTTCATTTTATTTACAGTTCAGTCCTGTGGGACATAGGTTAAGAAGAAATGTTCTTAAAATCTATGGAGATAATATGTACAGATTAAGTTTTATCTTTTCACTGAATAAAGCTATGTGGTTTATAATACTGTTAATGATGGTTTGCAATGCACATAATTCCAACATCACATCCATTACCATGTACCCACCTCCCTTTCTCTCTCACAAGGACCCTGTTGCCCCACCCTTTCAACTGTTCCCCCTGCTACCCTCCCACAACTAACTCAGTTGTATGGATCAGTTCTCCCATTGTGTTCTCTTTTTTTACCTTTGTTTCCACCTTATTTTATATATGTAAGTCCCTCTTGTGAGAAAGATAATTTTGTATCTATCCTTTATTTTCTGACTTTACTCAACCTGATATCCTCTGGTTACTAATTTTGTAACCTACTACTGTATTGTATTGAGTTGTTGCTTCTAAAGGTTGGAGTTGGTTTTTTTTTTTGATACCTTTAAGGGTTTTCAATGTATATTATCATGACATATGATACTACATGGTATCTTTATATATGGTACTATACTTTGATAGGTTGACTTCCTTTCCAATTTGAATCCTTTTGATATATTTCTCTTCTCTGTTTATTCTTATGCAGACCTCTAAAACTATGTTGAATGTGATTGATGACTGTTGACATCCTGCTTTATGCCTGATCTCACAGAGAAGGGTTTCAGTTTCCACCTGAGTATGGTATTGGCTGTTGGTTTGTTATACATAGCCATTACTCTCTTGGTATATATTTCTTTATTCTCAATTTTGGGTGTTATTTTTTTATCATGAATGAGTGCTGCATCTTATCAACTTTTCTACATCAATTTATATGAACATATTGTTTTATCCTTCTTTTTGTTGGTATGGTATTTGCATTAATTGATTTGCATATATTGAACCATTCTTGGAGTCAACCTCATTTGATCACGAAGGATAATCATTTTGATATTGTGTAGGATTTCACTGAGAATCTTTGCATTGATGTTCATCAGAGATATTAGCCTATAATATTTTAGTTATTATATGTCTGTTACTGCATTTTAAAAAACTGAGTTAGATACAGCATGTTTGTTATGCTAGAGTGATAGCACAGTGGTTAGGGCGTTTTCCTTGTATGCAGCCGACCCGGGTTCTATTCCTTTGCCCTTCTCGGAGAGCCCAGCAAACTACCAAGAGTATCTCGCCCACACGGCAAAGCCTGGCAAGCTTCCCATGACGTATTTTTTACGCCAAAAGCAGTAACAAGTATCACAGTTTGTTATGAAACGTTTCTGGTGCCTGCTGGAGCAAATCGATGAACAATGGGAGGACAGTGATACAGTGATATATTTACTTCATAGAAGCTACTAGCGAAAAACCGAGTTTACCCAATATTTTGGAAGAACTTAAGGAATATAGATGCAAATATTTCTTTGAATTATTAGTAGGACACTAGTGAATGCATCTAAATCTGGGCTTTTGTTCTTGTAGCGATTTTTAATTACCAATTTCCTTATTGGAGATCAGTCTACTCAGATTTTCTACTATTTCTTTGGTAAAAATTGGGAATTTTTATGAATCTAAGAATTCATCTTTTTTTTTTGGTGTTCAGGCTTGGTGCCCTAAAGTTGTAGCACTGTAGCACTGTCATCCCATTATTCATCGATTTGCTCTAGCGGGCACCAGTAACTTCTCCATTGTGAGACGACTTGTTACTATTTTTGGCATATCGAATACACCATGGGTAGCTTGCAAGGCTTTGCCGTGCAGGTGGGATACTCTCAGTAGCTTGCCAGGACATCTCTACGAGGGATGAAGGAATCCAATTGGGTTGGCCATGTGCAAGGTGAACGCCTTACCCACTGTTATCACTCCAGCCCTCATAATATTTTGTGTTTCTGAAATGTACATTGTAATTTCCTGCTGTCATCTCTGATCCCATTTATTTGGGTTGTTTTTCCCCTTTTTATCCTCTGTGAATCTATCTAAAGGTTTGTCTACCTTCTTTACTCTTTTAAAGAACCAAGTCCTGTTTTCATTGACTCATTGTTTTTTAACAGTCTGTTGTTTAGTTTCCAACTATTTAGTCTTTTGTCACTTTTTTTTTCATGGTTTGTTTCTACTTTTGTATCTTTGTTCTGAGAAGATCACTTGTATCACTTGTATCACTTGTCTTCCCATTGCTCATCAATTTGCTCAAGAGGGCACCAGTAACGTCTCCAGTCATTCTTGTCGCTTGCTAGTGTAGCCCAAGGGTGTCTGCTCACTCCAGGAACACAAACACCATTAAACTGTTCTTTTAGGGTCTTGACAAAGAAGACAGACCATCACATAGGTGGCTAGCCAGGCATTCTTTTGATGTCTTGTGGAATTCAGTCGGTAACAACTCTAGTCCAGCTATTGTCTCTAAATTACATTATGTGTCCGGCCCATCTGATTTTCAACACCTTGGCAAACAAGGAAGTGTCCCTGATTCTTGATCATCAATGGAGGTTGGAACTCTGGATTACTTCTTTCACTTGAGTGAAAAGTGATACTCCAGGCATAGCTCTTTCGATTCCTCTTTAGGATACCTGATAGTATTCTCATCCTATTTTCATAGGGCCCAGGTCTCTGAGGCATATGTTAGTGCAGAAAGAATGGTGGAGTCAAAAAGATGTGCCCAGAGCCAAAGTTTCTTGTCCTCTTAACAACTTCTTTGATGCTCTTGAAGGCCTTCCACGCCATTCTCTTCCTCCTCCGCAGTTCAGGTGCCAGGTTGTTTGTCATGTTGAGTTCTTGACCTAGGTATACATAACTGCTGCATTCAGATTGTTCATTCCTTTGAGGGCAAATGGAACATCAGGAACTAGTCTGTTTCTCATGAACATTGTCTTTGTGAGATTCAGCTGCAGTCTGACTATTCCACACTCACGGTTGAAGTCAGCCAGCATTCCTGCCACTTAGCTGATATTTTGGTGTTATGAGAACGATGTCATCAGCGAAGCAGAGGTGGTGTAGTTTACCATCTAAGCTTTACTCCCATTCCTTTCCATTCCAGTCGTGGCATGACATTCTTGAGGGTGGCACTGAAGAGTTTCAGTGAAATGGTATCACCCTTCCGAACCTCTCTCTTTATGTCAATGATCACTTCCTTGTAGAATGGTGAGATCCTTGTGGTTAATCCATGATATGGCTCACGGAGGATCCTGATGTACTGAGTTTGAATGTCCTGTTTGGTCAGGGCCTCAATGACCACTTCAGTCTCAACAGAATCAAAGGCCTTCTTTAAATCAACGAACGTTAGACAGAGCAACATCTTGAACTCCCTCGAAAACTCAATGAGCTTGGTCACTGTGTGGATAATGCTCAATTGTGCTGAATCCTTTTTGGAACCCGGCCTGCTTGAATGGTTGTTCTTCATCTAGTGTTCTGCCAAATCCTATTCAGGATGACTCGAGTGAACAACTTGTAGATGATGGACAACAGGCAGATTGGGCAATAGTTGCCAATGTCGTGGGTGTCTCCCTTATATAACAGAGCAGTCCTGCTGGTTTTCCTTTGGGACAGAACCTTGCATTCAGACAGGTAGCATGTGAAGAGCCGAGCCAGTGTATTGGCGAGTACTGGCAGCAGATTCTTCAGGGTCTGACCTTCTCTGGACTGGGTGCTTTATGCTTCTTTACTGACAGAATGGCATGTCAGATTTCAGAAGGGAGAATGCTGTGAACGACATATCCATCCTTCAGAATTTGGTATGTGGGCAGGTGGACATGGCTATCAAAGAGATCCAAGTAGAATTCGTGGATAACCTTTTCCATTGCCCTTCCTCAAAGATGTGATAGATCCACCAGGACTTCAGAGGGCAGTAATCTTGGTCTTGTAGTTGGCGGGTGTTGTGAATACTTTTTCAGGCTTCTCCCACATTGACCAACACTGCTGCTCTTCTCTCTTTGTGATCTTCATTTACTGTTTCTCTGCACAGCTTTGCAAACTCTGTGATTGCCTGAGGCTTGTGATTGCCTGAGGCTTGCGCCAAACTACACTGGCGAATGAACTCACGAGTTTCTAAAGACAGGCATCTCTTTTTGGCTTTCTCACTCTTGGCGTTCCTCACACAATCATGGAAGTGCTGAACCAGTTGATCATAATCCTCATTGACGTTGTCAACAAAGACATCTTCCCATATTGCTACAATAGTGCCAAAGAGCTCTTTTTTGTGGTCGTTCTGGGAGTTCTCTTCTTAAACTTTGCAACCCTTTCTCCCTGCTCCGTGTAGTAGAATTTCGAACAAAGGAGACGGGTAGTCAGATCCCGTTTGAAATTTTGGGACAACAGCAACATCAGTCAGGCAAAACCATCAATTGAATATGATGTGGTCAATTTTGTTGCGGAACTGTTCACCGGGAGACTTCTCTGTCCAACATTTAGATTTGTCTTTCTGGAACTTTGAGTTAACGTGGATGGTCTTAGTTGACAAGAACTCAGACATTCTCTCACCCTGTTTGTTCCATTCTAGGCCATTGGTCCTGATGTGGAGTTCTTCGGGCGATCTTCTTGGTCCTATCTTGGTATTAAAATCACCAACAATGACCTTGTAGAAAGTGTGGTATGAGAAGATACTTGGTATGATTTGTATTTTTTGATTTTATGAATGCTCAAATTATGTCCTGGTATTTGATCTATCCTGAAGAATGTTTCAAATACAGTGGAGATAAATGTTCAGTTTTTTGGCAGTGGGTAGTCCTGAATAGACATACACTTTAAACAACAATGAGTTCTCAGTAAAGAGACAGATTCCTCTTATGATCTTTTGGTGGTCCTTTTCTACTTTTCCTAGTGCCAATAATAAGACTGAGGCCTGGGCAGCTGCTTTCTGGCTCACTGCTTGCCTCTCCATGGCCTCCTGCAATCTGTTCAAAATTGTCGGGGAAGGGTGCAATGTGTGGGTCCAGTCTACAGTGTCATAAACTTGACAAAGTGTGGTCGTTTCCAATGGAAGATTATGAGATGCCAGTTCTCCTCTCTCCTTATTTCTCCAGTACCTCTCATCTATCAGATTTGAGGTAGTGGGACTGGTGGACCCATTTACAGTAATCTCATACTGTTTCAAGGATGCTCTCATTGTCTTCTGGGGCTCTCTCAATTTCATCTCAAACTGCTCTGTCTATTGACTATAATACTGTTCTTGCTGTAGACCAAGTTAGAATAATTTCTGAGGGAGCTTCCCCTGTCTCAGCAAGCATTGCCTCCAGAGTGTGCCAAATTCTCTCCCAAATTTTCAGCTTGAGACTGCTGTAACCTGAAAACCAAGGGCAATACTGTCTAATAGAGGTCAGAGGTTTTGATAAAATCTTCGTCTGAAGAATATAAGTACAGTAATTTTTTGTGATTTGATAAGTCCTCCATTGTTTTGGCCAAATTATTCATCTGTGCTTGCAAATCCTAATAGTTTTCTTTCTATTTTCTTTCTATTTCAGAAATATGTTTTGTATTAATCTTGAACTTGCTCTCTCAGCATCTTCACAGGTTGTTTCTTTCTGATGGTTTCTTGTCAGTCACATCAGGGTCACCATTTTGTGACAGATAACCAACCCAAAGCTGGTCAGACTGGCACCTTTGACGCTGTTCTGCAATATTCACAAAGAATGAAACAGATACAGAGGCTTGTCCAGACATAGATATTGACTACAGAGTCCAGAGAGAGCGGCCACCTTGCCATTTTAATTAATAATCCTCCACATTTCCTCTCATTCTCTCATGTTCATCATATATCTTTCTTAAAAGAGATGACATATAGCTAGGAACATTTGGATATAATGTAGGTAAGCAACAGCTTATTAAGCAACTCTTAATGCATAATCTTAAAGGTAAGGGATTATCTTGTTTTTCTGAGCAGGATCCTCCCTACCACATAACATGCTTTACAGTTCTCATAACCCTGCTTACGCTTACGTGTTCCTAACGGTATGTTTTCTGCTTTGCTGCACGTTTGAAGCCCTGATGTTCATTCGTATCTTCCATTACTAAATTTGCTCATCCCAAGAGATCACACAAATCTTTGGCCCTGTTTTAGCAGGGTGTTTTCCCACAGCACTACTCTGCATTCATTCATGGTTAAACAGTTTGACAAATCTTTCCTGTGGTTTTCCTCCTGTAACACAGTGTGTAATAAATCTTACACTTGTCTGGGTATTTTACAAAGAAAAGGTAAGCAGAAACAGAGGCATAATAGCTGCAGGAATTTCTGCTTGTAGTTTCTTCCTGAAAAAATGCAAATAACAAAGCAGCTCCTGCAAAAACGGTGTGAAAACTGTCTGTCTAACTCAAGTTGTCAGTGTCAGACAACCCTCTCTCCCCAGGTCATGGTTTCACTAAATCATAGCACTCTGATAAATAGTGGAAATAGCGGAGGGGATCACTCTGTTGCATGCTTTCCTGAAACAGGTTGTCTCTCTGGTACAGGATGGGTATAAGGAACCTAGAAATGGTTTTGGAACTTTGCTAAGCAGCAGTGTGGTCAGGGAAGCTTGTTCTCAGGAAGACTGAGTGGTGCTCCTCAGATTTCTCCTCAGGTACACTCCTCAAAGGGAGACTAGATAGGAAACGTGGCAGAAAGGAAGTCAGAGTCTTCCTAACTAATAAACAGATTTGTGGCAGGAAAGGCTAGAGAGGGATGATGGAGAGGTAGAAACAAGCTCCATTAAACAAGCTAATTTATGGTTTGAGAGAGATGATATAATATCATTATATCACTTCTCAGATTGTGGTTATATATATGGAGCTATATATATACATGTATATACATACATACATATATGTATGTTTTTGTGTGTAGATAGATACTAAATTTTATTTATGGTAAATTGAATGAAAAACATGTTGGGACTTGAGTGTTGGGTATTTACCACCTATAAATTTTGTCCTCTCACATGTGATCTTGAGGCAGACTGGTTCAAAAGTATCCTGAAACATGTTTAAGTGTGATGTGCAAGGATTAATAAGAAGGTGCAGATAATATTAAAAAATATTCACTTTGAAAAGATTTGAAAATGCTATTTCATGACTCTTGACAGGACGGCAACTGAGGAAGAAGACAGCTCTCTTGAGAGTATATGCCATTTTAGCATATTAATGTTAATTTGACCTAATTTGGATTCTATGCTGGTTACTGATTTATTGTCCCTCAGTTATAAACTACCCTTTCATATTCTGTTTTGTGATGTTGTGACCAAAATAAAAAAAACAATCAAACAAAACCCAGAAAACTACATTCTGTCAGTGGTTTCCCTGGTGGTTCTGCTAATAAAAATCTGAAAGAAGATTGGGGCCAGATAAGAGAAAGAATATTTTCTTTTTAAAATTTCTGTTGAACAAAATTATTTTATTCATTCTGTTTTCTCCCACTTTCTGTCTGCACTGTCCTATTAATGCTTCTTTTCTCCAGTGACTGAAGTTGGTTACTGTGGCAGTAGGTTCGGATTTCTAGCATTTTACTGCAGTTTGAGAACCGACTCATTGCCCCAGAGATGCCACATTGTATTCTCTGCAGAGGTCTGGTTTATTAGCTCCAAGTAACCTTCCTTTAAGCTCTAGTCACCCCTGCCTCCTTCCTCTGTGCCCAGCCTGTACTAGGAAGCTATTCTTGTGATTTCTCTCTTTCTGTGACCATATGCATAGATTCTTTCTTAACTGCCTTCTTACTCTTACAGTTTCTCTGGTTTTATCCCTTTTTGATTCTAGACTGCAAACTTACTACCATCACTCCTGTGTAACCTAGAAAAGCTGGAATTAAAGACAGTGTGATTTTTTAAATATATTTATAAACTGTAATCAGCAGTTTATACCAAGCTTGATTTGTGTTTAAGTTTTGTGTGGCTATTAGCTGCAATGGAGTTTTTGATAAATTCTTTTTTAAAATAGTTATGCATTATTTCATACCATGATATAATCAAAAACATTTTCAGAACAGTAATGCATTCATGAATGGTAGAATTTTGATGGTGTAATTGAAGCTGAACTGAAATAATATAGTCCATGTATTGTAAGGGAGAAATGTGGGAAGTAATATTTAAAAAGAAATTTATTTGCAGTTGAGCAGTAATTGTTTCAATATTCAGCTAGTTAAATTTAGCGTTTTCTAACTGCACTTGGTATGCTGCCAAAATGACAATAAGACTTGTGTTTGGGGGATATATTTCCTATGATTAATTGGCTATTTGCCCATTCCTGGCTTTGGAGTTAGTTTGTAAAATAAGTAGAAAAATTGGATTTAGTTGTTACTCTAAAAAGTTTTCATAATGCAACTAAGGAATAAAATGATTTTATTAATTCTATATTCTACTTCATATGTCTAAATTTTATGTCATATGTTACACATAGTCAGATGGAGGAAAAGATTTAAGGAGGGCCTGGAAGAAGCTAGTAAAGAAAGTAAAGCTTGTTCTTTACAGCACCACCATATCTCTTTGGCACCCCCTCACTGTTTTGGAGTTTCTTTCTCACAGTGCCTTTGTTTACCACCTCTTTACCCTTTCAAGTAGTACTTTTTCTTTGTTGGTGCCAATTGTAGCAGATTTTTCCAATTACTAACTCTCTTTCCGTATAGAATTTAGACTCTATTAATGGTTAAATTGAACTGATGTGCCCTTGTATGTAAATGAATATAACGAAATGAAACAAAATCAGAATATTCTGTACAGGATGGGATAATAAAAGCCATCCAGATGGAACTCTATTTATACTCTTCCATAAGCAGGGATTTTTCCCTGAGAATTGTGCATAAAGGGGAGATGACCTCAGGAATCAGCATTAAAGGATTAGAGACAGGAAAAGCAGCCAAGACTGGTTACAGTAGTAAGTAGGTTGGTGCTGTAGGTCATTGAGAGTCAGTGCTTCTGAGGGCTTCTTAGAAATGTAGAAAATTCCCCAGAGGTAATCTCACTAAGGGACTCGGGCACTGATCTATTTATCTCCAATTTCCTATTTATCATCAACTGAGAGTGTTCTGAGTACTATAAGACATTTGGGACTCTCAGTGTGATCTCCTGCAACAAAAGTGCTTTCTCTAGGTTACCGTTTGCACAGAAGTTCATAAGCTTTAGTTTATGAACAATACTCTCCTTAATCTTTAGCACTGTCAAACACCTTTGTCACAAAAGTATCTCACCAAGGTAAACAACTCATTAAGTTCTAGTGGTAAGTAAGTATCTAGTGGTAATTCAGAAAGAACAATTCTTACTAAAAGTTCCTTCATGTGTCCATTAGCTCTAACTACTCAGCTTTTAGAACCAAAAAGAATATTGTTCCTTCCTTAGTACTCCTATGATCAGTTGAGGAGTTGATTTTCTGATACTCCTCATTCTGCTCAAGTCTTCACTATAAACCTTACAGACTTAATTTTTTGACTTGTTCTTCATTGAAGGATATTACAAGCCTTGTCACTTTTTCTACTCTGGAAATATTCATTGTTAACTTTTGTTATTTGCAATGTCTTTGTGGAAGAGGATGCCAAATTCTCATGCTACAACTTAATTAAATAGTTAAAAATGTGGGCTCTGAATCTAATCAAAAAAGTCAAAATCTAATCTTTGTCACATTGAGCACCTTACTTTACCCATCTATATCCTAGTTTCTCTTCTCAAATTGTGATAATGAACTCTCCATAGCATATGGTTAGACACAGTACAGTACATTTTATTTCATTTTCTTAGGTTGACTATGTGATATAGTAATTTCTAAAAATATTATTATTATTTACGAGTAGTATGTTATTCAGTTTGGTTCTACAATATTGTGGAACCTTTTATAGTTTTTTGCATAAAGGCAGAAGCATCTGGGATAAGTGGGAGGAAATAAAGCTATATAAGTGGTAATCAGTTGATTGTGAAATAAAACAAGTTAGTGAGACTTTAAACTTCTGGATCAATGAAGCATGAAGCATCCTGAAGATACAGTATTTTCACTCAAATCAAGTAGGAAGCATGATGCCATTTATCCTATGTTCTTTATACTGGATGCTGAATAATGGAGAATTTCAAGTACAGTCTCTAGCTATGAAGGTGCGGGAATAAAGCAAGTAATAATAACAAGATAGTCCTGCTTTTTTACAAAAAAAATGTTATTATGATGATATAGGCTGAAATGTAGAAAGGCTAGAATTTGGGTTATATCTTCTAGAAGTAAATGAGGACTCGGGCATTGATCTACTTATCTCCAATTTCCAGAGGACTGGAACGATAGCATAGCGGGTAGGGCATTTGCCTTGCACAAAGCTGACCCGGATTTGATTTCTCCACCCCTCTCAGAGAGCCCGGCAAGCTACCGAGAGTATCCCGCCCGCATGGCAAAGCATGGCAAGCTACCCATGGCATATTCAATATGCCAAAAACAGTAACAACAAGTCTCACAATGGAGCCGTTACTGGTGCCTGCTCGAGCAAATGATGAACAACGGGACAACAGTGCTACAGTGCAGTGCAAAAGTAAATGAATCCTAACGTATATATGGATTTTTCTTGGACTATCTATAGACCATAGTTACCTAAACAAGTAAAATTAAATTTGTCAACATTCTATCTCATTTGTATAGTTTGACTATGATCTACAGTTCCTCTGAGTCCCTCAAGTCTCACCTTAAGTCACAGTGGGACTATCCAAGTAGAATCCTGTTCACACTACCGACCTGAATAGTAGTAGTAGTGGTCAAATGATAAATTAAAATGGAGATTTTGTGTTTCTTAGTCTAATCTTGGAACTGTTTGTCTGTTCTAGAGAACATAGAAAGCTTAACAACAGGAAGAATCACTCAGAGAGAGGGAGAGATGGAGGAGGAGGAGGAGGAGGAGGAGGAGGAGGAGGAGGAGGAGGAGGAGGAGGAGGAGAACCTGCCATAGAGGCAGGCAGGGGGTGAGGGATGATGGGAGGGAATCTGGGGACACTGGTACTGGGAAATATACACCGGTGGAGGGATGGGTGTTGGAATACTGTATGACTGAAATCCAATCATGAACATCTTTGAAAGGATCTCACAGTGGTTTAATTTTAAAAGTTAATAAATCAATATAAATAAATCAAAATAAAATGCAAGTATGATCATATCAAACTCCTGAAAAAAAAAAGGAATCACTCAGGAGCTGGAACGATAGTATAGGGGTAGGGCATTTTGCCTTGCACACAGCCGACCTGGGTTTGATTCCCAGCGACCCTTATGGTCCCCTGAGCACTGCCAGGTGTAATTCTTGAGTGCATGAGCCAGGAGTAACCCCTGTGCATTGCCGGGTGTGACCCAAAAAGAAAAAAAAAAGGAATCAGTTGAGTTGAAAATGCAAGAAATAAAGATCTTTACCATGGAAGTAGATAAGTTTCATATAGTCTAATGAAGTTCCATCTCACTTTGAAGTCTGATAAGGGTAGGTCTAAGAACATTTAAGAAAAGTGAATAATAGTAATAGGTACACTGATTCTGAAAAATTAAGAATAGTGAGTAATAGCATGTTTTTTTTCTTCTACTTATCTAGTAATTTTTGGTCTGTGTATAGTTTCTACTTGGATTTTTCTGGGAATGACTTGATCATTTCTGGATAGGAATTGATATTAGAACTTAAAACCAACAGAACAGAGGCAGGAACACTTTATCCTTTAGATATAAAAAATATCCTTGCTTCAAATATAAAAATTCATAGCACCACATGAAAGCTTGTAACTATCTCATGGTGATTCAATAAAATGTTTTAAAATAATTAAATAAATAAAAATAAAAAATAAAAATTCAAAGCACCAAGAGCCAAATGCTGGAGATAGGGGGAAGGTATGAAATGAGACTATGGTGTTAGGTTTGCATTGGTGCTGAGTATAATCCCCTTAAACACCACTATTTATAGAACCACTTATATCAGAGACTCAGCTGTGTTCCAAATATAACTCCTGGCACCAATAAGGAAATACTTATTGGAATGAACTGTAACATGAGTTATCAATGCTCATATTCATATTTATTCATATTTATTCATACTTATCATTATATATAGCTTCATGTTCTTTTATAGCAATAGTATCAGAAATCCACGCCGTGATCTCTTTCTGGGTGATTCCTTCCTTTTCCAGTTATACTCTTCAAGTATCAATATCTTAAGGTGAGAGGAGCTGAGACACTATTATTATCTTAGACTCCCACTAAAGTTAACATGATTGGAATTATAGTCATGCTTTTAACTCCCAATGACTGCTGGAGACTTTAGTTCTCAAGGTGATGCACACAGGTATTGAGACATGAGACCTATGAGACGTGAAGCACATATCCCATTAAAAACTGGAGCTTATTCCAGGAAAAACATCTCTGAAATATCTGAAATAGTGAATAATATATGGGAGTTTCTGAACTACTATGTTGATTTGAATATATATGTATATATATATATATATATATATATATATTCCCCCCCCCATGGCCCATCTGAGTTTTGACGCTTTGGCAAAAGAGAGAACGTCCCTGATTCTTTCTTTTTTAAAAAAAAAAAAATTAGTGAATCACCGTGAGATACAGTTACAAACTTAGGGACTTTCATTTTGGCATTTCGTTTACATCCCTCCACCATTGCCCATTCTCTTCCACCAATGTTCCCAGTATTCCTCCCACCATCCCCACCCCAAAATCCCCACCACCCCACCCTGCCTCTGCAGTAGGGCATTCACTTTTGTTCTCTCTTCTGTTGGATGTTGTAGTTTGCAATGGTATTGAGTGGCCATCATGTTCAGTCTATAGTCTACTTTCGGCATGCAGATTTCAACCTGAGTGGGTCCTCCCAACATTCTCTACTAGGTGTTCCCTTCTCTATCTCAGCCGCCTTTTCCCCCAGCATGTGAGGCCAATTTCCAGGCTGTGGGGCAGACCTCCTGGATTCTATCTCTATTACTCTTGTGTGTTAGTCTCCCATTCTACTACTTTATATTCCACAGATGAGAACAATCTTTCTATGTCTGTCTCTTCCTTTCTGACTCATTTCACTCATCATGTGATCATCAATGGAGGTCAGAACTCCGGATTCCTTCTTTCACTTGAGTGAAATGTGATACTCCAAGCATAGCTCTTTTGATTGCTCTTTGGGAAACCCAAAGAGCGTTCTCATCCTGTTTTCGTAGGGTCCAGGTCTAAAATCAGGGCCAGGCACATAATGCGATTTGGAGATGACCACTGAACTAGAGCCATTATGGACTGGATTCCATGGGATGTCCAAAGAAAGCCTGTCTGCCCACCTACAAGATTGTCAGACTTCTTCGTCAAGATGCTGAGCGAACAGTTTGATGCTCTTCCTGTTCCTGGAGCGAGCAGACACCACTGGGCTACACTAGCAAGAGACAGGGTCGAATGGAGACATTACTGGCATTAATGACAAGTGAAACAAATGATATATATGTGTATATATATGTATATACATATATATACATACGGAGGGATATTGATTCTGACTGAACCTGAGGAGGCTACTTCTTTCACATCCAGGGGAAGACAATGACCCTTCAAACTCTACCATCTGGGGAGAGAAGACAATAATGGATTTGACTGTCATGATACCCAACTCAACCACTAGACTATGATATTGGTATTTGTTCTGGATTTGTCACACTACCTTATGTAATCCTTATGATTAAAATTGCAAATTGCAATCCTAGAGTCCCAAAGTAAAAAATAATTACAAAAAGATCTATTTCTGATCCTATACATAGGGTTTATGCTAGAGTACACAATTTTCCTTAATCATTTCCTACAGTCTCTAATGTTATGCTGCTCTTATTATAAAAGTCTTCTTATATTGAACTTAAGTATACTGTGGAGCCAGATTTTCTCCATATAAATGTATGACATATTTCATGACTTCATTTTTTATAACAGCTGCATAGTATTCCATTGTGTAGATGTACCAAAGTTTCTTTAACCAATCATCTGTTCTTGGGCACTCAGGTTTTTTTTACAGCTTTTGGCTATTGTAAACAGTGCAGTAATGAACATACAAGTGCAGATGTCATTTATACTATACTCTTTTGCCTCTCCAGGATATATTCCCAAAAGTAGTATAGCTGGGTCAGTCAAATGGGAGCTCAATAACATGGAAAGTATCATGTTGAGTGAAATGAGTCAAAAAGAGAGGGAGAGACATAGAAAGACTGCACTCATCTGTAAAATATAAAGTAACAGAATGAGGGAGTAACACCAAAGAATAGTAGATATATGGTTGGCTCCATGGCTTGGAAGCTAGGCTCACATGCTGGAGGAAAAGGCAGCTCAGATAGAGAAGGGAACACCAAGTAAAGGGTATTTGGAGGACCTGCTCAGGTTCGGAGATGCAAACAGATTGTAGACTATAGATCAAATACAACGGCCACTCAATGCCTCTAAAGCAAGCTACAACACCTAAAAGGAAAGAGAGAATAAAAGGGAATGCTCTGCCACAGATGTGGGGTGGGGTGGGGGTGGTGGGAGGGATACTGAAATCATTGGTGGTGGAGGATGGACACTGGTAGAGGGATGGGTACTTGATCATTGTATGACTGAAACACAAGCACAAAAGTTTGTAAATCTGTAACTGTACCCCACAGTGATTCACTCAATAAAAAAAAATTTAAAAAGAAATATATGACATAACTTTTTTTTGCCTTTTTTTTTGCTTTTTGGGTCACACCCGTTGATGCACAGGGGTTACTCCTGGTTCTACACTCAGGAATTACTCCTGGCAGTGCTCAGGGGACCATATGGGATGCTGGGATTTGAACCCGGGTCGGCCACGTGCAAGGCAAACGCCCTACCAGCTGTGCTATCACTCCAGCCCTGACATACCTTTCAATGCAAATATTTCATTTGAAAGCTATTATAAGTGAGACTTAAAATAGCACAGGAAAGAAAGAGGTTGTCTTTGTCCTTGTTTTAACTATGATAATAAACGATAACATTTTGGGATCATGTTCAATGGCAACAGATTTTCCAGATAAGAAATAGGATCCAAATACTGGATTCTATTCCCTATAGATTTCCCTACATCATGTGTATTTGAGAATATCAACTGGCCAGTTGTAAACACTAGTACAGTTATATCCAAACCACCTAGAGTTGATCCAATCAAGTTCCACAGAAATGTCAGTAGAGGTGCTGAACTTCCAGGAGTTTGAACACAGTTAGCATTACCATGCTCTCTTATCTCTGCTTCTCTCTTCACCTTGACTTGACTCTCTTAAATAACTATCTTTACTCTTACGAATGGAAACATGATTGCTAACCTCATATTGCAAGCCTTGGAGTGACTTTTACTATAGTCCATTTATGAAAGTTTTGGAAATGAATGTGATTAATGTGACTTGAATTAGACATCCATCCCAAACTGATTGTGTAAATCCTGACTCTACATAGATCTCCTAATTACAATTGGGGAGGCCTAGCTCCCTAGAAAAGTGGAAATAATCCACTCTAAAAATACAAAATCCTGTCTACCAAAAACCCTCTAAGATATAATCCCTGAGACACTTGCACTTTAACACCCCTACCTCTTAACATTTCTTCAATTTCTTATACCATAGATCACTGTCACTGTCATCCCATTGCTCATCGATTTGTTTGAGCGGGCACCAGTAATGTCTCTCATTGAGAGACTTATTGTTACCATTTTTGGCATATCCAATACGCACGGGCAGCTTGCCAGGCTCTGCGCGAGGGTTTGATACTCTCGGTAGCTTGCTGGGCTCTCCGAGAGGGGCAGAGGAATCGAACTTGGTTATGAGGAAAAGAGTTTTAAGTATGTGGAACTCTAAGATATTTTACGTGCCATTTTTCCCATGTCAAGCACACCTTGTTAAGGTTAAAATTAGGGACTGAAAGAGAGTACAGGTTCTTATCTTGCATGCAGCCCACTTGAGTTCAATTCCCAAGCTTACATATAATCGATCCCCTGACCACCACTGGGAGTCAACCCAGAACACAGGAGTGATCCCTGAGTAAGCTCTGGGCATTATGTGGCTGATCCCAAATCCAACCCCCCCCCCCAATTTTTGCATGCCTGTTAGACTTAAGCTTAGTAAGTCACATCCAATAGAGTGAAAAAGAACCTTGATAAAGAAATATTCTGAAGTCCAGGAATGAATTTATAATTTTTGAATGCTTTAAATTCTGCTTAATTAAGAACACTTAAATGTATTGAACTTTGTTCTAGGCACTATGTACAAAAATTATCACTGAACCCTTAGGTTATTTGTCTGGGCCCTTTTCTGCTTCCTGATGAGTGCTTGAAATTCCCTCATAACACAACTTTTGTTTTGTATTTTATGTTTTTGTAACTTGTGTCTTCATCCTTCATTGTTACCAGGCATCATTTGATTTAATATATAATTTTTCTCTTTAACCCATTAGTTCAGATGTAAGTCATTTAATTTCCAAGGGTTTGAGTTTTCCCCATTTTTTTTTTTTTGTGGTTAATTTCCATTGTCAAAGCATCAAAGCATCATGGTCTGAGAGGATAGTTGATCTGTTTTCTTATTTTATTATTTTTTATTTTTTTTAAAGAAATATTTTATTGAACCACCGTGAAAACAAGAAAAAAATACAAAGCTTTCAGGTTCAAGTCACAGTCAAACACTGATCAAACCACCATCCCTTCACCAGTGCACCCGTTCCACCACCAAGAACCCCAAAATACCCCCCTCCTGTTTTCTTATTTTAATGAAGATATGTTTCATTACCTATCATGTAGAGTATCTTTGAGAATTTCTTCTGTGCACTGGAGAAGAATGCATACTTAAATTTTGAGATGAAAAGCCACATATGAGTCTGTCTGGCCCATCTCTTTCATTTCCTCCTCCAAAGTCAGTGTTTCCTTATTGACTTTTTTGCCTAATTTACCTATGAAGCATTGAGAGAGTAATGTTGAAGCCTCTTATTATACTCAGTATCTTCCTTCAAGTCTATTTATAGTTGTTTTAAACATGCCGATGTTTCATTATACAAATATATATATATATATATACATGTAAGCATATACGTGTTACGTGTTTGTGATAGTGTGAATTATTTTTTTTTAAATTTATTTATTTTTAATTAGTGAATCACCGTGAGGGTACAGTTGCAGATTTATACACTTTGGTGCTTCTGCTTCCCTCATACAAAGTTCGGGAACCCATCCCTTCACCAGTGCCCGTTCTCCACTACCAGTAAACCCAGCATCCCTCCCACCCTCCCCAATCCCATCTCTGCCCACCCCACCCTGCCACTGTGGCAGGGCATTCCCTTCTGTTCTCTCTCTCTAATTAGCTGTTGTGGTTTGCAATAAAGGTGTTGAGTGACCACTGTGCTCAGTCTCTAGCCCTCATTCAGCCCGCAACTCCCTTCCCCCACATGGCCTTTGACTAGGGATAGTGTGAATTCTTGATATATTGGTCTATTGATAATTTAGAAACAACCATCTCTTCTTACAGCCTAATTTAATTCAAAGTCCATATGTATCTTGAGGATTACCACACACTTATTTTGAGAATTTTTTAAAAATTTCCTTTGTTGAGAGTTTTTATCATGAGTGGATGTTGGATTTTGCCAAAAGCTTTCTCTCCATTAGATGTATGAGCATATAAGTTTTATCTTTTATTTTGGTAGATATTATATTACACTAATTGATTTGCATATGTTGAACCATTCTTGTATCCTTGTAGGAATCCCACTTGACTCTGATGCATAATACTTTGATATATTGTTGGATTTTGTTTGCTAAGATTTTGTTGAGGATTTCTACATGAATGTTTATCAGTAAAATTTTTCTTCCATAATAATATCTCTACTGCTTTGGAGATTAGTGTCATGCTGGGTTCAAAGAAGTTGTTTAGGATTCCTGTTTCTTCAATATTTTTTAAGAGCTTGGAGAGTATTGGTAGTAAGTCTTCTTTGAAGATTTGATAAAACTCACTAGTGAATCCATCTCGACCAGTTTTTTGAGAGATTTTAAATTGCTGTTTCAATTTTCTTTTTGTAATGGCTGTTCTGTTCTCTACTTCCTCTTTGTTCAGTTTTAAGAGGTTAAATGCTTCTAGGAATTTCTTCCATGTTCCCCATTTTGACACCACAGAGTTGTTTGTAACAATCCTTTATCATCTTCTGTATTTTTAAGCAATCTATTATAATTTCTCTCCTTCATCTCTGATTCTATTTATTTGTGAGTGATTTTTTTCCCTACTTTTTCCTCGAGTCTAGCTAAGGTTTTGTTATCCTCTAATTGGTTTGAAAACCAGCTCAAGATTTTATTGATCCTTTAAATTGTTTAGTTGATTTCTGCTATAGTTTTTTTTATTATTATTATTTTCTTCTTTCTACTCTCTTGGGGATGCAGTTTTCTTTTTTTTTTTCTAGGTTGTTAAGATAAGTGTATTAGTAATTGATATAGAATTTTTCTTCTTCCCTAATTTAATCCTGTATTGCTTTGAATTTCTCCCATAGTACTGCCTTTGTTGTGTTTCATAACTTCTGATAATTTGTTTCTTCATTTTTATTCATTTCAAGGAATATTTTTATTTATTACTGACTGGATTTTATCTATACCCAATTTTTATTTAGCAGTGTGTGTTCAGTCTCCAAGTATTGGGGTTTTTCTCCATTTTCTTCATCTTTAATTTGGTACCGTTGTGCTCGTACCATTTTTCTCCTGGAAGATGCTTGATAAATTTTTTTTGACTTTTTGACTATTTATGTTGGCATCATGTTGTAGTACGTCATATATTGTGGAGAATATTCTGTGTGCACTAGAGAAAAGTGTGCATTTGGCTTTTTGAAAGAGGGAAACCCTATATATTTCAATTAATCTTATTTCTTTCAGTTCCTCATTTAGGACTCATTGCTGATATTCTGACTGTTGATCTCTACAGTGGTGAAAGTGAGGTGTTGAAGTTTCCCACTATTGTGGTGCTTCCATCAATGTACTTTATGATTATGCAGGAAGTTATCTTTATAAAATTTACTGTCCCTTTATTTGGTGCACATATGTTGATGAACATCAAGGCTTCCTGTTCTACTGATCCCTTAACCAGTACATAATGGCAACTCTACATTTTATTTGTTTCGCTCGAATGATTTTTGGTCTGAAATAATGTAGCTAGTGCTGCATCCTCACCAATAACCCTCTACCCATTCCATTTTGTTTGTATAGCTGTTTTTCATTCCTTCTCTCTAAATCTGTTTGTGTATTTCTTATAAATAGCAAAAGCCTGAATCTCTCCCCCTCCCCACGGCCACGGACCCATCCAACTATTCTATGCCTTTTTATGGGATAATTTATTCCATTAACATTCAGAAAAAGTATTGATATAAAGGGCCATGTTGCTATTCTAGTGTGGGATTTGGTTGTTTTTGCAACTGAATGTTTGATTTTTAAAGGTGATTGTTCAGATATTCTTATAGCACTGGTTTAATTGTAGCAAATGTTGCCAATTCTTCTATGTCTGAGAATGTTTTTATTGATGTTGTTTGGGAAGGTTTTTATCAATGTTTGTTTCTCTGAGAATGTTTCTATCAATTGAAAAGACACCTTTTCAAGGTAGGTAGAATGTTTTTATCCCTTTCTCAAATTTATATGACAATTTTTGAGGGTAGTGGAATTTAGATTGAAGTTTTATTATTTATTCATGACATTAAATTTCACTCCATTTTTTTTCTCCTTTTTTTATTTTGTTGCATTTATTCTTTTTGTTTGTTTGTTTCTTCAATACTTAAGAAAAAATTTTATTAGTGAATCACCCATGAGGTACAATTACAGATTTAAACACTTTCATGCTTGCGTTTCAGTCATACAATGCTCAGTACCCATCCCTCCACCAGTGCCCATTCTCCACCACCAATGATCCCAGTGTGTCTTCCCCCACCCCACCCTGCCTCTGTGGGTGTTTACCTCATTACCTTTTACTCTCTCTCTAATTGTGGGTGTTGTGGTTTGCAATAGAGGTATTGAGTGGCCATCGTGTTCTGTCTATAGTCTATTTTCAGAATGCATATCCCATCCTGAGTGGGCTCTCCAAGCTTCCTTTACTTGGTGATTCCTTATCTAGGAAAACTGTCTTTTCCCCCAGCGTGTGAGGCTGGCCTCCAAGCCGTGGAGCAATCCTCCTGGTGTTTATCTCTACTATTCTTGGGTGTTAGTCTCCCATTCTGTTACTTTATATTCCACAAATGAGTGCAATCTTTCTATGTCTGTCCCTTCTTTTCTGACTCATTTCACTAAACATGATACTTTCCATGTTGATTCACTTATGTGCAAATTTCATGACTTCATTTTTTCTAATAGCTGCATAGTATTCCATTGTGTAGATGTACCAAAGTTTCTTTAACCAGTCATTTGTTTGGGGGCTCTCAGGTTTCTTTTCATGCTTGTATGAATTTGTATGAGAGTTCTGCTAAGATTTTTATATTTTTTATTTTGTATTTGAGATTTCTCTCTTGATGCTTTTGTTTTTTGTAATTTTGATCACTATGCGTATTGTTGGTTGTTTGAGTCTTCTTTTTATCCTTTGATACTTTTTGAGCCTCTTGATGTGTGTTAAAATCTTCCTCCAGAGACTTGGGAATATACTGAGTGTATTATTCAGTATATCAATAATAGCACTGTCATAACACTGTCATAGTACTGTTATCCCATTGTTCATCAATTTGCTCGAGTGGGCACCAGTAACATCCATTGTGAGACTTCTTACTCTCTTTGGTATATCGAATACGCCACAGGTATCTTGCTAGACTCTGCTGTGCAGCCAGGGTGAGGTGTTATTCTCTTTAACAAGTTATTCTTCCTCTTTCTCTTTATCCCTCTCTCTGGCATTTCTGTAATTCAGAGATTTATTTCTCTATCTTTTTATCCATTAACTGTCTTGCATTTTCTTCTATTCTGATTACAGAACTTTCTATCTTAACCACATGCTCAGATATTATACTGATATGCCTTATAAAAGGGTCTGTGTGCATATGTGTGTATGGGGGGACTGCCAGAGAAATTATAGACTTTTGTGGCCATTAAGCAGAGACTCTATATACACTTAGATAAATGTGACAGAATGGTTGGCATGGTACAGTGTCTATTTGCTCCAAATTTATAGTGTTACAAAACACACAAGATTCCCTATATTAGGCTCCAAATCCTAAAATTTGGACACAATATATAAATTAATTGAAGTTTCAGAAGTGCATACTTAACTGTAATTTGAGTCACAAATTGGACTGATAAACCCATGCTATTGCCCCAAATAACGTGACTGCCTGACTGCATTTGCTTCTCGTCTTCCCTTTTTTTGCATTATATTTTGTGAAACTCTTCTAGCAGTTGTCTTATTGCTAGATGAGATACTCCTGATTAATGAACTGTTTCAAAAGAGTATAAGGGATTGGAAAGAAAGTATACTGGGTAAAGGCCTTGCAGGCAGCCAACCCAGGTTTATTCTTGGCACCTTATATTCATCCCCATCAATTCCAAGGGTTCTTGGTTCTTACATAGTTTCTCAAAGTGTCTATTTTAACCCTTATTACAAGTGGAAATATTAGACACTGAACTGAATGACCAGCGAGGTAAAGGCCCAGACTCATTAGAATGATAGACTGCTTGCTGAAAAGTTACAAATTGATCAGACTTCAGATATCTGGGAATCTGAGGCTCAAATAATAGCACCCACAAATCTTTAGGAACAATGGTAAAACAGAGGATTTCACCTGCTCTGAAATATAGGAACAGAAGTTCTAACAAATCATTGAGCTAAAAAAAAATCAAGTCTCATCAATAAGGAATTCAAATCAATACTTCAAATAATGGCCATGAAAATAAATCAATCAATTTTGGAAGAAAAATTCAGCCAATTTAAAGATAAACTGATTCAGGGAATCACATAGTCCATACAAATGTATTTGGAGGAGTTAAAAAATACAATAGCATGTCACAACAGAATTCAACACCCAGAGGACCATATAAGGGATATTGAAGACAAAAGACTAGCCATCACCAATAACTAAGTGAAAATACAAAAGTGAATAGAAGAGAATATAAGATTGGTGATAGATAATAGCAGGAGAAATTATCCTTGGATCAACTGGTCCAGCCCTTTTGGAAAACAATATGAACCATCCACAAAAACTAGAAATTGGGCTCCCATTAAACCCAGCAATTACACTTCTGGAAGTAAGTCTTGTGGTACTGAGCTTTTTAATTTATAGGATCTTTGTATAACTCAAGGTATATAGGCTCAAAATTACATTGACTTGTATTCCCAGTTAGTATCAGCAAACTAGAGACATTAATTTGAATATATACTGCTTTTCTAGTATAACTAAAATTAAAAATAAAAATATTAAAAAGTTAACTTTTACCTCTGTTTTATTTTTAGCAATTTTGAAAATTCTGACAGGTTCATAATGCATGACTATTTATTTTCCTATTAAGGAAAATATAGCATTGGAGTGCTACTCAAGAGAATATTTTTTATATAAGATTAACACACAGAAGGTGTTCATGAAAGTGCAATAAACTTGACTTAGTAATGTAGCCAACTTAAATTGTGCAATAGCAAACAGCAGTGGATTTCAGGAGCAACAAAGCACACACACAAATTAACAATAAATTAATATCTATGGGAGTAGAGTAATTGAAGGTGAGACTGTTTTGTAAGAGTAACAGAAAGAGAAGAGCAGTTCTGCTTCATACTCTAGTCCCATATTTCAAGGTTGTTTAAGATGAAAGTGGTGTAAGTGTTCAAAATGAAAATCTTTCTCAGGGGCCAAAGCGATGACACAGCGGGTAGGGCGTTTGCCTTGCACGAGGCCGACCCAGGTTCTATTCCCAGCATCCCATTTGCTCCCCTGAGCATTGCCAGGAGTAATTCCTGAGTGCAGAGTCAAGAGTAACCCCTGTGCATCACCAGGTGTGACCCAACAAAGCAAAAAAACCAACGTTTTCATATTTAAATGTCTTATTTTTAGATAAGACTTGACAAAATCTTTTTAAGGCCCTGAGAGCTTTTTCCTTCCCTGCTTCTTTCTCCACAGGTCTCCTCGAGTAAACACTTCTGCCAAAATTTCCAGAATTGACTTTGTCACAAAAATAAATAATAGCAAAATCCAGAATTTTAGTGAAGACCCAGTGCTAGGCACTGCGCTACATCTTTTGTATGAATTTCCTCACCAGAAAGGAACTATAATTTCCATATTTAAAAACAAAAATGCTGAGATCTACCTAGTGAGTGAAGTTACTTGTCAGAAGAATGGACTAAAACATCTGGACTACCTCATCTGAGCTTCTAGCTTATATATTAAAAATATTTTCTACATATTTTTATGAAATTATATTTGCATAAAAATTTATAGTTATGTAAGACATTTTCACTGTATCATGATGCTACTTTATTCTACATCTTTAAGTCTAGTAAAATTCTCTATAATTCCAACAAGGACCAGATGTCACCCTTTGAGGAACTCTTTTCCTTCCACTGGAAGCTTCCTGGAGAGTGTAATCGTGTTTTACTTACTATATATTTCTCTGTACCTAGTTCATAATAACATTGACATTTACAGAAAGAATACCAATACTATATTAATTAGAAATTTAAATATCAGTGATGCATGGAGATACTTTTACTTATTTGACTTTTAAAATTCTATATGATGAGATTTAAGACCTATCTTCCTTCCTTCCTTCCTTCCTTCCTTCCTTCCTTCCTTCCTTCCTTCCTTCCTTCCTTCCTTCCTTCCTTCCTTCCTTCCTTCCTTTCTTCCTTCCCTCCCTCCCTCCCTCTCTCCCTCTTTATCTTCCTCTCTCTTTATTTTATTCTTTTCTTTTATGATCAATCTTAGTGGATTTATTGAAAATATATTTATTATAAGAGCCCCACAAGCTACTGAGTATACTGCCCACACGGAAGAGCCTGGCAAGCTCCCTGTGGTGTATTCGATATGCCAAATACAGTAACAATAACAGTCTCATTCCCATGACCCTGAAAAGAGCCTCCAATCCTTACTTAGGAAAGACAAGTAAGGAGAGGCTGCTAAAATCTCAGTGCTGGGACAATCAGAGATGTTAATGGTGCCCACTCGAGTAAATCGATGAACAACAGGATGACAGTGATGACAGTGATGATGACAGTGATGAAATTTATTAGCATGTGTTTTGAGATCTGTTGTTTAGTCATAAAGACACAGTTGAGGCCAGAGAGATAGCACAGCAAGTAAATTGCTTGCTTTGTGTGCAGCCAATCTGTATTTGGACTCTGGCATCACATATTCCTGATCACCACCAGGAGTGGTTCCTGAGCACCACCAGGTATGGCCCCCCAAACATCCCCCACATCCACAAAATAGGAAATGCACAATCATAATTATACATACTGTAACTGCAGAAAGACAAACAAGAAAAGTTTAATGTATTATTTATTTCCAACAAATGCTTTGAAAGTTTGTTTTAAAAATCAGGGTGCCAAGTGTATGTTAAAAAATAAAAACAGAAATCATTAAAACATTTCTTCCCTCTTGGAGATAAAAATGTGATGGTTCTGATGTCAGTTTAATTTATAATGTAGAGGAGCTGCATGTGTATTACAATTAAGATAAGCAATATACTTAATGTCTATTTTATTTTATGAGATTTGGGAATGAAGTATTATTTCAGGTGACCAGAACTATTTGCAGCTGTTGCACATTTATATTAGGACAATTTTTTCATAGTTCTGATCTAATGGATGTTTGTTGATTCCTTGATCAGAAAAAATTCAAATAAAGGTATTGTTCCTGTGGAGAAATGAAACTAGCTTCATTTTATAATAATAGAAAAATAATGTTATTTTATAGACAATTTTACATGAATATTTTATTGTTTCATTTATTCATTGGACTAGAGATTATTGAACACAATGTTTCATTATGTGCTTAATACAGGGTATACAAACATATCTTTAGGAAGGATTTTGTCATGCAGAAGAACCAGGCTTATCTTTCAGCAGAACATACAAACAACAACAAAAAACACTTACACTGTATCTCACCAGATTTATTTATTATCTCTATCTTTTTTTCACACTATCCTTTCCTCTATTAACCTAGTTTTTTATTCTGTCCAAAGACACTTACTTTAACCAGAATTCCACAGAGCTACAACTAAAGAGATACCACTGAAAAAAAGAAAACTAATTTGTTCAAGTATTACTACCTAATAGTTTTTTAGGCCCTGCATAATGTGAGTTAGTGTTTGTTCTACACAAATGACCCACTGTCTCAGAAATATTCAAAAGGAAAGCTTTTTTTTTTTTGCTCAAAATGGTGTCTTCCCACAATAAAATCATCACAGTTGAAAGCATTGCCCTTTATGAACGCATGCTGGTTTTATTAACTCTCTGATACAATGAGGGGAGAATGCTGTGTTTTGGAATGGAACCATGTGTGTATAAGATTTATCACTGATCTAGTTCTGGACATTGACTTTCCAGGCCTCAACCTCATAAATATAACCTGAGAATACTCCTATTAGTGACCTGGCCTTTTTGTTATCCTTTCCTGAGATCTGAAGGTAAATGCATCCTCCGTTTAGAGGAAACACTTCAAAGACAACAAGAAATCTCTTCCAAAGAATCATTTGTAAAGGCTGCTAACTTTGAGTGCCTTGTAACAAACAAAAAACTTAAGATTTCTTCATCCTCTTGACAAGCTGCTTCTTCTTCTTTATTATGTTATGGTTTAAATTCCCCCCCCCCCCTTACTTTTCAGAGCACTGGAGCGATAGCACAGTGGGTAGGGCATTTGCCTTGCACTAAGTGGCCAACCCAGGTAAGATACCTCCATCTCTTCTCAGTGAGCCTGGAAAGCTATCAAGAGTATCCTGCCTGCGGGGCAGAGCCTGGCAAGCTACCCATGATGTATTCGATATGCCAAATATAGTAACAACAAATCTCACAATGGAGACATTATTAGTGCCCACTAGAGCGAATCAATGAGCAATGGGATGACAGTGATACGGTGACACAGTGATACTTTTCAGAAGTCTCTGCAAAATCAGAAGACAGTACTCTTTAAAATCTATCATATCTACTTTATCCCTCAGCTCCTGTGCTTTTGTGAAGAGGAAGACTTGTGAGCTTAGGGTCTCAATTGGTTCTAGATACATGTTCTCTAGAAATTTAGTGTGTCAATACCAGCTGAATTTTTTTTCTCCCAGTTCCTGACTACCACATTTTACCCAGAGTAGGCACATATTTTTTACTTTCTTCTATCTTCATTGCCTCAAAGTGTAGTGTAACTATTTTGTGACGCCTTTTTAAACTGTGCCAGTATTACTGCGACACCTTTTAAAACTATGCCAGGCTCAAAAGTTATGAGGTTAAATATCATTCTTTGAGTTTCTCCTAACAAAGTAGGCAGATTTATGCATTAAAACAGATAGCCACACCCCGTGGCCTTAATTTATCTCTATGTATACAAATATATAAATATCCTAGAAAGACAGAGACAGAGAGATGAAAATAAACCAACAGAAAGACAGAGAAAATCAGATTAAAATCAAATCATGGTTACCACAGCAACTGGTATTAGCAACAATACTAATAATTACAATATTAATCCTATTAATAATAATAACAGTTGTTATACCTATTATAATGTATTTACTTGCCATATTCCAAACACAACTAAAGAGTTGATATTTATTATCTACATTAATCCTTAAAATTTCAAAAGATATATTAGTCAGAGTTGAACAGTTCATACAATAGCAATAAATAATCTTAAATCTCAATGAATTTAGAATATCTGTTTCTTACTCATATTATACTTATTTTTCCTTGGCAATTGTATTCCACTGGTAATTTAATGATCCAGGCTGATTGCTGATCCCAACTAGACACTCTCCATTTCTAAGTTCTTATTTGGGTTCTCTATTTGCGTACTTGGAAATAAAGAGCAAAGAACTCATGTATTTTATTTTCCTTATCAGATTTAAATCAGTATTATTCATTTATTTTTATTTATTTATTTTTTTATTAGTGAATCACCATGAGTTACAGTTACAAACTTGTGAACTTTCATGTCTGCATTTTGTTTATATCCCTCCACTAGTGCCCAGTCCCCTCCACCAATGTTCCCAGTACCCCTCCCACCCTCCCACCCCATCTCCCTCTCCCCCGCCCCACCCCACCTCTGTGGCAGGGCATTTCCCCTTGTTCTCTCTCTCTCCTTTTGGGTGTCCTGGTTTGCAACAGAGGCACTATGTGGCCATCGTGTTTGGTCTATATTCTATTTTCAGAGTGCATCTCCCATCCCGTGCAGGTTCTCAAACCACACTTTACCTGGTGTTCCCTTCTCTATGTAAGTTGCCCCCTTCCTCCAGCATGTGGGGCCAGCTTCCAAGACTTGGATCCAACCTCCTGGTACTTATCTCTACCATTATTGGGTGTTAGTCTCCTATTCTGTTATTTAATTTTATATTCCACAGATGAGTGCAATCTTTCTATGTCTGTCTCTCTCTTTCTGACTCATTTTACTTCGCATGATAGTTTCCATGTTGATCACTTATATGCAAATTTCATGACTTCATCTTTTCGAACAGCAGCATAGTATTCCATTGTGTAGATATACCAAAGTTTCTTTAACAAATCATCCGTTCTCGGGCACTCAGGTTTTTTTTCCAGATTCTGGCTATTGTAAACAGTGCTGCAACGAACATTCGAGTGCAGATGTCATTTTGACTGTGCTTTTTTGCCTCTCCGGGATATATTCCCAGAAGTGATATTGCTGGGTCAAATGGGAACTCAATTTCTAATTTTTTGAGGAGTAACCATACTGTTTTCCAAAAGGGCTGAACCAGCCGGCATTCCCACCAGCAGTGTAGGAGGGTCCCTTTTTCCCCACATCCACACCAACAGCAGAGCCGCCGATCAATGGAACAGGATGGAATATCCCTACATGCAAACCCAAATATATGATCATCTGATCTTTGATAAGGGAGCAAGAAATGTGAAGTGGAGCAAGGAAATCCTCTTCAACAAATGGTGCTGGCATAACTGGGCAACCACATGCCAAAAAAATTGGCTTAGACCTCGACCTAACACCATGTACAAAAGTCATATCAAAATGGATTAAAGACCTCAACATCAGACCGCAATCCATAAGGTACATTGAAGACAAGGTTGGAAATACCCTCCATGATATTGAAACCAAAGGTATCTTCAAAGATGACACGGAACTAAGCAATCAAGTAGAAACAGAAATAAACAAATGGGACTATATTAAACTAAGAAGCTTCTGCACTGCAAAAGATACAGTGACCAAAATATAAAGGCAATCCACAGAATGGGAAAGGATATTCACCCAATACCCATCAGATAAGGGGCTGATATCAAGGATATTCAAGGCACTGGTTGGAATCTACAAGAAGAAAACTCCCAACCCCATCAAAAAAAATGGGGGATGGAAGTGAATAGAAACTTTCTCAATGAAGAAATGGGAATGGCAAAAAGGCACATTAAAAAATGCTCTTCATCACTAATCATCAGAGAGATGCAGATAAAAACAACTATGAGATACCACCTCACACCAGAGAATGGCACACATCCAAAAGAACTAAATAAGTATTATTTAATTCCTCTCAAAAGCTACTGGCAAAAGTTAGTTATGTATCTCACTGATGAAGCTTAGTTCCCACACCTGTGAAGTCCTGACTTGGATCCCACAGCATATACACAAAATTTAAATACTTTTCAAAATTTTTGATTGAGTACTAACAGTAATATGGCCTAGATAAACTGAAAAAGATGCTGGTAAGTGAAGAAAATCATATTAATTCCCTAAGGAATATGATGTTTTGCATGTGCATGATACTGTTATCATCACTTTACAGATGAAGAATGAGAATTTGTGGCACAGTGTTTGAGTAATAAGAGGCAGGGTGAAGCCTGGGACCAGATAGATGGGATTTTATATGCTTCATCATAAGACTGAAGAAATTTGTTCATTTTATTACAGGGTAATTATATTAACTCATTCACACTTTCTACAAAAAGCTTGACAGACATCTTTTATGTACTTACAAGTGTACTAGATTTTGAGGATACCATGGTAAAAGAGTCAGGTGATGTTCATAAGATAAAGGGCTTAATTTCATTGCATAATTTCCATTGAACAGCTCCTTCTTGAGCACTTATATATGACACTGTATTGAAGAGATCATAGTAAAATCAAGTGTAGTTCCTGATCTCAATAACTGATTTCTCAAGAACTGATTGCTTATTTAGGATAGGGATAAAAAGGATATCATAACACTACTGTAATGTGATCAGTGCAATTTTAAGATGGAACTGACTAATGAATCCCGAGAGTCAATAATGGAGAGATTATAAATCACTCCGTGGTATAGATGAGATGTAAAGGAAGGACAATGGAAAGTGAATATGTTGTCCAGAAAAGATGGAAAGATCTGTAAAAAAAGGCTCAGAGACAAGGAAGTGGTATCTGTTCAGAGAGAAATAACATCATCCATAAACATATAAAAGGAAAATGTATTCATAAAGAAGAGGGCTAGATTCATAGGCAACATGAAAAAGTAATTCAGCCGTGTAGTCAGAACTGAAGGCTCTTTAGTGAATGTGAAATATAAATACAAGTTTGTCTGATTGTCCTATTCTGTGTCTTTTGACAACATCCTTAACTTATCTTTGTTTCCATTTTCTAATATTTTAAAATAAATATATATTTAGACCTACCTCATGGGTGTTCTGGGAATATTTAATGAGATAATTCTTAAGGTTGGCACAAATAAATCCAATTTATGACCTACAAAAGTGAACTGACATGTGAAGGTGGTTGTGCTAATTTCCCAACATAGCATGTTGTATCTGAAATTTCTCTACAAAACTCCAAATGATCCCACCTTTTCACTAACTGAAACTTAGAATGTGTCTTTTGGAGGGTGGGTCCTTTGGGTAATGACTAGTCATGTAATATCTGGATTCTTTCTTCTCTTTGATATGACTGATTAAAGATAGGCTTAATGCATTCCTATTTTTTACAGCTCAAACGTAATATGATCTCTTTATTATGGTTTTGGCAAGGATACTGTAGCACTGCACTGTAGCATTGTCACCTCGTTGCTCATCGGTTTGCTCGAGCGGGCACCAGTAACGACTCCATCGTGAGACTTGTTACTGTTTTTGGCATATAGAATACACCACGGGTAGCTTGTCAGGCTCTACTGCAGATGTAGGGACTGCATGGACAAAAAATAGAATAGGAAGCTGTCGAGACTTTAAGGATGCCTCCTTATAAGCTCTATAAAATGCCACAGCCTTTGATATTCCTGTACCTATTGAACATTGATATGTTTACTAACTATCCTTATTGTCTCTACAAACAATGGGTCACTGTTGGGAGCCTAAGGGAATGTGGCCTGCCTGTGATACCAATGATGGCTGTCCAGGCTACCTAAATATTGGACAGTCCTTGTGTTTGTCTGTTTCTTTCTCTGTGTGTTGCATTCTCTGCAACTGTCCCCTGTTGATGGGTGTCAGTTATGTCAGTTATGTCAGTTATGGGATAGACCCTGAACCTAGAAATATTGTTGAAGAAGAGTCAGGGAAAAGTGGGTTTTTTAAAATTTTTTAGTGAATCACCATGAGATACAGTTACAGACTTACAAATTTTCATGATTATACTTCAATCAAACAATGGGTAGCTTGCTAGGCAGGGATACTATTCCTTATAAATAGTAAAATGTAATGGAGCAGATTTCTCTCTCTTGGGGAAAAAAACACCTTTGGGGCCCGAGCAGGTACATCTTTGGATACATGCCTTGCATGCAGCCAATCCAGGTTTGATCCCCAGCATCTTTTATTAGTCCCACGAGGCTAAATAGTATAATCACTAAGAGCAGTGTCAGGAGTAAACCCTGAGCAGCACTCAAAACTTTTAATTTGTGGTCCCAAATTGAAAGGGGGTGGTTGAAATAAAAAATGAAAAGTTCTTGGCTCTAGAGATATTCTCAGATTCTTTTGAATTAAATACTTCATTAGTTGTTTTCCAATTAGAAGAAACGTGTGCCTTTAATCAGACAAGCATTATACATTTTTATAGTTCAAACTTACGTGATTTCTATAATACTAATACCAGTTAGTATTATAGAAAACAAATGAACGTTTTCCTTACTTCATAATTGTTTTATTTATTGACTCCAGTCTTAGGAGTGAATTGTCCCATAATTTGACAACAAGTATCTCTCACTATTGCTAATGGACTTGCAGGAAAATATACTCCTTCTCAAGCTGCCAGACCAAAGTACTCCAATCTACTTTGAATCTGCAGCCAGTACTATACATTCCAGCCAATAAACATAACGGAAAAAAACTATCTTTTAAAATTTATTTTAACACTATATGGCATTAACTAACTTGTAGGATAAGGTGTCAAAATTGTTTAAAAACTGTGGACTCACTGCTATTTGATACTAGTAGCTTCCAGTTTTATAATAATTTATATTGATTTTACTATAATAGTTTGTATTTATTGAGGTGAATTTATTTGCTAAGATAGCTAAGGTCATGAATTGTATAATTGATAAATACCATGTGACAAAGAAGGATCTTCACCCTTTACTACTGCCCCAAGCTCATTCAGCTGAGCCTTGCATACCTGAGCTAAGCATCACTGAACTCAAATCTGTTTCTGGTAACCTCATAGATTCTGTCTTTGAACTCTACTCAAAACAATTGCAGAGTGTGGGGAAACATAAAACAATAGTACAGCAAATTGGGTGCTTGCCTTGCACATGGTCAACTTGGATTCTATCCCTGGAGTCCCATATGGTCCCCCGTGCACTGCCAAGAGTAACTCCTGAGGGCAGTGTCCCAACTCCCCCCGAAAAACCCAGAAACACAAAAAAGTTGAGGCAAAATTTTTGTGTGAAGACTCCCTCAGAGATGAGCATATGATGAGTACTTCACAAGTATCTTCCAAAGAAATATCCATCTGATAATAATCAGAAAAGTTAAAGAACAAATTAAAAAAAATCTTAAATCATACATTCCAATATTTTGTTCATTGCATATTATAATCAGACTTCTTTTTATAACTCTTATGGATGGTTGTAACTTTTTGTGGATATTATCTCAAACTTATAAGAAATCTTATCTGAAAGCATAAATATATAGTACATATAGATTAATAATCATAAGTGAACCTTTAGACACATACATTAATGATAATATATATGCTCTATTGTTATTATCATGGGTATGAATAACATCAACTCTAAAAAACAAACTTTGTAATGTCCATCAGTTAGTGGATCATAAAAATAGTTCTACGACTTTGGGATGAAGTTGCTTAGAAGTCTGAGTTGAGCTAAGCATTATTTAAGTGACTGTTTTAGTGTGGCCTTAGTTTAAATAATAACTATGTCTCAGAACTTTTTGATATGTCTGTGATAGTCTTTCAACAGGCTAGCTCAGAAAAGCCCTTATTGTGAAAGTAGGGATTTGATAATAACCAAAAGGAAACATTTAAGACATCTTCAGACAAAGCTGAAAAATACCTACCATTCTGGTCTCCCTCTCTTGCATTATTTAGGCTAGAGCAAGTTGAAAGGTCATCTAAGATTCAAAGAACAATAGGTTCTGCCTCTTTCCTGGAGGGAATGAATAAATAACTATTACATCAATAGCTCTGCCACTGGGAAAGAAGATTTGAAAACATACATTGGAACAAAATGATAGCCAAGATAAACTTTAAGTATTCATTAGAATATTCTACAAGGATTAATTGAAGTTCAGATTAAGGAATGGGTAAGGAGCTCTACCGACACACTGGGGGAAACTAGGACCTCTATCTTGGTCGGAATCTCTGAAAGTTAAGCTCCAACTACTAAGTTCTACTACAAGAAATGACTACAACCAGTTGAATGGGTGAAATTTCTATTCCTTGGGTATGAGACAATTCCAGAGACTTACCTCTTCCAAGCACAGCTCCAGAGTCTGTCTGTTTAAGGATCTAAATAGGACTCTGACTTTCTTCCTCATCCTTGGGAACCCTTAAACAAAATCTGTGGGAACAGAAAACCTACTGCCTCTCTTCTTTTCTCTCTATGTCTACCCCCTAAGATTCTATTTCCACTTTTTTTTTTTTTGCTTTTTTTTTTTTTGGGGTCACACCTGGCGATGTACAGGGGTTACTCCTGGCTCTGCACTCAGGAATTACCCCTGGCGGTGCTCAGGGGACCATATGGGATGCTGGGATTCGAACCCGGGTTGGCCGCGTGCAAGGCAAACGCCCTACCCGCTGTGCTATCGCTCCAGCCCCTCTATTTCCACTTTTATTTCTGCTTAAAGGGCAAAATATTAAAGCACTAGTAACAATAAAAATGAATCTTTTTTATTAACATATTATTGTATAGCAAACTCTTCTGCAAAATTATGAAACGGTTTTATTATTTAAAAGATGGCATTTGTCATTAAGCATTCATATAATTCAGTAGTGGAATCAACTGAATACCAATCATGTGTGGCACCTTTACTATAAAAGCAGGGTCTCTATGTGCGTCTCTAATGTAAGAGAAAAAAATCTCTATTGCTTGTGCACTTTAATTTTCGTTAAGTTTTTGGTGCATTTGGGGTTCCTCAATTGAAATGAGAGAAAGGTAATCACTGCCAGTCAAGCTAATTTACAGAGCTACTAATGAAAACAATGGGAAATAAGTGCAATTAGATTTTGAGTAAGTGACTTGAAGGTGGGCTGGAGTGATAGCACAGTGGCAGGGCCTTGCAGGTGGCCAACCCCGGTTCAATTCCTCCGCCCCTCTCGGAGAGCCCCGCAAAAGCTACCGAGAGTATCTCGCCTGCACAGCAGAGCCTGGCAAGCTACCCATGGCATATTCGATATGCCGGAAACAGTAACAAGTCTCACGATGGAGACGTTACTGGTGCCCACTCGAGCAAATCGATGAGCACCAGAATGGCAGTGACAATGAGTTGAAGGTATTTTGAATTAATAGAACTAAAAGGAAATGGTTGTTTTATCTGAAACACCATGCCTGAGGGTTGTTTTCAAGTGAAATAGTCTCATTTCAATTAATATGTTTTACTGCTGGGTGATCCAGTAAGATGTCTGTGATAATGCACATAATTGATAGGTAATAAATGATTACTCTGACATATTCTAATTCGGAATATGCCAGGTGAGAATTCAATTGTTTACTCTTAGAAGATGATACCTCTACTATCGAAACTTGCACCAGGATTTCTATAGCAGTCTCTATTCTGCTTCTGATGCTGCCACTGTTCTCAAGCACATGTGACTCCACCAAGTTGCAAGGAGAATCCATATTCCATTATCTACACCTGAGCTGCACAGCTGATTCCTTGAACTGAATACATTCATTTCCTAGTGTATCTTATTGAATTCCTTGAGACGTATATAATAATAATGATTTCTTTTTTAAATTTACGTTTTATTAGAAAAGCTTCTTAGAGAGAAAATCTTTTAATATCAGAGTTCCAGGCATTCAATGTGCCCTCTACAAATCCACCACCAGTGCCTGCATCTTTCTTTCAGTGACTCGTTTCCTTCTTTCTCCCCAACCCACCTCCTTAGCTAATTAATCTTAAAAAATTGCTTAATGAAGTTGGGGTTATATACTTATAATAATTTTGATTCTTATAGACTTGAGATATGTAGCACTGATTTATTTATTTATTTTGGTTTTTAAAATACTTCTGGTAGTGCTCAGGGCCTACTCTTGGCTCTGTGCTCAGGAATCACTCCTGGTAGAATCAAGGGATCATATGGGATGCCAGGAATTGAACTTGCAAAGCAGCTGCCTTACCTGTTCTACTGTCACTCCAGTTCAGCACTGACTTTTAAACAAAATGGGAGAAAGATTGAGAAGTCTAGAATCTGAAAGGATTGGTAAGCCTATCACAAATATATAAAAGTTGATACAAAATAAGATAGTGCATAAATGGCTTAATAGCTTCAAAATATATTGTCATTGTATTCAAATCTGTGTTTACTAGTGTTAACGTGCTAAAAACCTGTTCCCATCACCAATATGTAAACTCTTTGGGGAGTTATACTATTTGATAACATATAAGTCTCTTAATAAAGGCTTTCAGTGAGTTGATTTTTCCATGGTTATAACATTGAACTCATTGCCCTATGATAATTAAAGGCGTGGTAAATAGGAAAACTTTTCAGGCATTAACATATAGGGAGTGTGAAATTATGATTCTAGACAAAAGAAAACAAATGAGATGAGTTATATGACTCAGATGCAGAAATCTTCCAGATTAATGCAAGGAGAAGAAATCCACAAAGTCGTTCTGAGTTCAGAATATAACTGAATTTCAGAAAGGGGTTAGACAAATGTAATAGCAAGGTAGGCAAACTTAAAAAGTAATAAACACACAAAAAATCTACCTGGGATGCTCTTAAATCTTTGATGAGCAGAACTATGCATATTAAGAGATTGGACAAAGACCAACCATCACAAAATTTTAAACTGAATAATTTCTAGACATCAAACAGGACTGGGAGATACAGTTGAATTCTCATGTGTTGGAGTGATGAATCCTTCATTGAATAGCAAACCATCACACCTTATAACCAAGTAAAAGACATTCTAGATCTTCCCTAACAAAACCATACAATAAGCCATAAAAAAAAAACTGATCTGTGGAAATCACAAAAATTATCAGCTCTTTAGCAAATGATACCCAAATTCAGATATTCAATGTAATTTTCATAATGCCAGTATCCAGTAAGAATTTATTATGAATGAAAAATATAACATATAAACACAAGAAAAATAAGGCAATGGAAATAGATTCATACATGACTGTAGGATAACATAGCCTCAGTAGTTTAGGTTTATTGGGTTACTCCTGTTACAGTGCTCCTATTCCTCTTTGTTTATTTGTAGCTTCTTTCTTAGTGTTCTGTTGACTTGTAAATAATGTTTTTCTCTTCTCCTTGAGTCCTTTGCATAGTTTATTCAGAGCAAGTCCTTTTTGTATGGACACAGGAAGATTTAACAAATGTTATGTTTTTGTAACCTGGGAGTCATTTGACTCTACATGATATTTTCCTCCAGGGCATCTGTTCTCTTGACCTAAGCCTCAGCTGCCCTTACTTCCTAGCACCCCCAAAGTACGGTCCCGACGTGGGACAAGAAGGACCCAGGGCAAGCGGTGAGTTGTGTGCTACCCTGGCATCGAGATGGGCCTGGCCAAAGTGCCTAATGTTTAACTGTAAGTTAAGAGCTTGATCATGGACAAATGCTGTCATGATCCAAACAGTGATAACTAGATTTGGACCCTGCTAGGGTGAGGAATGATTAATCTGGCCTGAGTGCTGTTGTCTGAGCCTGTGGCAAGATGTTGCCAGGAGAGCTGCCTTGCAAGCCTCAATGTATTCCTTGCTATGTCCATACAAAAATAACTAGTATTGAAATGTTAATAAGTTCCTGGACTAAGGAAAAGAAAAAAACCTTAAGAGTGAGGAAGGGCTTTGGAGTGCCCTGCCCTCAGGAAGGGCTTTCTTATGTTGATTTGGCTACCTGGCTGGTTGTGGCCTAGAGAGCAAGGTGGGAGAGACAAGTAGGAGGAGAGAGAGAAGCCAGAGAGAAGCAGCAGCTGAGCAGTAGATCCAGAGAGAGGCCGGAGCTGGGAGTGCGGGAGATGAGAAAGCTTGAAGATTGAATAAACGGTAACTAATCAGCAACCAGCTTGGTCCTTGTTCTTCCTTCGCCTGTCCTTGACCACCAGCAGTCCCGATCCAGTCCACACACTGCGGTTCCAGAGCACCGAACGCCGGTGGTGAGACAGAGCCGCCCGGAGAGCCCGCGAGTGCACTCGCCCCTCGGCGAGCTTTAGTTTTTTACACATGACAGACATTGAAATTCACATAGGAAAGAAGACGGAAAATGCCCCATAGTTACTCCATAATCTAGGCTTCAAGTGAGTAGTCCCTGAATCTACTCTGCTTGTCTTGAGATCACATTTCTGTAGCTGTTCCAATCAATGACTGAGCCTGTCAAAGAACTTATTTTTGTGGATTATGGGATTCCTCCAATAGGAATCATTGGGTTAAAGACTTCAGGGTAACTCTTTCTTAGTACTCCACAGATGTTAAAGATCTTTTATATCTGATTCTTCTTCTCCTCCTCCAATATATTTATCAGATTTACTTCATAATTTGAAGATTCTACTTGACTTTTCATGTATTCTCCCCCTTTATGTATCACAAGCATTTTTATTTTATTTTTGTTTGTTTGTTTGTTTGTTTTCTTTTTGGGTCACACCTGACGATGCACAGGGGTTACTCCTGGCTCATGCACTCAGGAATTACTCCTGGCGGTGCTTGGGGGACCATATGGGGTGCTGGGAATCAAACCCAGGTCGGCCACATGCAAGGCAAACACCCTACCACTGTGCTATCGCTCTAGCCCTCACAAGCGTTTTTAAAATTAAATGCTGCGTACTGTCCATGTTTCAGTGTGTATTTTTGAAGGTCTCAGATTCAAGTGCCTAACAAAAATTTAAAATATATTACAGGGAAATTTACAGTCATGAAAGGAGAAATAGACAAGATTTTATTATAAATTTTAATATTTCTACAAGTGATAACTGAACAACTTGACAGAAAAATTAGTAAAAGAAAATACTTGAACATTATAAACCAATTGCATGTAAATCATAGTTAGCAGTGACAGTTTCTTCTAATAAATCTTGATTCATAGAGTAAGCACTAATATATTTTCATGTTTTTAAAATTACACAAAATATTCTTTATTGATTCAATGAAATTAAATAAAAATTGATAATAAAAATCTGTTTTCTTGTATGAGGCCAACTTTGATTTAATTTCTGGCACCACAAATGGTGCCCAAAGCATGGCCAGGAGAGACCCTTATTAAAGAGCCAGTGAGAGCCTCTGAGTATCCTTAGGTGTGTTGCAACCACCATATCCACTGCATAAAATAAACCTGAACAATTATCAATTAGTTGAAAATAAACATAATTCTAAATGACAAAAAATGAAATAAAATGAGAAAGAAAGAGAGAAGACTCAAATTGATAACATAAAAAAGAAGAAAGCGTATCACTGTAAAGATTTCTATAACTAAAAGGATAATAATAAAAATATGGAAAATTTTTATAACATTAAAATCTATTTAATTAGGAGAATAATAATTAAATAATGTAAGTTAGAAAAATGTTCAATGATAACCATAAAGTATATGTCCAAATTTATTTAAAAATGTCACTTTATACCTTACTACAAAAATGTCTCTATAACCATGCACCTTTGGTGAATTTAAAAAAAAACAGTATGAGCAAGCTACAAAAATTCCTTTAGAAAATATACTGAGGGGATATAAAAATAATTTATGAGTTTAGCATTCTTCTGTAATTAAAATAGAAATAAAAAACGATTTAAAGACCATTATCTCTTTAGAAACTGTTATCAAGTCAAACTCAGATGTATGTAAAATGGATAATTCATCAGCACCAAGTAATAATAACCTCAGGGCACAAGGTTGGCCTGACATTTGAAAACTACCAGTCTAATTTGACACGTTAGCTGAATAAAGTGGAAGACTGGTAACATTTTTCTGTAAATGCAGGAAACAATTTCACAAAATTTAATACCTCCTAATGACATAAGAAATTCAACAAATCATGAGACTATTGCTTGAATATGTGAAATGCATCCATAAACTAGACATAATAATTAATGGCAATATTGAACAAATTTTCTTTGAAAAGAAATCAGAAGAGATGGATAAATGCTTTATTTTTTCCATGTCAGGATAGCTTCATGAACTTAAATCAACATAATCTTTATTTTAAATATATACGTATATGTTTATAATACTACTATTGATGGTCTTTTTCATAATTTATTTCATAATTTATTGTGGGTTCCTTGGGGAAGGGAGACAGATTCCTTGGTTTAATGTTGGAATTATGTCCATAAGAAGGATACAATTCCTACATTTTTTTAATGAATTAGTAGGCAGTTAATAAAATATAGTATAAGTTCTGTCCATATAAAACTAAAGGTTCTAATTTAGACATGCAACAAGTCAAGAAAAGAAAGGTAGTTTGCAATTAAATTAGCACTGTAGCACTGTCATCCCATTGTTCTTCGATGCTCAAGAGGGCACCAGTAACGTCTCCATTGTAAGACTTGTACTATTTTTGGCATATCGAATACATCAGGCACTGCCATACGGGCGAGATACTCTCAGTAGCGAGATACTCTCCGAGAGGGACGGAAGAATCGAAACCAAGTCGGCCTTGTGCAAGGCAAATGCCGTACCTGCTGTGCTATCACTCCAGTCTACAATTAAATAATATACTTAAAATTAATCTTATTGGTAAAAAGAATAAGCTTAGCAATGTTATAGAGTATAAGTTCAAACTGTAGAAATCAGTTGTTTTTCAATATGTCAAGTACTGAAGTATTTATATAATTAATTTACTGTGGTGCCTGGCTTTCATACAGAAACATAGTCTTCCATTGAGCCACGGCCTTGCCTTCAGTAGATATATTTTTCAAGTCCTGGAATCTAGTTTTCAGGCCTATTGCTCCTGTCACTGACTGCATTCTCCAACTTAGCCTTTAGCAGTACTCCAGATGATAAATTTATTTTTACTTCTGTCCTTTGTTCTTGTTTTCTCATAAGTTGTCTATGGAAAAGAGCTGATTTATTGGACTTCCACAGATATCACAAGTAGCACATTACCTGTAATTCTGAACTGCTGTATGTTTAACTCAGAGTTAAACTACCTCTCAACCAAAAACAATAGATATTTTACTGAACACGTATACAGTAAAATGCAGTCTTGGTGTAAAATTATAAATCCATCTTTAGGGAATTTATGGCCTACTAAGTCACACATAGAGGAATCTAACTGCTAAAAATTAGATCATATCTTTTAGTTTAATTTTTGTGCATACAATTTAATTGTTTTAGTGTATGCATAAAGTTATATGTAACCATTCATCATTCTCATTCCAGAGCATTTTTATTTCCCTGAAAATAAAATCATATTCATTAACTGTTACTTCCATGTCTCTTCCTACTAGCCCTTAGCAACCACTAATCAATCATGCATCTTTCAAGTATGCCTTTTGAGGAACTACATAAAATTATGAACATCATAAGTGGTGTTTTGTGTGCGAACTATTTCATTTAATGCTTCGTTTTTAAAGTTAACTTACAGATATATCAGTATTCTGTTCCATTTTTTATGACCAGTATCAATTTTGATTAATACAATATCTGATTGTATTTGTAAATTTTGGTGTGAGGTCTCCCAGGTGATGGCCAGTATGTCTGGGGGCCCCATTGATGACTCTTGGCCAATTGGGCTGTGGATTCAGTGCAAAGACAGGAAAGCAAGATGCTGCATAAATTCTTCAGTGCCACTGGTAACTGGCCACTCTGATCATGCTCACACATCTTCAAGGCTGCCCCAACAAAGCTCAGGGGACCATGTAAAAGTGCCAGGAATCACACCTACATCCAGTGCTTGCTAGGAATCTGCCCTAACTGTTGGATTATCTCCTGATCCCCTAGGTAAATGTTTTTAATAATGAACTTTTAAAAGATATTTCAGATGCTGCTAATTTCTAGTTAAATTCCTTTATCCTTTAATAATATATTTTGTAAAAATCCTATTATTTTACACATACTAAATTTATTGTTTATGTCTGTCTTGGTGAATATCCCATATTGTAAATATAATACTGGTTGTAAAAATACCCAGGTAATTGTCAATTAGGTTGTTTGGGGTGGATATTGTGTTCTACATCTGACTGCTTTTCAGTGGATAAATTCCAGAGGAAGTAGTAATTTAAATTTTGGAATTACTATTCTTGTAGTAAGTTATTAGGTCCCCCCCATATGTTCTTTTTTTCTTTTTGGGTCACACCTGGCACTGCACAGGGGTTACTCCTGGCTCATGCACTCAGGAATTACTCCTGAAGGTGCTCGGGATGCTGGGGATTGAACCCGGGTCGGCTGCATGCAAGGCAAACTCCCTACCCGCTGTGCTATCACTGCAGCCCCATTCCCCCTATGTTTTAAAGTTTTAAATTATTCAACAATGCACACTTATCATTGCTACTCTTTTTGGAAGAGCTAACTCCTTTATTAGAACAATACTTTTGCTTTAAAGTCTCTATTTTTTATTTTAATATGGTCAAAATTGTGGCATTCTCCATTGTATCTATAACTCTAAACAAAGATTTCTTATTAATCATTTAACCTACATATTAACTTCCTTACTCATTCTCAGCAATGGAAAACAAATTACCAAATGCTTTCTTTTCAGCAGATCGACTTTAGGGGGGAGAAACTCCAAATCAATAATAGTGAAATTTTTTTATTGAAATATTGAATGTAATCAAAGTGAAGTGAGAGTAAAGTGAAATTTACCAGTTACACATGCGGGGTGGGGGGCTGGGGAGGTGGGGGGAAGGGGGGAGGTATATTATGATTCTTGGTGGTGGAATATGTGCACTGGTGAAGGGACGGGTGTTTGAGCATTGTATAACTGAGACTTAAACCTGAAAGCTTTGTAACTTTCCACATGGTGAACTAATAAAATTTTAAAAAAAAAAGAAAAAAACATTTTGTAAGAAGGCAAAATAATAAAAATTTCAATAGCTCTTGCCCAGAATACTTTTCTGCTTTTTAAAATTCAGTTGCTTGTGTTTCAGTCATACAATGCTCAAATACCCATCCTTCCACCAGTACCCATTCTACACCACTAATGATCCCAGTATCCCTCGCATCCCCCCATCCCATCCCTCCCACCCCAACCCCCCTCTGTGGCAGGGCATTTCCTTTTGTTTTCTCTCTCCTTTGGATGTTGTGTTTTGCAATAGAGGTATTGAGTGGCCATCTTCAAAGTGGGTCATTTGCTGGAAAACTTGTCTTTCTTTTACACTGATCCATTCGAACTCTTCCAGCAGTGATTCCTAGATTAGACAGCTTGCAGGTTGGGACTGTAGGCAAAGTTTTCTCTGAAGTTCTGATTAAGCACCACTGTTAGGTGGGTAGTTTGAGTCTGGTCATTGGGAATATGAAGTTCATAAGTTTCCCTGACTCGGGTGGCGAGAGGGACACTGGGAACATTGGTGGTGGAGAAAAGTGGTGGAGGGATGGGTACTCAAACATTGCTTGATTGAAGTGCAATCACGAAAATTTGTAAGTCTGTAACTGTATCTCATGGTGATTCACGAAAAATATTTTTAAAAGAAACACTTTTCCCTGACTTTGTCAACAATATTTCTAGGTTCAGGGTCTATCCCATAACTGACATAACTGACATAACTGACACCCATCATCAGGGGACAGTTGCAGAGAATGCAACACACACAGAAAGAAACAGACAAACACAAGGACTGTCCAATATTTAGGTAGCCTGGACAGCCATCATGGTATCACAGGCAGGCCACATTCCCTTAGGCTCCCAACAGTTACCCATTGTTTATAGAGACAATAAGGATAGTTAATAAACATATCAATGTTCAATAGGTACAGGAATAACAGAGGCTGTGGCATTTTATAGAGCTTATAAGGAGACATCCTTAAAGTCTCAACAGCTTTCTATTCTATTTTTTGTCCATGTAGTCCCTACATCTGCAGCAGAGCCTGGAAAGCTACCCGTGGTGTATTCTATATGCCAAAAACAGTAACAACAAGTCTCACAATGGAGATGTTACTGGTGCCCGCTTGAGCAAACCGATGAGCAATGGGATGACAGTGATACAGTGATCCAGTCCCTACATCTAAAGGACCCTAAACAGTCTTATTCTATACTTGTCTGGTGCACTTTTTGGCAGATTATCTGGCATATAATTGCTATCTAATCTATTCTTTGTGGCTATATTATTCTTTCCTAGGTGCATTTTTGCAAACCCTTTGCATTCAATGCTTAAACTATTTTACCTTGGGGCATATACCATCCTTGGGATTTTTTGTTAGGGGACTTCTGGGGAACAGTTTTCCTCAACGGTGCCTAGACATGTTGTACACCTGTCTGGGCAGATGTAGGACAAAGGATGATGGATGCATGGAGAACCCCCCCCCACCCAAGAACAGTTGATGTCTGTTCATTTTATTGCCAAATATGCACATTTTATTCACATAAAGTTTAGCATTATTGGATTGAAGTTGTTCCACCAATTTCAATGAGTATTCTACTCCCTCATTTTTTATTGATAGCTAATTATTTTTCTGATATAATAAAACATTAAGACTGTTAATCCATTTGGGACAACTTTATGTGGCATACTGTGTATAACTGGACTTCTACTTCACTCCAACATATTGACTGGTTATAAAGGAGTATGGTCATGACCATATACAGATGTATAAAAGTATGATCTCAAAGAAGTTTAAATTTACATATCAAAGCCTCTTTTTACAGACTTAGATATTGGGTCATGATTTGCTTATCAATGGAAGATTTTAGATAGTGTTCTGTAAATTCTGGATTACTAGATTAAACAAAGTGGTATTAATGAGATGCAGCCAGTAAGAATGACGTTCACTTACTGTCAGTAGGCTAGCTTAGCATTTAAAGCAAATATAGTATATATCATAATATTCCGCATTACATACTAGTTAAGTATAATAATATTATTATGCCAAGCAATAGGTGTTCTGAGATGTTAGGTGCTCCCTGATTTTTCAGCATCAATTCTGCTTGTTTTCCTGCTCTCGAGGCCTCCTGTGGTGATGTGAGATGCCGTATGTTCAGTTGCTTTCATGCCTCAATGAGGATGTGTTTTGTTTGTAGTTGATCCAATTCAGGGGGCTCTACTTCATTATGAGGCATCTCATAATCCAAAGGAAAGGAAGACTGGCTCTAATGTTGACTCATGGTAGGATTCACCTTTCTTGCTGGGAGCTATATGAGTTGTTTACTTGTTGAGATACAAGCATATGATTTCCCTTATACTAATAATTTCCCTGGTCCTTGCCAGATATATTCTAGCAAGGCTTTGAAAAAAACTTGAAATTTTGTGAATAGTCATTGACTGTGCATGTTTTGGTGCAGTCAAAAATTCTTAAGGTTCAAATTAAAAATATAAGAAAATACAGTATTCAAAGCATAATTATAGTTTGGAGATGGGGTTGGTTCATTCTAATTTCCCCCCTTTTAATTTTTATTTATTTTGGTGGGTTTTGGAGCAGGGTTATTCCTGCCCCCAAACCAAGAGTTTTTGTTCAGGGCTTACTCCTGGCTCTACACTCAGGAATTACTTTTAACAGTGCTTGGAGGACTACAGGGGATGCTGGGGACTGAATCCGGGTTTGATGCATGCAAGGCAAACACCCTCCACACTACACAATGCTCTGGCACCCCTTTTTACTTTTTAAAAAAGAGTAGTTTAACTAGATTGTCTCTTTCTACTATGGCTTGACCTTGTGGGGTTGTAGGGTATTCCCTGGAACAATTTAAACAATTTAATGCCCCAGCGAGGATAGACTTGTAAAAATCCTTTTAAGGATGCTGTCTCAAAGTTTCTGTTCCACCTGTCACCCTGTGTTGAGTCTTCTGGACCCACAAAGCAACCCTCCCACAACCCTCCCCTCATCCCCTTACCAAGGACCTAGGACCCAAAAAACTATAAAGGGCCTTTTTATGTCATTCAGGTGTGTCCAGAGCACCATCCCTCATGCTGTTTCGCTGTTTTTGCACTGTCTGCCTCCCCATGCTGAATCCCAAGAAGACCCTGTCAGAGACCTAAGCCAGAGGACTCTGGTTAGCGTCCATGCAACAATAGCACCTCCTTATCTCCCCAACTTCAGGGGTTCTTAGGTTTTATATATTTCCTCAAACATGTCTATTTTAACACTTCTATACAATCTGATATATATTAGAGACTAAACTGCATGACCAGAGAAGCAACATCCTAAGTGCACATATATTGTCAGACTGATAAATTATAAAGGATTATAAAGAGTTCCTGTTTGCTGAAAAATAACAAATTAGGCGAGATCTCAAGTATCTAGCATCCTAAACTCAAATTTTAGCATCCACAAATCGTTAGGAGCAAGGGTGAAACAAAGGATTTAACGTGCTGTCAGACAGGGACCTAAGGCCTGGCAAAACACAGAGTTCAAATAAATCTTCAAACCTCATTGAAGAGAAATTCAAATCAATGTTCTATACAATGGCCATTGAACTAGAGCAATCACTGGAAGAAAAACTTAATCAGCTTAAAGAGGAATTGATCCAGGGTATCAAAGATTATATACAAATAAAATTGAAGGAGTTAAAAAATACAATTGCAAGTCACAAAATTAAAGAGAAAATATTAGTCATTATTAATAACTAAGTGAAAAAAGAAACATAAACTAATGAAAGACAATGTAAGATTCTTAATAAATAATAATGAGAGAAATTATTTTAGAATCATAGGAATACCAGAAGGATAGGATAAAGGGTAAAAGCTGGTCAAAGAAATAATATCTAAGAACTTTTCTGCTATCTTGACTTTTGCACAGATTCGAGAGGTCAAAAGCATTCCAAACAAATTATTCTCAAATAAAAGAACCCCAAAACACTTAGTAATCAAAATATTGTAAAATCAAAGACAAAGACAGACTACTTAGAGCAGCAAGAGAGAAGAAAATCCTAAATATAAGGGAAATAACATAGTAATTACAACAGACCCTCCATTTGACATCTTCAAACCAGGAAAGTATGGAATGATATATTCAAAGTATTGGCTTAGAAAACTTCCAGCCTAGAGTCCACTAGTCTGTAAAGCTATCATTTAGCTATCATTAAGACCTTTTAGACAAACAAGAGTTGGCAGAATTTGCAACAATTAAACCAATTCTGCAAGAATTACTGTGGTAATTTTATATTACCACTTATTAAAAAAATAACTCTCAAAAATATCTGGTACACACCACACACACACACACACACACACACACACACAGAGTGACACATCCTTTTATGTCAACCATCTTTCTGAATGTCAATGGGATAAACTCCCCTGTACAAAGGCATAGAGTAGCTGGATTGATCAGAAAAGAAAATTTATCCACAGCTGCCTATAGGAAACTTGTGCTCTCAGATAGAGTGAAATGATAAAAATAAAAATTGTACAATCTGTCGAAGACAAATAAAAAGCTAGGACAGCTATACTCATATTTGAACAAATTTCATTCAATAGAAAGTAATTAGAGACAATTATGGACATTACCTATTGCATAAGGGAACACTAGATCAAGAAATACTATTATCAACATCTATGCACCAAGTAAAGGCTCAGCCAAGTTCATAAAGCTTCTGCTCACAAACCTAAAGAAGCACAGTAAAGAAACACAATAGTGGAGCTGGAGCTATAGCACAGCAGGTAGGGAAGTGTGCCTTGCATGCGGCTGACCTGGGTTCAATTCCCAACAACCCATATGGTTCCTCAAGCACTGCCAGGAGTAATTCCTGAGCCAAACTGTGCAATGCAGGATGTGACCAAAAAAAGCAAAAACAGAAAAAAAAAAACAAAGAAACACGATAGTAGTAAAGGACTTCATAACATCACTTTCCTCACTAGACAGATAGATTAGACAGAACATCAGTAAGAAAACAAGAGCCCTAAATGAGGAGTTGAAAGAACTGGATTGTTGTACGTACACAGGGCTTTACATGCCCCCCCAAACAAGAATGCACATTTTTCTCTAATGCACATGGAACATTCTCCAGGATAGATCACACATTAAGACACAATTCAAACATACATAAATTCTACAAACATAGAAATTGTACAAATTACTTCCACAATGCCATGTAAGTAGAAATGAATTTCAGAAAAATGGGAAAACTTCTAACACCTAACAACCGCAAGTTGAACAAAACAATGCTAAACAATATTGGATCAAAGAAGAAATCAAGGACGAATTAAAGAGCTTCCTTGAAACTAATAAGAATGCAGACAAAAGCTACCAGTAGCTATGGAATATGCAAAAATTGTACTAAGGAAGAAATTCATAGCAGTGCAGACCTACATTAAGAAATAGAAAAAGCCCAAATAAAAAACCCAAATACATACCTCAAAAATGGAGGAGGAACAACAAACAGATCAAAAATAACAGAAGGATGGAACTAATAAAAACTAGAGGAGAAATTAACAATATAGGAATCAATAAAGCAATTCAAAGAATCAATGAAACCAGAGATAGTTCTTCGAAAAATAAAACGAGATAGTCTAACTTTTAGCTAGACTCACAAGATAAAAAAGAGAAAATGTTCAAAATAATTAGATCAGAGATAAAATGGGAGAAATAACAACAGATCCTTCAGAAATTCAAACTTTAATGAGAGGTTACTATGAGCAACTTTAAGGTCTGAGCTTAGAAAACCTAGAATAGACAGATTCTTAAAGTCATGTAATCTCCCAAAGCTGAACAAGGAGGAAGTAGAAAGTCTAAACAGGCTGGTCACAGGTAAGAAAATTGAAATAGTAATTATGAATCTATCCAAAAACAAAAGCCCCAGTCCAGATGGATTCATTGGTAAATTCTATCAATTTTCAAAGACGATTTAGTGCCTTTACTCCTTAAGTTCTTCCAAAATATGAAAGATTTGTGTTGGTGGTATAGTGGTAAGCATAGCTGCCTTCCAAAATATGAAAGATTCAGGAACTCATTGTAATGTCTTCTGTAAACTTACCATTATGATAATACCAAAATCAGACAGAGACATTTGCAGAAAAGAAAATTTCAGACCAATCTCCCTGATGAATATCAATGAAAAAATCATTGATCAAATCATCAATGAAAAAATCATAACAAAATTTTAGCTAACCCAACCCAACAACATATTTAAAAAGTCATACACTCTGATCAAGTGGGATTAATCCCAAGGATGCAAGGATGGTTAAACATGTGCAAATCCATTAACATAATATATTACATTGTCTAAAGGAAAGATAAAATCATATGATCATATCAATTGATGCAGAAAAAGGCCTTTGACAAGACTCAATATTCATTCATTATACAATAAAAAGAACTCTCAACAAAATAGGGATGGAGAGAACCTTTCTAAAGATAATAATGGCCATCTATTAACAAGCCGACAGCCGGTATCATACTTAATGGTGAAAGTCTGAAGGAAAAGAAGTCAAACTATCACTATTTGCAGATGACATTATAATATACTTAGAAAACCCCAATGGGTCCACAAAATAAAGCTCCTACGAACAATAATCCAATGCAGTGAAGTGGCAGGGTATAAAGTCAATACAGAAAAATCAGTCACAAAGAATGAAGCAGAGGAGAAAGAAATCAAAGAGTCTATGCCATTTAAAGTAGCATCCAAAGACATCAAATATCTAGGAGTCAACTTAATAAAAGATGTGGGCGAGCTATACCTCACTAACTTCAAATCACTTAAGAAACAGAGGAAGATCTTAGGAAGTGGAAAACATATCCCATGCTCATCAATTGGAAAAATTAATATTATTAAAATTAGTATCCTACTTAAGCTATTATACAGATTCAATGTAATCCCTATCCAAATCCAGATAAGTTTCTTCCAGGATTTAGAAAAATCTATAATAAATTTGTATAGAATCATAAAAGACTTCAAATGGTCAGAGCTATATTGAAAAAATATGAAATTGGGAGGTATTTCATTGCCTCATTTGCAGCTGTATTATAAAGCTATAGTGATCAAAACTATATGTTACTGGAATAATGATAGACCCTCCATTCGATGGGTCAGATCAAATACCCTATGACAAACCCCATATATACGAGAAGTTAATTTTGATATTGGATTAAGAATACAAAATGAAGTAAAAAATCCTCTTCAACAAATGATGTGGGGAAAACCTGGGTAACTACATATAAGAAACTAAAGCTGGATCCATAAATTACATCTCACACAAAAGTCATTTCAAAGTGAAACAAAGACCTTGAGATCTGACAAGAAACAATAAAGTTCAAGGGGTAAATATACGCAGAACACTTCAAGATGCCTTTAATGATATGATACTTCTGCCAAAGGCAACAAAATAAAAAAAATCAATAAATTGGACTATATAAAGTTAAAGAGCTTCTGCATAGCAAAAACAAACAAGCAAACAAAAAAACAACCCATGAGTTAAAATGAAAAGACAGATAGCAGAATGGAAAAAAATATTTGCATTCAACACATGAAATAAAGGTTTGATATCCAGGATATACAAAATACTCACAAAGATCCACAAAAAGAAATTTAAAAACCTATCAACAAATGGGGAGAAGTGAATAGACACTTCTCAGAGGAAGACAGGTGAATGGCTAGTAGACACATGAAAAAATGTTCAGCAGCTTCCTCAGAGAATTCCAAATAAAAGGGGCTGGAGCAATAGCACAGTGGATAGTGCGTTTGCCTTGCACTCGGCCGACCCGGGTTCAATTCCTCTGCCCCTCTCAGAGAGCCCAGCAAGCTACCAAGAGTAACTCACCTGCATGGCAGAGCCTGGCAAGCTACCATGGCATATTCGATATGCCAAAAACAGTAACAACAAATCACACAATGGAGATGTTATTGGTGCCCGCTAAAGCAAATCAATGAACAATGGGATGACAGTGATAAAGTGACATCTGTAGATACATGAATATATTGATATGGGTGGAACTCTATATAATGAGTCATATCCATTTGCTATAATGGGTATATTCTATAATAAGATTTAGTGTCAGAGCCCTAGGGTTAGTTCCCTGATTGTATAAAATAGAGAATTAATTTGGCATTCTGAACCAGCCCTGACAATTTATTTTTGCATCTGACTGAGTAATATTAGATGTTTATAAAAAGCATTCCAAATTCAATGTCACAGGTTGTTGAGACTGAAATGGGGGATAATGGGCTTAATCTGCTCTAGCAGTGCCCTTGGTTATCTTTCTGGGCAATTTAGAATGTCACTTAATGAGTACTATCAAGGAACTACTTTGAAACCTGCAAGGTACACTGTAGAGACATTAACACAATAACAAATTTTGGGTTGCTATTGGGATATGTATCACTTTTCCAGGAAATTGGATTAGTGATTTTTCTTATTTAAGATTTTGAACACAATATGAAGTTATAAATTTAACAGGAATCATAAATTTTTGTCCTTAGTTTTATGTCAAGTCTGGAGCATCTGTCTAAGGCTTCTTTTCCCCAGACTTTCCCACGCCCCCCCCCCCCCCGACTACTTAGTTGTCTTATTACAAAAATAGTAGAGCAACTTTTCAGAGACATTTTTTAAAATATTGAGAAATAACTAAAAAAAATAAGATTGTGTTTGAGATTTCCAATCAATATTACTGTTGCTGGTGAGGAGTCCCCAGGTAACTTATGTTCAATGGGGAGATGAAGCAGCCTCAAGAAAGAAATCTACTACGTTCTATCCACCTTTGCCACCCCGGGGAATACCTGGGAGATCTTGGGAATGGAGTAAGACTGCAATGAGCTTCTGCATGGTACTGATCCCCATGAGGCAGTTGTCAAGCTACACCTGAAGTCTACCTATGAGTAATGTAGGAATTGATTCCTGCTACCGGATTTCTCAGAGTCATGGACTCAGGCAGGAACTAGGAGTTTTTTCCACAGGAAAGGAAAAGTCAGTCCTAAACCTTACTCAGGCCTCTGGGTATGTTGCTTTTACCTCACAGAAAAATAATTTCAGGAGGAGATGAGCAGTGAAATAAAAACAGGTTTTGTTTTGATGTTCTGAAGAAGGGGAGGAAGAGAGTGAAAGAGAGAGTCACATACTCAAGAGGAAATACAGGCTTCTTCAAAGGCAGAGAGAGTCCGAAGTAAACATCTTTGTGCTTTGAGGAGAGATGCAGGCAGCATGTACCTGAGAAACACATGTGTTCAGCAGCAATATCTGAGTGTGCTCCCTTTGTTCAAGTTGATTTACAAAGGTATTTTCCCACGCTGCCCCTTCCTGGGGCTTTCCACCTAGGTAAGAGTAGAAAGACTGTTGCTAGGGTGGTTGCCAAGAAGGAAAGTTGGGAAAAGTTGATATTCTTTGACATTCATTTCCTGGGTGAAGTTCGAGGCACATCAGCTCATAGAAATTATCTCAAGGTGAGGAAGCAGAACTGCACTGCCAGGATCTGTAGCCATGAGAAATAAGAATGAAATAAAAGGCTAGATTAGGAGATACATAAAGAAAGGAATGGGGGTAGGGTGAGGAACTGTTATTGGCAGGGGATTCTTCTCAACTCCGGAGGTGACTCCTGTCTGCTCAAAAAGGTTATCCAAGAAAATGAGCAAAGATCAAAACAAGTGACTTTCTTAAATAAACAAAAGGCACTGAGGAAGGGTAAAGATAACTGGGTGATGTAAGTAAAGGGGATGGGTGAAGTCAGATCTCTATTCTCCCTGTGGAATTTAAAAGGAACCACTCTTTTGAGTTCACCTGTGTTCAATAAATTTTACCAGTATTCATTAGGTCTCTTACATACACATCTCTCTGGTAGGATCACCATATACTTACTTCTCCTTACTTGTGTCCTTTTCGGGTCCTTTCAGTGGTTCTTGCAGACAAAATTTTCTCACACTCGAGCTTCTGGAAGAGCCAGCTAATTGTCATCAAGTTCTTTCCAGACAATCTGATTGGAAATAGTGGTAGCCATAATTCCCTTCATGCTGGCTTTATATCCCACATTGTGCCGTACAATGTGCCAAGGTACAAGTGAATTGAGACTCACCATATGCACAGGATTGCTACTCAAAGATGATATCTCCATCTCTTTTAGAATGTCTGTTCAGTTCTGACTCCAGTCACTGTAGGATTTCCCAGGAACATGGTGGTAGTCATGTGACAAAGCGTTATCTCCCAGGAGAACTTTTATTTCACCTTCAAGTCGCCACTATTACCTCTATATATTTTCCAACCCTGAAATTCTTCAAAATATATTTAGAGTAATTGTCTGAATACTTCCTTGTGTAAAATTACAAATCATGAATTCAATATCTAGTCCCTCTCCCTTTCCTCAGAAGCATGGCTTTGTTTTTCTGGTGAACAATTCCTATCCTGAACTCACATGGTGAATTCACCAACAGTCATTTAATTATTTTTTTTAAACAGACATTTTTGTGGGGGTGGGGTAAAGCAGATGGGGCACAAGGCACATCAAAGCTCTGGTTTTGTGTTTCTGGTAGTGCCAGGGATTGAATCCGGATTAACTACAAGCAAGCACCTGATCTGCTTTACTATTTCTCCATCTCTTGTTGCCCAGGAAATTTCAAGGGATTTAGGAGTCTATCAGACACAAGGGCCAGAGACCAAATATCAGATCAAATGCTACTTCTAGTGTTCTTATCATTTAGGAAAATAATATAACACCGTAGCACTGTCGTCCCATTGTTCATCGATTTGCTTGAGCGGGCACCTGTAACATCTCCATTGTGAGAATTGTTGTTACTGTTTTTGGTATATTGAATATGCCACGGGTAGCTTTCCAGGCTCTGCCGTGCAGACGGGATACTCTCGGTAGCTTGCCAGGTTCTCCAAGATGGACGGAGGAATTGAACCCAGGTCGGCCACGTGCAATGCAAACACCCTACCTGCTGTACTATAGCTCTAGTCCAGGAAAATAATATAAATTTTAGAATTCTCTTTTAAAAATTGATGACCCAGAAATATATATACATATCATGATCACAAAATCTCGTTAATCATCGATTTCTCGAGTGGGCTTAGTAACCTCTCCATTCATCCTTTCCCTGAGATCTTAGAAGTCTCTCTAGACTCGGCCCTCCCAATGATGTCTCACTGGAGACTCTTTCAGGGTCAGGGGAATGGGATGCAGCTTGTTACTGGATTTAGCATATGAAAACACCATGGGAAGCTTGCAAGGTTGTCCCATGTGGGCAAAAAACTCTCAGAAGCTTGCCAGTTTCTCCCAGAGGGAGAAGTAGGCTATAAGATATCGCACAGCCATGAAGCAGCCACGCACTTCTGGGAGCTCACTTTTAAGTCTCTGGATGTTGGCCGTTGATGGGATTACACACACCTGGGTTCCTCTGCCCGTACCTTCATGTGTAAGGCCCGTCCGAACGTGTGGAGAGGGGCCTCAAGCAGGGCTGTAGCTAGGTTCCAGTGGTCTTTGGCCACCAGGAGCTCTGCTCGGGGTGGGGAGAGAAGCTGGATCCCATCCCCTCCGAGGGGCCCCGGGGAAGACAGCCAGGCATGTGGGCAAGAGGGTATGTCTGATGATATTGACTGGTTACATAGCTGCAGGGAAGTGGCTCTACAGGGTAGAGCCACTCTACGGTGGATGGTAGATCTCTACAGTCCAACTGGACAGCAAGATCAGGAGCGTAGGTAGATCTCTACAGTACAACTGGACAACAAGATCAGGAGCGTAAAGTGATATGCTTTGTTGATGTGTCCACACTGAATGTGGAAGATAAAGATTCCAAGACTGAAAGATCTGTGTGCCTTTTCAAACAAGCTCCCTCTGATCCAATAAGTGTCCTCAACTGGCTTCTCAATGATCTCCAGAAGTATGCACTGGGTTTCCAACATGCATTGAGCCCCTCATTCTCTAGCTGTAAACATAGAGTAGGATAGATGGAACAAAAACGTCAAAACTACCCCTCTGACAACTGCTACAGTGTCCGACTGCACAGACTATAAAACCAAAGGATCTCACAGCTTACGACTTATGTAAACAACAGCATCCAAAAACACCAACAATAACCAGAGTCCTTCCTCTTCTCCTGATAAATATAAAATCTCCTAATAATATAAAATACAAATCTCCTAATAATCAGAAAGCAGTTACCTCACCTGATGGAGAATGTTCTATGGATGACCTTTCTTACTATGTCAACCGGCTATCTTCTCTGGTAATCCAGATGGCCCGTAAGGTAATCAAAGAAAAGTTGGAAGGAGGAGGCAAATGTCATCATCATTCAATCTTTCCACAGTCTGGAAAAAAAGGGGAAAACCAGCCCCCGTAGTGTTTTGAGCAAGATTGCCTCAGAAATGGCCCACGCTGCTGTGGAAGTCACCTCTGCAGAAATACGAGGCAACGGTGAAGAGTGCAAAGAAAGTGGCTGGAAAAGTTTTCTATATAGTGAATTAGCCAATAAGAACAAAGGTGGAGACAAACAAATGTGCCAGAGAGATAGCAAGGAATTTGCAGATTCTATCAGTAAAGGGCTCATGGTTTATGCCAATCAGGTTGCATCTGACATGATGGTTTCTGTTAATGAAAACTTTGAAAGTACAGAGCTCTGGAAAGCCAATTCCAGCCTGTGTGGTCCTAAAGAAAGTGCTGCTAAAACATACCCCAAGGATGTTGTGTCTGATTTAATCAATTCCTGCATGAAGAACTTGCATAATATCCCTGGTGTTCTGATGACAGACTCAGACTTTGTCTCAACTGTTAAGAGAAATCTATTCAATCACGGAAAACAAAATGCTGCTGATATTATGGAGGCCATGTTGAAGCATTTGTTCAGTGCTCTTCTTGATGAAAAAAGAGAAACTAAATCACAGTGTCTGTCATATGTATCCTTGAAAGCTGGCTCTCAAGACCCCAAATGCAAGAACCAAAGCCTGGAGTTCTGAGCTATGAAGGCTGAGATGAAGGGAAAGGATAAAGCAAAATGAAATCAGATACATGCAAGTCACTGACCAGTGCTGAGAAAGTCGGTGAGCACATCCTAAAGGAAAGTTTGACCATGTAGAATCAAAAACAAGGAAACCCAAGCAAGATGCCTCCAAAATGCCTTCAAGTAAAGATGATAAAAGAGAAAAGATTAGCCCTTCCACTGATTCACTGGCAAAGGATTTGATTGTCTCAGCCATTACGCTTATCAGTATTACCTTTCTCAGCAAGCCAAAGGCAAAGATGCATCAGATATATACACATATATTTTATTATTTCACATCTGCCATATATTTTAATAAAGTTGCCCATACCCATAACCACCAACTAAATATCCTATACTAACCAACTATTTATTTCAACACCTTTCTCTCAGTTAATAAACCTACAGACAGCACTATTCTGACTTCAATCAGTATCATGCCTATTCCTGAATTTCATGTAAATAAAATGTACATTATTAAACTACAAGTTATAGTTTATTTTACACAACACTATGTATTTAATGTTCATCCACATTTTGTGTCTTGACAAATTATTCTTCCTAACTCTATGAACATAGCTGCATTAAAGCGTTATAAATTACTTACTGTGGAAATATGGAAATTAATTTAGACTATTCTAAGCAAAACTATTGTTCCCTTGAAAATTTAAGTATGGAAAAAGAAAGATGAAAGATTAAAAACCAAAAATACATATTGGATAAGTTAATGTCTAGAGACATGGCCGGATACATTTCAGCAAGCAATGCTCCATCTCTAAAACACAACCAAAAATCAACTATAAATTCCAAGCAAACATCATCATCCGATAGTCTTTTTATACATGTGCATCAGATAACAAGAAACAAACCTGACTCTGCCAGAAAACAGAGAAAGAATAGACTCTGAACATTATACACTCTACTGTCAATGAATTTACTTTTGCAAGTAAATGATTTTGCTTCTGGGAAAATCTGAGTCCTGGGAACAAAAACTAAGTTCTGGTAATTTAGGCTAGAAGTAGCAAGACAATTTGAGTCTCTTCTTCTAATTCAGAGAATAGGTTAGAGGTCAATCTACAATCCAGTATTGAAGAACAATAATATAGACAGTTTGCATATATAGGGGCAAGGTGTGATTAAGGAGGCATAGGGACAGCACAGAACTCTGTCTCTGAATTGTTCCACTTCCACCATTCTTACTACAAACACTGTGATGGATCACAGTTTTAGTCTCCTTCTAAAATTCTCTCCCCACCATGCCCATATTAAACAAAAAAATAAGTTTCACTAAGGTCACAGAGCTACCTGTAGGAAAACAAAAGAAGCTAATAAATGCATAATCAAATATAAAATCAAACAACCTTTGTGAAAGTCAGGTGGAATTACTTAAAAATGAATAAAAAATCTCCAAAGAGAAAATACAAACACATAGGATGGATACTAAAACAGGAATGAATGTTAGAAGGATATAATTATGAAGCTAACATTTAAAGAATCTCAATTAAAAATTGAAAGGCAGGTACAAGATATAGTCAAAGATGTACAAAAGCATAAATGTTTCTTTTTTTTTTAAATTTTTTATTGAGTCACCATGTGGAAAGTTACAAAGTTTTCAGGTTTAAATCTCAGTTATACAATGCTCGAATACCCATCCCTTCACCAGTGCTCATATTCCACCACCAAGAATCCCAGTATAGCTCCACCCCGCCCCCTCACACCCCTAACCCCCCCACGCCCCTAGCCCCCCCACCCTTAGCCCCCCCGCCTGTGTAACTAATAAATTTCACTTTACTTTCACTTTGATTGCATACAATATTTCAACAAAACTCACTATTATTGTTTGGAGAGTCTCTTCCCTAAAGTCAGACCTGCTGAAAAGGAAGCATTAGATAATTTGTTTTCCATTGCTGAGGATGAAGAGGTATGAGGTCGAGTGACCACACTTAGCGGCCTCTCAGTTTTGGGTTTCTGTAATTTAGTATTTTAGTAACTAAGTCCAGAGAGATATCTGCCAGAAGTTGCATCGTTGCCAACTTGTACTTCTCAGTTACATTATATTCCACATATGAGTGCAATCTTTACCAAAGAAACTAAAGATATTCCGCCCGCTCCGCAGCAGGGTCCAAAGGGAAGCACACGTGGGGGAGGTGGGTTTAAGTATCTATCTGCGGTGGGCGGGGGTCACTGCCCCCGTCCCCTGGGGTCTCCCGCAAGCGCGCACGCGTCCTGTATCAGCTGGCTTGGCGTCTCCATTTTGCGCTCAGAAAACCGCGGACCCTGCGCTGTGCTCGGGAGGAAGGAGTTGAGAGAGTAATTCCAAACAGAAATGTGTGATATGAGAGCATATTGAATGAAATGCTGGTATCAGCTAACAAACACACTGAATATTATAGATGAAATAGATATCAAATAGTGAACATGAATTAACCATACTAATAAAAATGGAAAAAAAAGAATACATATGATTTAGAACATTTTTTAAAATCTATGTTAAATTGCATCCGATGTATATATAAAAAGAAGGGGGAATTTCAGGTCCTAGCAACAGGCACAGTTCCCCATCTCTTAAACCTCTGCTCTCTTCCCCATCACTGCATGTGAGATTAATATCCTGGCTGTTATCTCTGAGACTTTTTTGGAATTGGAAGTGGATTCTTCTCCCTTCCTACTAGGTCCCATAACCTTGGTGCCAGACCTTTACCATATCACAAGCCCAGCTCCACATCTCCTGAAACAGCTGTGCATTGGCTTTACTCATCAAATATCTCATTGTTCACAATTATACTCATTGTCACTGAGTGAAGAATAACTGGGAAAGATATGAGTAACTCCCAGCATAATTCCTCAGAGACTTCCAAAGGTGCTAAGTACACCGATTTATAGTCAGCTCACCAACGCACAGCAAATATAGAAACCCACCAAGCTAAATGAGAAAAACAACAACATAGAAGCAATAACCAGTTTTGTAAATTCCCAAAGAATGACTTTAGTGACACCACGCTTAGGATGTTTAATGAAATCAAAGGAATCAATGGCATAGTTAGTCAGCAATGCAAGGAAAAGTCTTAGGGCAGAGATGAGAAAACTATCATTAGAAATGACAAAAGTAAAGAGTATATTAAGAATGTTTATATATATTTATTTTTAAAACTCCATATAGAGCAGCAGAATTACAGTATCTGAGGAAAAGATCAAGGAGTTCCATGATGATGAGATGGAGGAAACTTCTTTTTTTTTTCCTTAAAAAACTTCTAAAACAACAGAAGATACTTAAGAAAAAAGTCTGAAAGGAAATGTACAGCATTTACATGTGGGATGACTTCAAGATGAATAATTAAATAATCAGAGACCCTGGAGAACAGGAAGATAAATTTGGTGAAGAACCAATAGTCAAAGAAAATATAGATAAATATTTTCCTCAGTTTTCCAGAACTGAGGAATATATAGACCCAGGGTCAAGAGGCCATCAGTACCAAGAGAAAAACTCCAAAGACATATAATATTTATATAAACTTATATACAAAGGAAAACACATAAAATTCTCAGCAGATCTACCAAGTTATTGCTAGTGGCAGACTTGACTTGACCAGTGGGAGAGCAGGATTCCTGTGTGGCTTATGTAAAGTGGGGAGGATAGGTTACATATGTATATGCTCAGACATATACATATATAACATCTAATACATATGTGTATATATTATGCATATGTATAATGTGTGAATATGCATACAGGCTTATGCATATATACAGAAAATTTTCACAAATAACCAAATACATACTATTCTCAATTCACATGACACATTATCAAGGACAGATCATAAGTTAGGACACAAAAAAAGTTGTTATAAGTCTGTGAAGATTGCAATTATGTGAAGCATCTATTCTGATCACCAAGGTATAAGCACAGAGATTAACAACAAAAACAAAATTAAACTACACTAAAACATGTGAAGACTACACAACAAGACTAAGTTAAATTTTGAATACTGCTTGGGTCAATAAATGTGAGATATTAAAATTACCTAGACAACATTGAAAAATAGAAAAATTATCTATATTGTGTTAAGAACATGTTCTTTCCTAGATAGGCCTGCAACAATAAATAAGAAAAATGTCACATGGTGAATATAACCTTATACCTGAAGAAACTAATAAGAGAGAAATAAACAATTTTAAAAGTCACCATAGGAAGAAAATAATAAAACTTGGAGTTTTCTTCAATGTATTTATGGATTCTGGTCTAATCTTGAAATATTTAATCTTCTTTGTATTTAATTTTGTGAAGGGTGTGAGGTACAATGCTAATTTCATTTTTCTTTTTTATATGTGGCTATCCCATTTTCCCAACACCATTTTTTTAAGAGCTTTTCTTCACTCCATTTCATATATTTAGCTCCTTTGTCATTGATTAGCTGGACATAGTTTGGGGTTAACTCCGGACTCCTTTTTTTTTCTTAATATTTTCTTTTATTGATTCGCCAGTAAGATACACAGTTAGAAAGTTTCTCATGATTGTGTTTTAGTCATACAACATTTCAACATCCATCCCTTTACACAGTACACATTTCCCAACACCAATGTCCCTAGTTTTCCTCCAGCCACCCATGCCCCCACCAGCCTGCATCTAGGGAAGACACCTTTTTTCTTTCTTTCTCTCACACCATGTTTCTATCTCATTTTGGGAATTATTGTTTGAAATATAGATACTGAAAGGTTATCATGTTTGTTCCTTTACCTACTTTCAGCACTTAGTTCTTGTCTAGAGTGATCATTTCCAACTATCATTGTCATAGTGGTCCCTTCTCTATCCTACCTGCCTTTACACCACTTGTGACAAGCTTCCAATGGTAAAACACTTTTTCTGTCCCCAAAAACACGTTCTTGGTCTTAGTGTGATACTATAGGTATTAGTATCGTACTATATACTTCTTATATCCCACTAAATAATTCAGTCATTCTACATTTGCCCCTCTCATCCCTCTTCATCTGTATCATTTCGCTCAGCATGATGTGGAATGTCTGTGTCTCTCCATGTCCATTCATTTATAACAAAATTTCATGCCTTCATTTTTCTTGGTGGCTGTGTAGTAGTGTACCATAGATTTTTTTTAATCTAGTTATCTATTTTCGGGCACTCAGGCTGTTTCCAGATTCTGGCTATTGTAAATAGTGCTGAAATGAACGTAGAATGAATTCATTCTACGTTCATTGAATTTATATGAATATAGAATTCACAGCATTCCACTGTGTACCATAGCTTCTTTATCCAATTATCTATATCCAAATATACATACCAGAACAGGTTGAATTATAATAAGATTATAGAATAAATAAAATTCATTCTATGTTCATTAAATTCACATGAACATATGAATGTGAACATAGAATTCATAGTATTCCATTGTGTACCTTAGTTTCTTTATCCAGTCAACTGTTCTCAGGTGCTCAGGTTATTTCCAAATTCTGGCTATTGTGGATAGTGATGTAATGAACATAGAAGTGCAGATGGCATTTCTGCTGTCTGTTTTTAGGCTCCGGGATATATTCCTAGAAGTGGTATGGTTGGATCATAAGAAAGCTCAGCTTCTAGTTTTTTTGAGGAATTGCCATATTGTTTTCCAAAAAAGGCTGGATAAATGAGTGTTCCTTTCTCCCCACATTCATGCCAGCACTGGTTGTTCTTAGTCTTTTTGAAGAGTTCCAATCTCTGTGGTGTGAGATGATATATCATTGTTTTGATTGTGTCTCTCTGATGACTAGTGATGTGAAGCATTTTTTCATGTGCCTCTTGGCCATATATATTTCTTCTTTGTGGAAGTTTCTGATTATTTCTTCTCCCCACATTATTTTATTTTTTTTATTGAATCACCATGTAGAAAGTTACAAAGCTTTCAGGCTTCAGTCTCAGTTACACAATGCTCGAACACCCATCTTGTCACCAGTGCACATATTCCACCACCAAGAACCACAGTAAACCTTCCCCCCACTTCCCCACCCCTTCAGCCCTCCACTCCACCTGTGTAGCTGATAAATTTCACTTTACTTTCTCTTTACTTTGATTACATTCAAAGAAAAAACTCACTATTATTGTTTGGAGTTTCCTCCCCCAAGAGTCGGACCTGATGGAAAGGAAGCATTTGATAATTTATTTGCCATTGCTGAGAATGGAGAGATATGAGGTTGTGTGGCCACAATAGCGGCCGCAAAGTTTTGGATTTCTGTTTTTTCATATTTTAGTAACTAAGTTACTAAATTTTTGTATTTTAATAACTAAGTCCAGAGAAATATACCCCGGAGAAGCAAAAAGGTATAGTAGAAATGATATTTGCATGTCTATGTTCATTGCAGCACTGTTTACAATAGCCACAATCTGGGAAAAAAACAGAGTGCCCAAAAACAGATGATTGGTTAAAGAAAATTTGGTACATCTACGCAATGGAATACTATGCAGCTGTTAGAAAAGATGAAGTCATAAAATTCGCATATAAGCGGATCAACATGGAAAGTATCATGTTGAGTGAAATGAGTCAGAAAGAAAGAGACAGACATAGAAAGATTGCACTCATATGTGGAATATAAAGTAGCAGAGAGGTACGAGCTAGCAATGATGCAACTTCTGGCAGAAATTTCTCCCCATCTTTTTATGGGATCACATCTCAGGTGTGTGCTCTGTGGCTGAACCAGCACTCTTTCCAGTTTAAAGCCCACACACTTACACAAAGGAAAGCCCTGAGACCAGATACTGCAGAATTTTGCCATCACCAGATTCAGTTACCACTGCCAGATACTGTCCCTTAAGTCATGTCCTTCTAACATCTAACTCCTGCTGTAGCTTCCTAAACACACAACAACATAAAATAAACAACTTCAAACTGCAAAGGTAACCATGCTTATTGAGTGAAGACACTAGCCATACGGTCCAACAAATAATGATGAGCTACATAAGCTTTCTGATAAGGAACTTAGAATGGGACTGTTAAGGATGCATAAGGAGATCAAAGAAACAATGGGATGCACAGCCAATAACATACAAGAGGATACGAGAGCAGAAATGAGGAAAATACAAATGGAAATACAAGGAGAAATGACAGCTCTGAAAACCTGGTAGGTTAAAAGGAAAACTCAATGGAAAGCCTCACAGCAGAGTAACAGCTGCTGAGGACAGAATCTATAAGTTCCAAGAGGAGGGACAGAAAATCTCCAGAGAGTAGCAGAAGATGGAAAGGGGCCTCAAAATAAACAGAGATGACAAAAGAACCTTGTAATTAATACAAGAGGAAAAACATAACAATAATTAGGGTCCTAGAGGGCAGGAAAAACCTCCTAATGAAGTGACTGTCAAAGTCATCACTGCTTAGAAGTTCCCAGAAGAGGGCATGCACCCAGATTCAGGAGTCCCAAAAGCTATCAGCTAAAAGGAATCCTAATAAAAATATTCCACAACAAATCCGATCAAAGAAAGAAATTACATACAAAGTGCATCCTTAATATTTACAGCAGGCTAAACTGAAGAAAGCTTCCAGGTATGAAGACAATGGTGGGACATAATGAAAGAACTCAATGAAATGAATGCCTCACCAAGAATACTTTATCCAGCCAGATTCTCATCCAGATTTTAAGGAACAATAAACAGCTTCACAGATTAAAAAAAAAAAAAACAACTCAGGGGACTGGAGCGATAGTACAGCAGGTAGGGCATTTGCCTTGCATGTGGCTGACCTGGGTTTTATTCCCAGCATCCCATATGTTCCCCTGAGCACTGCCAGGAGTAACCCCTGTGCATCACCGGGTATGACTCAAAGAGGAAGAAAAAACACCAGGAACTTTAGAGACTAGAAAACCTTTGCTACAATAAGAACTGAACTATCTACTTTAAGACAAGCCCCCCGCCCTTCCCCCTGCCCCAAAAACACCAAACTCCCGCAGAAACATGGATCTCTTCGTGTAAATGCAGTAAATGCACCAAGTAAGAGAAACAGAATGGCAGGATGGATTAGAAAATAGAATCCAACACTCTTCCACCAGCAAGAAACCAACTTGAACAGTCAGAGTCAATACAGATTCAAAGTCAAAGACTGGAAAATAACTTTGCAAATAAAAATTAAAATTTTAAAAAAAAAAAATCTCAAAAAAAGCCTGGGTGGCCATACTAGCATCAGATGACATAGATTTCAGGCGAAAGGTGATTATAAGGGAAAGCAAAGGTCATTTCTTAATAATCAAGGCATATAAGTATCAGGTAGAATTCACACTCCTAAATGCATGTGCATCTAATGAGGGACCAGCAAATTACTTAAAGCAACCGCTAATAGACCTGATAGCAACACAATAATAGTTTGAAATTTTCACATTGCTTTGTCACCCTTGATAGATCAACTAGACTAAAGCTCAGCAAGGAAACACTTTATTTGAAGGAAGAAATGGAAGAGAGGGGGTTAGTAGATATATATAGTGATTTTCATCCCCGGAAAGCCAAATACACATTCTTCTCCAGTGCACATGGGACATTCTCCAAGATAGACCACATGCTGGATCACAAAAAAATACCTTCATAAAATTAAGAGGCTAGAAATTGCATCAACTATCTTTTCAAGACCATGATGAACTGAAAATAGAAGTTAATTAGACACAGAAACAGAGATTCTAATCAAACACCTAGAAATTTAACAGCTCACTATTGAACAACCAGCGGCTGAAAGAGGAAATCGAAGAGAAAATTAAGATTCCCGGAAACAAATGAGAATGAAGACATGAGCCACCAGAACTTATGGGGCAAAAGCAGTGTTAAGAGGAACATTTATAACTCTGCAGGCATTCATCAGGAACAAAGAAAGAGCCCACATAAATCATAAATAACTTGACTTTATGGCCTACATCTTGTAAAATGACCAACAAAATGAAGCCAAACCAGGCAGGAGGAACAAAATGATAAAACTTAGAGCATTTTACCAGCATTCACCCTCACTTTGCAGTGCTTGCATCCCATCCTGATTAGTGACTGACTGGTAAGGTGGCATCTCATAGCACAGAGGTTTCTTGGAAGTTGACACAAGTCTGAGTAGCAGTGGAGTCCCTGTCCTGTACTTCTCTCTTCCCCTGCCAACAGGTGTTCACCTGGGAGTTGTTTAAGAAGTAACAAGAGTAACAAGCCGCTGTCTTGTCAGAACCAAATCAATTAGTATCCTCAAATTTAGCCTCAGACTGCCTGTTTTTACAGCTTTTTAAAAGATTACAATGGGGGCTGGAGCGATAGCAGAGTGGGTAGGGCGTTTGCCTTGCACGCGGCTGACCTGAGTTTGATCCCCAGCATCCCATATGGTCCCCTGAGCACTGCCAGGAGTAATTCCTAAGTGCAGAGCCAGGAGTAACCCCTGTGCATGGCCAGGTGTGACCCAAAAAGCAAAAAAAAATTAATTAATTAAAAAAAATTAAAGATTACAATGGTCCAGCACAAAGCCAATCTGTGAGCATCTCCCAGAAAAAAATGGCAGGTCTCTTGTCCAACTGCAGAGCCAGAAGGTGTTGTCAATCTTTCTAGAATAAACTCCAGTGGAGAAGAGTTTGATTCACATCATGGTAGTGGTGGTAGGAGCAGCAGGGAAGGGTTTTCTTCCACACGGACTTTTCCTAGAGCTAGTGTGGCGTCTAAACTATTTTGAAGTTTCCCCTAAATTCATTAAATGAAACCATGGGGGCAATGCTGATTATTTCATAATTTTAACTTTGAAGTTTTGCTGAATAAAAATTGGAAGTCATATTACTTGAGAAATGGGGCTTGGTAGGCCGGAGCATTTTAAGATTTTTTAATTATTTATCTATATAATTATTGTGGGTCCACTCTTGGTGGTTCTTTGGGTCCAACAGATTCACTCTGGGCAGTGCTCAGAGGCCATGCATTGGCCTAGCACATTCAAAGAAAGAAGTCATGTGCTCTACAATTCAAGTGACAACCGCAGCCCTAGAAAAGATTTAAAACAGTATGTCTGATAGACTTGGGGGGGGGGAGTCACAACAGAATCCACGTGGTGAGAAAATAATCCTTTGCTTGTAAGTTTTGAAATGTTTGACTAGTATTCAAAGGCCCTCAGCCACACTAGCCTTATCAAATGGAAACCAGAATTGTAGCAGGTGCCAGCAGCTATTGACTAATAATGAAAGAAAAATGTTGAGACATTTTTAACAAGCCTGTGTCTGGATTGTCATGAATTGGGCCCTTCATTACCCCTTACATCTGCTTCCTCACCACTGAGTGTCCCTAAATCCTGGCCAGGCACTTCATTTTTAGGGCAGCTCTCTATTTCCTAACCTTGATGTCTTCTCTCATACATTTCTACTTACCGTAGCCAAATCAATTTTATTTTTTAAAATTTTTGTAGCAATGATTTGTTTGCATTTTATTATTTCACCAAGAGAAGAAATAGAATTTGTCTGGCTTTCTTCACCAACCAATTAATAATCCCATTTTTTAAGGTTTGAGATGTCTTCCATAATGATCTGAATTAAAAATCCATTTGAAAAATATATATTTATATATAAAACATCCAGGCTGTTTGCATATAAAGCAATTGATGAGTATTGTCTTTGATTTCACGTTGCTGGAAAAATTTTGTCCAAGCTTGTGTGCAAATTTTTCCTTAGTGGCAAGTATTACAGGCAATTTCATACTGTTGAATTTTGATTGTGTTAAAGAAGGGTTACACTTTGCCCTTCTTTAACACAATCAAAATTCAACAGCAATTCAGAAGCAGCGTTCCATCTTTAACAGTGTAATTTTTGAGCCATCAACATGAAAATCCTTGATAAGGTTGAGATGATATCACTAGGAATCAATTAACTGATGTGCCTAAGAGTTCTGCAATACTACTTTGCTTAACTTTTTTTTTTTTTGCACCATTGATTGATTTGTTTTTAAATCCACGTTTATTTTTTCTCTACAGTGTTCTATGTAATGAGTCGACTTTTCTAGAGACTGTCATTTTAAGTCCTCTTGTTTCACTGGGCAAGATGTTCACACATCTCCTTATCTCTTTTGCCTTAAATTCATTAAAAAGCACTCAGCAATCATTTCAGGTATCTCTGAGGACAATATGAAATATTAGTGATTGAATCCTGGAAGACTGCATGCAAGGAATATGCGCTACCCACTATACTATTACCCTGACCCCTGTTTGAATTCTTTCAAATATGTTCTCTACTTAAAATGGATTCATTTTATTTTGTTTCTCATACTTTCCTAAGAGCATAATGTTGAAACTGAACTTAAATTTAACCTAGACAGCAAAACAAGTACTTAATCTCACATAAGAAAGAAAACCAGAAATTGAAGATAATATTATTATAATTACTCAAAGAGAAGCCTGAAAAAAATATTTTACCTGTTATCCCTTTGCTCATCGATTTGCTTGAGCGGGCACCAGTAACGTCTTCATTTGTCTCTGTCGCGTGCTAGTGTATTCCAATGGCGTCTGCTCTCTCCAGGAACCTGAAGAGCATCAAACCATTTTAGAAGCCTCTACTATCTTGTCCGTCCCAATGCTGCCATGTTGGGGGCTCTTTCAGGGTCAGGGGAATGAGGCCTGTTATTGTTACTGTTTTTGGCATATCGAATATGCCACGGGTAGCTTGCCGGGGTCTCCGAAAGGGAGAGAGACTCCAGGAGATTCTGCGAAATAATATTTAGGAAAAATAAATAAATTTTATGAAATATCTGACTTCATTGTCACTGTCACTGTCATTGTCATCACGTTGTTCATCGATTTGTTTGAGCGGGTACCATAATGTCTCCATGTGAGACTTGTTGTTACTGTTTTTGGCATATAGAATATGCCATGGGTAGTTTGCCAGGCTCTGCCATGGGGGCAAGATACTCTCGGTAACTTGCTGGGCTCTCTGAGAGGGACGGAGGAATCGAACCCGGGTTGGCCGCGTGCAAGGCAAATGCCCTACCCGCTGTGCTATCACTCCAGCCCTCTGACTTCATTAACAGATTAAATATGAGAGTAACAGTAATTTCAGAAGATGAATAGATAACAAGAGAGGAAAGACCTTATTTAGAGAAATAATAACCAAGAGCTTCCCAGAGTAATTAACTGAGCTTGTTCAGGAATTTGAGAAATCACACCATGGTTATAAAATAACATAAACCACTAAACGAATACATACATATATCTTTTAACTGTTCAAATTATTGATAATGACCATACATTGAAGCTGCTAAATAACAGAAAATTAGTAATATACAAAGTACCTATATTGGATTTTCATGGCACTTCTTGGCAGAGATTCTACAAACTAGAGACAAAAACAATTAAATAAATAACCATTTTGAAGTCCTAGAAGAGCAATTCGACAAACAAAAAAATGTAAGCAACAAAAGTTAGGTACTAAATGAAATTTTAAGTGTATGGAAAGATAGTACAGGGTTTCAGCACATGACTTGCTCTACTAATTCCATTTCAATCAAATAGTTCCCCAAACATCACAAACTGCACCAAATGGAATGGCCCATATAATTCCCAACACTGAAGGACCTTAACAACATCACACTCTTGGGACATTGCATTGAACTGCCAGTCCAATTTACAAAAAAAAAAAATGGAAGAGTCTGTCCCTAATATCACTTTGGAAACACCCATAAAAGAAAAGAAAAAATAAAAATAATTATTACATATCAAAAGATAATACATATATAAGATCCTAAGACTGTTACAAAAACTAGTAGGTACAGTTAATGAGTATAGTAAAATGGTAAAGTACGCAATAAACTGCATTTGTTTTACTTCTATTTCTATTGAGAATAAAATATGCTGGAGGAAAGACAAATTAAAACATCAGGAGGGCTACAGAGATAACAGAATGAATGGGATCTCATCAAATAGTCTCCCACAGCAAAACCTACATTGATCAATGAGTTGAGTATGGATTGCAAACTGAGTTCTGGCAGGTAAAACCACTAGGTCAGACATCCACCCTACTATGAGGGAAAAAGCATCAAGGAGAAATAAGCTTAGAACTTAAGAGATAAATTATACAGTAACCTCAAAGCAAAAATGCTTACAAGAAATTGACAAGAATGGGAGTAGATCACTGTGTAGAGTGCCAGTATTAAAGTGTATGCAGAAAAAATAAGAAAAGGCAAAAAAACCCCAACAAGTCGAACTGCAGAAGCACTCAAAATACTTACAACTTTTTTTGTTGATAATTTCTCTAAATGGCAATAGAATTAACTTTCCGAGAGGATTTAACCCAACTGACACATAAATGAAAGAGTAGAAAAGATCTGGAAGTAGCCACTAATGTGCCTCTTGGGATACATTAATGATGATGAAATAGTAGAAGATTTCAAACTCCATTCTTGTCATTGGACAAACCAACTTCATAGAAAAATCAATAATGCAATAAGAACGAATAAGGGTTTGAGAGAGATGAAATTAATAGACAGGTATGTGTTCCTTCACTCTACAGAGCAAAATAAATACTTTTCACAAGTGTGCATGGAACATTCCCCAAGATACACTCATGCTGAAACACAAAACAAGAGCACATAGAATCATGCAAATAAAAACATAGCAATGTTCCTTTCAGATGGCAGTGCTATGAGGGTAGAAATTAGTCACAAAGAGAAAGCTAGGGAAAGATTAAGCATTTAGAAACTAAATAACTACTGTTGAGAGAAACACTGAGTCACATATAAAATCCAAGAAGAAACGGGAATCCATCAAAGCAAACAAGAATAATGACAACTTTCAAGACCTTTGGGATATAGCAAATATAGTTGAGAGAACCATTCAAAACAGTACAGATTTATTCAGGAAATAAGAAAAATCTCAAATGAATGCAACCTCACCTGTGAAGAAACATGAACAAGAATAATAAGTGAAACTGAATGTACTATGAAGAAAGTAATAATAAAGCAAAAATCAGTGATATAGAAATCAAGGAACAATACAAAGAGTTAATTAAACCGGGGCTTTTCCAAAAGAATAAGCACTGTAGCACTGTAGCACTTTTGTCCCATTGTTCATGATTTGCTCGAGCGGGTACCAGTAACATCTCTATTGTGAGACTTCTTGTTACCAGTTTTGGCATATCGAATACGCCAAGCTACCTGTGGCTTATTCAATATGCCAAAAACAGTAACAACATTTAGCTAAACTCAAAAGAGAAAAGAGAGGGAAAAAAGCTCTAATAATTCAGAACAGAAAATATTTGATGGAAGAACTTGAAACAGATATGATAGAAATAAAAAAGTTTACAATCAACAAAAGATTACAGTGGTTACAATAAACAACACTATCACTAAGCTGAAGAATCTAGAAGAAATAGATATGTTCTTAGAATTATATTAACTCCCAAGACTGAAACAAGAGGAAATATAAATCCTAAACAGAACAATTTACTAGTAAGGAAATTTTATTTATTTATTTATTTATTTTTTATTTTTGGGTCACACCCGGCGATGCACAGGGGTTACTCCTGGCTCTGCACTCAGGAATTATCCCTGGCGATGCTCAGGGGACTATATGGGATGCTGGGAATTGAACCCGGGTCGGCCACGTGCAAGGCAAACGCCCTACCCGCTGTGCTATTGCTCCAGCCCCACCAGTAAGGAAATTTAAATAGTAGTCAAAAATCTTTCCCAAGACAAAGTTCTAGTTTTTTTGTGTGTTTAAAGGTAATTTCTACCAAATCTTCAAACAGGACCTATTAGCTATACTTCTCAAGATCTTTCAGAGAATTTAAAAAAAAAAAAGAAATTCTTCCTAGTACCTCTTACAAGGCCAACATTATCCCAATTTTAATAGGAGAGAGATTAATGCAAGAAATGATTAAAGAAAATAAATGCAATTATGATGAAAATAAATGCAACCTTCTTAATAAAGTCTTAGTGAAACAAATTCAACAATATATCCGAATGATCATGGTGATTAAAGGGGCACAGCTATTGTTCAAAATAGGCAAATCAATGTGATAGCCACATAAATAAAAGGAAAGCTAAAAACAAGAATCAAATAGAGATAGAGCAGAGTACTGGTAGAATTCAATACCCATTTATGATAAAAAAAAACCCTCAAACAATTAAAGATAGAATAAAGTTATCTCTAGAGAGTAAAAGTCATGTACCACAAATTTACTAACTCCATATCCAATGACCAAAACTCAAGAAATGATCGTTTAGGATAAGGCATTATGAGACTTGTTGCTGTTTTTGGCATATCTGAATACGCCATGGGTAGCTTGCCAGGCTCTGCCGTGGGGGCAGGGTACTCTTGGCAGCTTTCCTGGCTCTCCAAGAGGGACGAAGGAATCGAACCCGGGTCGACCACGTGCAAGGCAAATGCCCTACCTGCTGTGATATAGTAGGAACAATCTGTGTTGGCTGAGATGTGTTAAAAAAAAAACACTCATTCACTGCCCGTCAACATATTACTTGGTTCAGCCTATATGGAAAACAGTATGGAGGGTTCTCAGTAAACTTAGAATTAAACTGCCATATGACCCAGAGGTACCATTTTTGGAAACCCATCCTCCCTGCAGAAAAAATCATTCATTCAAACAGACATATGCATATGATTATTCATTCAAGCACTTTGTACAATGGCCTAGAATGAGAATCAACCTATATTTCCAATGATAGATAAGTGTGTCGTGTCATATACACACAATGGAATACTACGCAGCTCTAAGGAATGATGAAATCATACAATTCCAGCAATGTTTGGAACTGGAAGGTATCACTTTAAATAAACTAGAAGGACAAGCACAGGATAATCTCATTTATATGTGGTATTTAGAATAACTAGATGAAGGAATGTAATGGTATGCAGGAGAATGCCCAGGCCACCCTTGGCCCCAGAGTATACGGAGGAAAAAGAAATTGAGAAGGGGGAAAGAAGAGACTGATCAGTAGCAAAAAGGAGCAGGAGTCAAGGGGACTTGGATACATCAATTGTGCAGGGGAGTTGATATAACCAAATATCCAAACCTGAGTCAACAACACTGAAATCATGAACCCAAACTTTAACAAGCAAACTTAAGAGGTACTTGTCAAGGTGTAGGCTTGGTTAGGGCCTGGGGGGTAGAAAGTAGGTTAAGGCTCTTCCCTTGCCTGCAACCAATCCAAGTTTGATCCTCAACACAAGCCCCACCAGGAGTGATCCCTGAGCACAGAGCCAGAAATAAGTTATGAGCATTGCTGGGTGTGGGCCCCCAAACAAAACAAAACAAAACAAAACAAAAAAGACGCAGGCTGGGAGTAGAGGCTTGGGGAATGGAATATGGGAACAGCAATGGAAGGAAGTTGACACTGGCGGTGGGATGATTGCCAGAAGACTTGATGTCAGAGGCTCAATTATGAATTGCTTTTTAATTCACAGGGTTTTAATAATATTTTAATTAAAATTTATAAGATAAAGTAGAAAAACAGTCTATTAATAAAAAAATGGGGAAAGGAGCTAAATTGACTCCCTAAAAACATCATACAGATGGCCACTTGGCATAAGGAAAAGGGTTCATCAGCATTTACTTTCAGGGAAATGCAAATCAAAAAACATTTAGATACTAGCTTTCACCATGAAAGTGGTTTTTATAAAGACTGGAAATTACTATTGCTGGCAGGGATGCAGTGAAGAGGGAACTCTCTTCTTTTTTTATTGTTTGAAGACCATCTGACTTAGTCTTTATAACAAATAATACGGAAAATTCTCAAAAAGTGAAAAGCATAACTTCCATATGATCCAGTGATTCCACTCTTTTGCATCTATTCTGAGAATACAAAATCATTGTTTTGAAAAGATATATGCATACCTGGGAATACCTTTAAAGGCAACTAGAGGCCACCCCAAAAGCCTCCGTCCCTCTCAGAGTGCCCAGCAAGCTACGGAGAGTATCCCACCCGCATGGCAGAGCCTGGCAAGCTACCTGTGGCATACTTAATATGCCAAAACCAGTAACAACGGGAGTCCTCATTCCCCTGATCCTGAAAGAGTCCCCAATACGCCATCGAGCTACACTAGCACACAATGGGATGAATGGAGACGTTACTGGAACCCACTCAAGCAAATCGATAAACAACAGTATGACAGTGACACAGTGATATGCATACCTATGTTTATTGTGTCACTATTCATAATAACCATATTCAAAAACCAACACAATTTCTCAGCAACACAGCATATGATAAAGAAATTGTGGTTATAAATAATAAAATACTGCTCAACTATAAAAAAGATGAAATTATTTTATTCTGAAATTTTGATAGGAGTAAATGTATCACATCATATAAAGTAATTCAGAAGGAAAGGCAAATGTCACATGATCTCACTCATATGCATATTTAAATAAATGAGCTAAGGTAATAGACTTAGTAATTTACTTTCCAGTGAAAGTAAACTCAGACACTGACAGAAAAATTGAAATTACCAATTGGTGGGGTCCTGGGATTGAAGAAAAAGGTAGGTGGGGGAGACTTGGTGTAGAGGACAAGAATTTACAAAAGACAGTACTGGAGAGTCTTTGGCACTCTGATAGTGGTGAAAGTGCAGTGATTTTTTACAATAGAAGCATAAACATGAATATTTTTGTAACCCTGAGAAATATATTTTTTAATTATTCCCACTTTATTTAAACACCATGATTTACAAAGTTACTCATCATGATTTTTGCAGGCATTCAACATTACAACACCAATTCCACCACCATTGTCACCTTCCCTCTGCCATTGTCTCCATTCTCCCAACCACCCCCCAAGCCGTCCCCTGTAGCCAGCCCACAGTAATTTATTTTATATTGCTTGTTACCATTAAATGACTAACAGAATGATCAAATAATTATTCCCATGAAGAAAATTTATGAAAATGTTGTATCTCACCACGGATACATTAAATCCCTGTCTGAGGTTTTATTTCTTTGCTGTAGCAAGTTAAACCTTTTGTGTTAATGCTTTTCTTAGTTGACATTTGTTGGCTTCTATGTTACATTCCATCCAACCTGATGTGCTGATACTAGGAAGTCAGTGTTGTGAGCTTGGACATGTCATGACCTCATGCTCCAGAAAATCCGAAATATTTAACAGGAGTTTTCAACAGATTCGATTCTCTGTGGGGTTCAGTCCCGAGGAAGTGGTGTCTGGTCAGAGGCCTCACCCCACAGACTTTGGGGTGTGAGAACAGCTGCTGTGGATTTGTTTGGGTGGGAGCTGTTGGTCTCTCTTCAAGATTGCCCCAGAGGTCTCAGCCAGGAATGAGTGTCTGAGAAATTTTTGTAACTAATTGGCTTCTTTTGAGATTTATTTATGAGTCTCTGGAGCAAGGCTGGTAGATGAGTTTACATGGTAGCAGTAGTGGTTTGTGGGATAAAAATTATATAATATATTTGACAAGTAGCATCTTCAAAGAGCTCACACAATCCAATGATGAAAAACAAAATTGACAGCAAAAAATTCACCAGGGTCAGAGGTTGAGTGGAGTAAGCACATGCTTTGCACATGGAGGTTCAGGCACAATCCTTATCACCATGTGAACCCCTGAGCAAGTGCCAATAGTAGCCCCCGAGATTTCCTGGGAATTGTCCAATGGGTAAAAGCATACTCACAAAGAAGAAATAATTCATCAAATAGATTTTTCTCGGAAGGAGACATACACATGACTCATGAGGACTAACATTCCTAATATTCCTAGATAAGATAGCACAGCAGGTAGGGCGTTTGCCTTGCACGCAGCTGACCTGGGTTCCATTTCTCTGTCCCTCTCGGAGAGCCCAGCAAGCTACAGAGAGTATCCCTCCCACATGGCAAAGCCTGGCAAGCTACCCATGGCAGATTCAATATGCCAAAAACAGTAACAACAAGTAATGGAAACATTAGTGGCGTCCACTTGAGCAAATTGGTGAGCAACGGGATGACAGTGATACAGTGATCCAAAGTATTATAGATACTCACTAAAATGGCTCTTTGCACCTCTGCTCATTAACAAAAATTGAAACATGGAATCAATTTAAAGGCCTATCATTCAATGATTGATTTTTAAAAACTATTGTATATATGCTCAGTGTAAAGCTACTCCACTATTATAGAATGATGAAACAGATGATATTATATCTTTGAGGAAAAAAATGGATGAAACTCGATGTGATCATTTTAAGTGAAATAATTAAGGAAATAAACTGCATATTCACATTGCTGTGAAGTCATAATCCTGAAAATCTATAATATTGTAAACCAATAATAAAGTAACAAAAATGTAAATAATAAATGTTTAAGAAGTACAGAAAATTCCATTTAAATTTAGAGTTTAAGAAAAACTGAGGTTTCTCTCTAGGATACATAATTATGCTAAACATGAGCAAAAAACTGCCACCACATAGCATCTCCCTTTATCACTGCCATAGTCTTGGTAAGTACATCGTAACGTTAATGATGACCCTATAAAGTTTATCAAGTTTTTATATATATACACATGTAATATATTATTTTTGTGCCGCCCGCAGACCCATGTTCAATTCCTCCAGCCATCTTGGAGAGCCCGGCAAACTACCGAGAGTATGGAGCCCACACAGCAGAGCCTGGCAAGCTACCCATGGCGTATTGGATATGCCAAAAACAGTAACAATAAGTCTCTCAATGAGAGATGTTACTGGTGCCCGCTCGAACAACTCGATGATTAACAGGATGACAGTGACAGTGTGTTGTCTGAAGAAATGATGACTAGATTATTTAAGTAACTGAAAGTCACAGAATTGTTTGGCATTAATTCTGGGACTTGAATCAAAGTTGCTCTACTTCAAAGCCAATCTCATTAGCTGTATACTATAGGCCATTTCATAGAAATGGAAATATACATCTGTATTTTGTTTTTAATTTATTGGTTGGACAGGAAAATACCTGACCACTTTGGGGATACTCCAGGTTCCTTGCTAGGGAATCATTCTCAACAGTGACTGGGGACCATGTGATGCCAAGGATTGAATCAACCAAGGATGGCCACATGCAAGGCAAGAACCTTAATCCTGTTTTATCTCCCTGGCAATTATCATGCACTCTAAAGAAGGATGCAGCAAAAGAAAAGTTGGAAGTATTTTTCATAGAGACAAAGGGAATTTATACAACATAATAGAGAAAGCAAAATTAGGATAGAAAATATGGATACCAATCTCACATGTAATGCTATATGCCTAGAACTGGAATTTTAATAGCTATTTAGGCTTTACATGGAACTAGAGGACCTGTGTAGAGGTTCTTCTGCTAATACTATTTAGGTGCTGTCTAGGGATCTGAGAGGCAATCGGGGGTAAACAAAGTGACCTTCTATTATGGGATGAAATTTAGGTATGATCCTTCAACTAACACAAAACTGAAAGGCTATAGAGCAAATTTGAGATTAGCATCAGGAGTAAGTATTCAAGGATAATATTCAAGTATTCCCTGGAGTTGTTTAGTCTACAGTTCACAAGACTGCGTGCAATGATCCTAAAACAGACATCCTTCCACCTAGGACTAATGGGAAGGACAGACCTAGTGACAGGAACATCTAACTCAAAATAAGTAATTGTGAAATAACAATTTTTCTTGCGAATTTTGACTTTGTTTCTTTGTTGAATCTGTACATGTTAAAGTTTGGTATTAATTTTCTCAGGACAAGCAAATACAAGTTGTTGATTTTTGTACTATTCTGTGTCTATAAGAAGACTATAAAATACCCTCATAGGTAATGACCATGATTCATCTTTCATGCTAGACGTCCATCCCAGATAAGAAATGAGAGCTTACTCAATAAATAATAAAAATAAGTATGCCCTGTCTGTAGCACTGTCATCCTGTTGGTCATCGATTTGCTCGAGCGGGCACCAGTAACATCTCCATTGTGAGACTTGTTATGAGTAAGAAAAATAGATAAACTATCCTGTTTTGTTCTTTGGAGAGGATTATGGTAACATGTTTACTTGTTATTTGTTGTGATGAGTTTATTCTGACATATGCTTTAATCTAATCTTTCGTAACTTTGGTAATATTTCTAAATATCTTAATTTAAATATTCCCACAGTGCTCCTTTACAATCTCTCATTTGCCAAACTAAGTTGTTAGCTTTCAGAAACACTGCGTATAGTAATAATGAATAATTAGAGCACCTCTTTCCTTTAGAGTTTTAATTAAAAAGCTAATTATATTTAATTTCGCCCCTTGCAGAGTAACTGACTGGGAAAAGAGATTTTCAAGTAAAGAGATGAACCTCAGAATAAAAACTAAACATGAGAAGAGAACATGCTCATACTCACATTGATAAAATGGGTAGGTCAAAAAAGAGCATTGGGGCTGGAACAATAGTATAGCGGATAGGCTGTTTGCCTTGCACGCGGCTGACCCAGGTTCGATTCCCCAGCATCCCATATGGTCCCCCGAGCACTGCCAGGAGTGATTCCTGAGTGCAGAGCAGGAGTCATCCCTGAGCATTGCTGGGTGTGACCCAAAAAGCCAAAAAAAAAAAAAGAGCATGAGTTAAAGTTGATATAATAACATTATAAATGAATATTAGAAAACATAAAGAGCAAGATTAGTGGACTTTTTTCTGATAACAAGAATTATTTGTTAAATTTTGAACAGACTGGACAAAACGTTTCCACAATTTCCTGACAATTATCTCTTAAGTACCGAATCTCTTCAAATGCCTCAGGAGCAAAGATGAAGTTTAGTTCCTCCTCATGGCATTCCTATAAAGTGATCAATCCAGCGTTACAATCGCAATCCAGCATTGTAATCCCAATACCATTACAATCTCATTATAACCTCATTGAACTATAATGCAAGCAAATTATATGCCCCTGTTCACACTATAATTTAAAAATGTTCATTTCCTTCTCCTTGACTCAGTTCAACTCACTACACTCTTCACCCAGGGTCTGATTAGTCAAATGTTTTCATAGTGCATTAATGAAATACGAATCTCTTTTACAACCCCATGTTTAGCATTGTCACCATATGCAGTGCTGTGTGGCTCCATCTCTAAAATAACCTTAATAAACTCACGGTCGAACTTCAGTTGGAGAATTTTTAATTAAAATTCAAAATGAGTAAAGATGGTATAGGACTGGAAGGACTAAGGTTCAATTCATGATACCGCATATGTTTCCCTGATCATCTCCAGAAGTGACCCCTGAGCACAGAACCCAAAAGAAAAAGAAAAATTTCACAGTGAGTTATATTTGTTCATGGACTGGAGCGATAGCACAGCAGGTAGGGCATTTGCCTTGCACACAGCTGATCCGGGCTCGATTTCTCCATTTCTCTCAGAGAGCCTGGCAAGATACCGAGAGTATCCCGCCTGCACGGCAGAGCCTGGCAAGCTACCCGGGGCGAATTCAATATGCCAAAAACAGTAACAACAAGTCTCATAATAGAGACATTACTGGTGCCTGCTTGAGAAAATCGATGAACAAGGGGACTACAGTGGTGCAGTGCTACAGTAAAATTTCATTCTTACTTTCCAGCCCAGACCTTAATTCATCCTCAGTCCACTATCACAGGTTTTAAAAATACTCTTCCCATTCTAAGTGATTCTCTCTAAAGAAAGCACTTCCTTCTATTTCTTCCTGAACCTTCAAATCAGCTAAGATTGCTTCAAAACAAGCAATCAACATTGAGCCAAACCTGAATGACTTGGGTCAAGGAAGGTTTGTGTGATGATGCAGTTTCACTCTCCTCCACCAAAAAAAAAAAAAAAAATCCAAATGTCCATTCTTTTCAAACAATAAACAAATGCTGGCAACACAGACTTTGTCTTTCATTATTCACTTCAATAGCCAAAAAATTCCAGTAGGTTGTTTTGGATGATTTAACTAATTTGTTGTTATAATTAGTAATAGAACTTTATTGCACTGGGGTGAAGGATTGGCAGACAACATATCATTACCTTTAGATTAAGCACAGCAGATATTCAGCTGAAATACATAAAGCACTTGAATTTATCTAGTCTTGAGTACCAATAGCAGCTTCTACATCACCTTTGGTGATCTGTACGCTTAGTTATCTTTGCAGCTAGTATAGAATTTTGCATCTTCACCAAAAATATGACCAGATCTTACTGCTATGCAGGCAGTAAACTGCTTACAGCACCCCCAGTTCATGGCAATTTTTGGGAGATTGCCAGAATTAAACTAATTCTGCTTGGTATGGCCAATTACTTTGTCAGTACCAAGAAGGTTAAAGCTGGGCAGCAAACTAATGTCTCCACTTTTGCTAAAAGTAATATCTGGATCCCATGGTCAATTAAGATCTTGAAGTTCTTGAGGTTGAGTTGGATAATAGAAATGCCTCAATGAGAAGGGCATTGCTTTTCCAAACCCTCCTAGTGTCTGAAACATTTTATTGTCTGCAAACCCTAATACCCATTGATATTTCTTTTTTCAGTTGCTTGTTCATTTTATATCCTGTCGTAATAATAAATAGATTGATCTCTGCATCCATATTGCCACCAGAGTACCTAAATAAGAAATTGAGAGGGTGAGTGTTTTAAAAGGAAGGATGTAACTGTATTTCAAACTGTATTTCATTTAGGAATTAAAGATCTTGTAAATAATAAGTGCTCTCAAAGGATTCTCACACAATCCACACAATCCACTCTGCATTGCTTAGTTCTAATATACTTTATTATAATTATAGTATACAGAGAGTCTCTTGCCCACTTGCCTGGCTGTCTTCCCTCTTCACCCCGAGCAGAGCTCCCGGAGACCGAAGACCTCTGGAGCCTAGCCACAGCCATGCTCAAGGCCCCTTTCCACACGTTCAGATGAGGCTCACGCATGAAGGAACTGGCAGAGGAACCCAGGTCTGTGGGACCCGGGGCTGAGACCTCCAAGGCTGCTCACATCAGGACTGGGCCTGCTCCACCCAGATTTCCCATCTCCCAGTAGCTAGGCGGTCACACCCAGGGACTACTCCTGGCGCCGTGTAATCCTGTCAATGGCCAGCATACAGAGACTTAAAGCAAGCTCCTGGAAGCGTGTGGCCACTTCACAGCCATGTGATATCTTATGTCTACTTCTCCCTCTCGGAGAACCTGGCAAACTACTGGGAATTTCCTGCCCACGTGGGAGAGGCTGGCAAGCTCCCCATGGTGTATTCATATGCCAAAACCAGTAACAAGTTGGATCTCATTGCCCTGATTCTGAAAGAGCCTCCAGTACGGCATCATTGGAAGGATGAGTAGAGAGAGACTTCTAAAATCTCAGGGCTTGGACGAATGGAGACATTACTGAGACCGCTCGAGAAATTTGACGATCAATGGGATGATGGTGATGATGATGATGAGGAGGAGGAGGAGGATGATTATACTATAAGGAAGCAAATATATGAACTTATAAAATATTTATTTAGCAACATGCTGATTTTATGAGAGGGGTTTTGAAATTTTGGTGAGGGTTGCCTTTGAAACATGACATTTACATCAACAAAGGAAAAACTCTGAAAGGGCATCTGTCTATTAGTTGAAAAAAAACCTAGTCTTTAATCTCTTTTCACTTTACAACCTTTGTCATATCTAAGAGTTTGAAAGCTGTATCTGAGAAAGTTGTGTTAGGTTACTCAATTTGGCTGGATTTCTCCCAAGTGTACAGGTACTATGCATGTTATTCATAAATTACTTCTGTCACTGTCACTGTCACAGTTATCCCGTTGCTCATCAATTTGTTTGAGTGGGCACCAGTAACATCTCTCATTGTGAGACTTATTGTTACTGTTTTTGACATATCCAATACGCCACAAGTAGGCTCTGCCGGGATACTCTCGGTAGCTTGTCGGGCTCTCCAAGAGGGGTGGAGGAATCGAACACAAGTTGGTCACATGAAAGGCGAATGCCCTACTGCTGTGCTATCGCTCATGAAATTTAAATTACTCCTGACTTTTCCTTATTAGTCTATCTAATACTCATCTAATTGTTTTTCTTCTGAAGAATCCAGAAGCATACAAAATGATTTCTTTTGTGCCAAGATTTGTTTCTATTACTTGAATGAGTATTGAGTTTGTTAACCCTGATTCTATTCAATTGTTTAATTTTTAGAGAAATGCTGATGCTCATAGAAAGGGAAATATATGCCAGAGGTCACACAGCAAGCATATGGTAGAGAGGAGACTAAAAGGCCGAATACCAGTGACTAAAAATAAAGTTTAGACAATTAGCAATTTGGTTGAAAAATGTAACAGATGACTTTTTACCCCAGACAGGAGAGAAAATGCTGGGGTTAAGAAACTTGCCTTGCATCTAAAGCAAAACCTGGTTTGATCTCCAGTAACACATATGGTCTCCCCAAAACCACCAGGAGCGATCCTTGAATACAGAAGCAGGAATAATCCCTGAGCCCCACTGGATATTGCTAATGCCATCTAATACATAGCTTATACCCAGCCCCCACCATCATACTGAAACAGAGAGGCAGGTAGATAGGAAAGCGTCCCCCATGGCAATGAGTTCTTGGGAAGTAATAAAACCAGCTAGCCCTAAAGTTGTCAGGACCCACCGTGGGGACACAGGAATTAAGGCTTAAGAAGACCTTTACCTGTCACCAGCACACAACCAGACAAGGCTGGACCACCCCACTGAGAGAAACTCCAGCAGGAACAAAGACCAGAAAAGGAATTTTGAAGATCATCAACTACTCCCAACTTGAATGAGTATTGAGTTTGTTAACCCTGATTCTATTCAACCACCCTTGGCAACCACCCTAGTAATGGACACTTACCTAGGTAGCCCCATATGGGGCAGCTTGGGAGAAACCCTATAAAAGCTAACTTGAACAAAGGGAGCATGCACATGTTGTTCCCATGGCCTGCCTGTGCCCATGTGTTGCTTCCAAGCTCATGTGGTGCCTGAGCGCATCTCCCCTCTTGAGATGTGTACTTTCACATCTAGTGCCAGGACCTGTACCACGGAGCTCCTTTTCCACTGTGGGAAGTGCACATTCTCTCTCAAGTACATGACTTTCCTTATCCTCGGCCACCTCCTCAGAACTTCCAAATAAAATACATGTCACTGCTTGTCTCCTGAAATTTTCCTCTGTGAGGGAAAGGTATGGACCCAAAAGGCCTGGGTTAAGTCTAGAATTGAATTCCCTTCCAGCAAGGAGCAAAGCTTAGAGTCTTAGGCTTCCCCAGAGGTCAAGATTAGGGTGGCAGAGGTCAAGTTCCAGTGGGACCCCTTTTTAAAGCTGCAGCTGTCTCCTCCCCACTTCAGATAAGTCACTCGGGGACCCCTCTGACATCAGAACTATCCAGAACTTTTAATGATCAAGTCCCTGGTCCTCCTACCTAACTTTGTCTTTATTTAGCCCCTCCCTCTTCCAAAGTAATTATCTTTGCCTAAATTTAATAATAGAATGGGGGATAGTCTGTAACATGTAGAATGTTTTTTGGTCACAATTGTGTGGATGAATAACCATCTTATCCCTGTGCCTTGTGACTATGACTATGAAAAGCAGATACTGAAATCAAAATGTGAGAGCTTAAGCAAAGGAACAATCTCATTTTTCTCCCTCCCTATGACTTTTCCCTTTGTTGTTGTTACTGTTTTAATGTCAGGGGCTTTATTCAGTTGGTGAAGTGCTCACACACTTTTCCTTGGAGGACACTCACACTTTAATTTTGGCATTTGTACACATGTTAATTGCAGGATTTGCCCATATGTGGGAGATGTATGCCAATGATAAGACTTCTGTAGCAATAGGGGGCACAGATGTCAGTTCTGTACTATCTCTCAGGCACCTTGTCTCAGTTTTTCCTTGGTTTAAATACAATACAAGATATCACCCCAGGTGCCTGTGACTCCCCCAAGTGAACAGTGCTGAAGCAGAGTCTTCAGGCAGGACTAAGAAAACAAGACAAACATAAGAGAGAAAAGCATGGGGTCAGGAAGCTAACAACCTTGTGAACCGAGAGACGGGGCTCCCCATCTCATTCCATTTTTATTGCTTAAAAGCTACAATCATTAGAAAAACAAGGGAGGCATTCTGCAGACATTTGCCTAACTATGCTAATCTAGCCAAGCTGGACATTTACATACCAAAGGGTCTTTACACTTCAGGAAAGATGGGGCAAAAGACTCAGAGGAGTTTGTCTCAAGGGATATTTCCTCTGGGAGAAAGAGTAGAGACAAAGCTGTTACAAGCAGCTGCTCACTGCAACGTGAGTGGGCCCCACGGGTGGCTTCTGTGAAGCAGGGAGGAGAAAGATGGTCACTTTCTCCAGATCCACCTCTGCCACCCCAGGACCCAGGGTTACTGGGTTCTTGCCTCGCCACGCAGAAAAGAATTTCGGAGCAGATAAGCAGTGAAGTAAAACAGATTTTATTTGGAGGTTTTAGGAAGAGGAAAGCGGGTAAGAAAGTGGGAGAGAGTAGAGTAACACTCTCAAGAGAGATCTTGGGCTTCTCCAAGGGCAGAGAGAGCCCCTACACACATCCCAGCATGAGAAACGAAAGCATGAAAGTACACATCTGAAGAAGGCAGATGCAGGTGACACGTGTGCTCGGCCCATTGGGCACAAGCAGCACATGGGCTCGGGTAGCATAAGTGCTTCCTTTGTCCAAGGTGGCTTTTGTAGAGTTTTCCCAACCTGCCCCCACGTGGGGTTTCTATCTAGCTGAAAAATCCATTGCTAGGGAGGTAAGGTTTTTTTGGACTTGACAACAGTCTTGGCAAAGTCCAAAGTCCATTGCCAAGGGAGTAATATTGGGAGTGGTTAGTGTTCTTTGAAATTCCTTTCCTGGCATTTTTTGTTTCTGCTGGAGCTTCTGTCAGAGGGGTTCCAGCCTCTCTGGGTCTGTTGCTGCCCAGGTGAAAGTCTTATCAGGCTTTAGTTCCTGCTTTCTGCAAAGTTGGCTTTTTGCAACTTCAGAGCTACTGATAATATTTCCCAGAAAATCCACTGCCATTTCCTGGAGGGAGGAGTCCTTCCCTATCTACCTGCCTACCTACATCAATAGGCTTTCCAAGTTAAAATAAACCTTAAGTCACCCATCCTGTCCTTCTCTATCAGATTTTGTTCTTGTTAGGACCCACTTAGCCGGAGAACTACCACGACAGGCTTTGTGGCCTTCTGAGTGACTTAGGCCTCTTTCAGGAACAAGAAAAGAAGAAAAAACAGATGCTTTTGTCAAAGATCACATCCCCGGAATAAGACTAGGTCTCCGAATGTAACTGTCAGGAATTTAACTGTCAGGTGGGCTAGATGTTGTGGGCCAAAAAAAAAAGAACAACAAAAAATATGTGTGCTCTCTGTAGGTAATAGAAATTTGCTGAGTAATGCTTACTTGCCAAAATGAAAGTATAAGAACTTGCTGAACCTAGTGCTCGGACCCTTGTTGAAACCCGCTGCACTGGGTGGATACTTGGACCCCAGCTAGCTGGAACAATAAACCTCCCTATGTGATTTGCATTATCGGCTCTGTTCTCTTTTCTTGAGGGGTGGTCTACTCTGGATGCTTACAGTTCTCAGCTCCGAGGAACTTCTTTTTCAAGTGTCAGCATTAACTTGAGTCTAAAGAATGCCATTTGATGAAGGAGCTTTTTTCCACTCTCAGCACAGAGATGACTAGTACTGTTCTGAAACTAGAAGTGTCTCATACTCTGATTTGAAATTTCTTTGAGGCCAAGGAGTCAGCAAGTGTTTATTTGACAGTGTTCTTTAGGGGAAAGAAGGCATATTTTCTGAATTAAAGCTTTCTGGGCCAACTATCCTTTCTTTGAGTTACCTGGAGTGATAGCACAGCAGGTAAGGCATTTGCCTTGCACGCCAGTCAACCCGGATTCAATTCCTCCGTCCCTCTTGGAGAGCCTGGCAAGCTACTGAGAGTATCCCACCCGCATGGCAGAGCCTGGCAAGCTACCCATGGCTTATTGGATCTGCCAAAAACAGTAACAAGTCTCACAATGGAGACGTTACTGGTGCCTGCTCAAGCAAGTCAGTGAACAATGGGAAGACAGTGCTACAGTGCTACCTTTTATATGTGTTGTTATTTATCTTTCATTATCTTAAATTTTACTTTTTTTACTACAGATACTAACTTATTTTTATGATATGGAGCTTTATACTTTTAAATCAGATATACTTTTAAATCAGATATTTTTTCTTATGGTAGAGAAGAATACAGCAACACTTATGCTAAAGATTAATGTTAGCACTTTTGATTGCATTGAGGAAAATAAAATGTGATTTTTAATCATCTCAAAGTGAAGTAGCTTAGAAGAAGTAAGACCCCTCTGGGGTTTAAACCAGAATTTACTGCATGCAAGGGATGTGCTTTAACCTCTGTACTGAATACCCAGCCCCTAACTTACTAAAAATTTGTTTCAAAATAATGTCTCATGATTTATTATAAATCAAGGTAAAATACACATTTCCTGGACAAAATGGGTAGATTTAGGGCCAGAGAGATTGATTACTTGGTCAGACACTGCTTTGCACATGGCTAACCTGAGTTCAATCTTTGGCACCCCATATGGTCCCTGAGTGATTCCTGAGTCTAGAACTCAGTCCATTGACATTTAGATAAATTATTGATATAAGGAACTGTGTTGTCATTTTCCTTTTTGGTATTGTTGCTTCTACAATAAGTTTACATATGTGGCCTTTCAGCATTTCATTCAAGGCAGGTTTAGTTATAGCAAATGTTGTTAGCTTTTGCTTCTTTGAGAATGTTTTTTATCCTCCCTCCCTTCTAAATGAGAGCTTTTCAGGGTAGTGGACACTATGTTAAAAGTTTTTTCTTTTTCAGTGAGTAAGTTAAATATGGAATTCTACTCTTTTTCTCTCATACTATTTCATATGAGAGAACTGTTTAGATCTTTGTTATTTCCCTTGTATTTGACAGTTCTCTTCTTCATGATTTAAGAAGTCTGTCTCTTAAAATAATTATATTTTTACATTTTGATTTCTATGTGTCTTGGCCTTGTTCTGTTTGGGTCTATTTTCTTGGTCCTCTTTGAACCTCTTGAGTGGGTACAGCACCTCCTTCCAAAGAGTGGGCTCTAGCACTACTTATTTTTTCCCTTTTCTTTTGTTCTCATCTTCTGATATTCCTATAACTTGGAGTACATTCCTGTTCGTAGCCCGCGTCACGATTTCCCTTCGCCAGCAAAGAGTGAGACGACACGGGTTGAGGATCCTTCTGCAGCCGTTTTATTCAGTTAACTCCCGAAGAGAAAGAACCCCAACCCGGGTAATGGCAGTCCTTATATAGCCTGGTTGCCCCGCCTCTGACGTGGTGCTCATCTATTGGCTCTCGCCAATCACCCCATATGAGGTGGCGCTCTATTGGCTCTCGCCAATCACCCCATATGAGGTGGCGCTCATCTATTGGCTCCCGCCAATCACCCCATATGAGGTCACTCTGTCATGGCCGCCACTCATGCGCAATGTGGTCGTTGCGCATGCGCGATATGGCTGTTTACCACATTGGGACACCGGATGTCGGCCAGTCATGCGCATGCGCAATGTGGTTGTTTACCACGTTGGGGCACATGCGCAATGTGCTCTGGCTCTCTACACATTCCTCTTACTGTTATCAATTAAGTACCTTAGATTCCCATCCTTTCTTTGGTTTTTCTTTTCTTTTGCCACTTCCTTATCAATGCTGTCTTGAATTTTGTTTATAAGTTCTTTTATATTCTTCTCTAGATATGCAATTCTGCTACTGTGGCTTGAGATATCTATATGTGCATAGATATAGATGTCTCAAGTAGCATATATATGTATATATCATTTCTTCAGTTCAATTTGTATGGAATTTGTCATCATCTGAATCAGTTCTTTGAATTTTAAAAAAATTTCTCATCTAGTGATTGCTTAATTTCATGTGTATGTAGACATACACTATACACACTATCATATCTCCTTCTCTATGGGCATAAACAATCTGACAAATGATGTCTCTATTTGGTTACATGAACTATCATCCTGTATTTTGGTGTGTTGTTTTAATTTTGATCCTGGATTACCAAACCTTTCTGAGTATAGTAATCAGTTTTGCCCTCGCATAATCTTCCAAATTTCACTTGGTACCTCTTGAAATACACCTTACTCTTGACACTTTAACAAACCCTATCCTGTGGAACAAAGTCTAGCACCTGTGGCTTGACACAAACAGGCTGAGCAGCACTTTGGGAGGGAGAAAAGTAAAAATATTTTCTAATGAAACCATTAAAGCTTCTCCTTGCTATCTAATATGAGTGATTCCATAATTGACTGCCCTCATCGTGCATTATCAAATCCTGCAAATTCAGGGACTTTTCCTGAAAAATGGGAAGTTAACAATCACCGCATGATCAGAGATTCTACTCCAGAAGTTAAGCTCACCCAAACTAAAAGAGTGGATTATACTCTGGCCCATGGTCAAATACATAATAAAGAAAACAGAAATTAGCCAGACCACCCTGTATAATCCATGAATTTGCTGTAAACATTCTTGTTACTTGTTAAGTAATACAAAGACCTAGTTTTCCTATTAAAAAAAACCTATAAAAGGAACCATACTTAACTTAGTGTGTTGGGGAGTTTATTTTCCTTTCCTTTCTTTCCAACAGACCTTTCAACTTTCAGCTCTGAGTCTGAGCATTTTTTTTTTTAATTGAATTACCATGTGGAAAATTACAATGCTTTCAGGCTTAAGTCTCAGTTATACAATGCTGAAACAACCATCCCTTCACCAATGCACATATTCTACCACCAAAAAAAACACCCAGTATACCTCCCATCCCTCCCCCCCTCCCCATGTAACTGATAAGTTTCACTTTACTTTCTCTTTACGTTGGTTACATTCAATATTTCAACAAAAAAACTCACTATTATTGTTAGGAGTTCCCCACTAGAGTCAGACCTGCTGTGAAGAGAAATGAGGTCGCACGGCCGCTATTGCGGCCACGCGGTTTTGGATTTCTGTATTTTAGCAATGAAGTCCAGGGAAATTTCTTCCAGAAATTGGATCGTTGCAAGCTTGTATCTCTCATTAGTGGTCCTCATAATATGGCAGTCACCACGCCCTTCCCCACCTCCCCCGGCAAGGAAAAGACAAGAGAGAAAAACCTTTCCCCTCCTGGCCAGGCATGGGGCCGCAGCTTAGTTCTCAGTCTGGAGACATTCTGCAAGGAGCTTCCAGTACCAAAAGTAGCTGGCCTCTGGAATCATGCTCGTGCAGCTGCAGTGAGGCCGCACACATGTGGCACCTGGGATTACACCTCAGCGGAGAATGGGGCCCACTGAGTCTGAGCATCTTTATCATTCAATATTTTCATTCAAGAAAATATTGAAAAACTTGGAACCATGGGCCAACACAGAGACCTACTATCACGACTCCCAAATCTAAAGTACTAGAAGCATTAATGTTGAGAGTGAGAAAATAGACCTAAAACTATGACCATTTTATGCATAAAGAGCTTAATAAACTGAGTACATGTTTTCTGAGTACAGGCAGAAGGTTCAGACTGGATCTCCAGCACTGAATGGTCCCCTGAATGATCAAGCACAGAGATGGATATAGCCTCTGACTTCACTAATTATGGTACCCTCCCCCACAAAAACCAAACAAAAAAACTAAAAGCAAAAAAGAAAATTGCAAAATAATTTTTGATATCTTACACATAAGAAACAAACACATTAAGTAATTTTTAAAACCTGAAGCAATATTAACAATTCGCATAATAGACCAAGGACTAATGTTCCTGAGATAAAGGGAATTACTGACAAATTAATAAAAAGAACCATCAATCAACAGAAAAGGGGTCAAGTGAACAGTTCTAAAAACAGAGAAATACAAATTTATCTCTACCAAAATTAAACATATTGAGCCTTGTAAATATATCACCTATTCAAAGAAACATAATCATGATTAATGTAAATATGAGCTAGCTATATCCATTTATATGGATTTTTTGTTTTGTTTTATACTTTTGTTTTGGGGCCACACCCAGCTGTGCTCAGAACTTACTCCTAGCTCTGTGATCAAGACTTAATAATGGAGGGGCTCTGAGAACCAGGTACATTGCTCTGGACAGGTGGCTGTGTGCAAGGCAAGCACTTTATGTTCTGTGCTATCTTATCTCCCTTGTTATCCATGGGCTTGTCAATTCTGTGTAAAGCACTCCCGTTCATGTTCATGTCTTTCCACCTCAGTTCACTCCCTGCTTAGTCCATTAGCCATATCATTGTCTTTCTGTCTGTTTCTCTAGTATTCGGAAGCTTTGTTTTTTCAGCAATTTTTCACATACTGTTTCCTTTATATCAAGTGTCTCTTTGCTTCTTATCCTATATTTATCTTTATTTCTTATCCCTTCTATTTTTATCTCACATCCTGCCTTTCTTTATATCTTTTCCTTATCTTTCCAATCATCATTTCAAACTAAACTTTCCTCAGATCTAAAGTCAATTAAACTTATTTACCCTAGTCTTTTTTATTCTGACATCCAGTAACTCTGATCTATAGCAATTAACACAGCCTGTGGTTATATAATATACAAATACAAATAAAATCACATTTGCTGGTATATTTGTTTATTTAATGTGTGTCTTGAAATTTAACTGAGAATTATATGAGGGCACAGATTGTGTCTAATTTCAATGATCATGTGCTTGGTGCTGGATTAGGAACTGGAATACATAGTAAATTTCTATTATCTCACATGAATGGATGAATGAATGAAAATATAAAAACTTCAGGAAGATTCTCATATTGATGATAACACATAGAACATATGACTTGCTTTGATTGTAGAAACCACGTGGATCATCCTCATTTCTTACTAAAATTGTAGTATTGCTTTTTTTTTGGGGGGGGGGTCACACCTGGCGATGCACAGGGGTTACTCCTGGCTTTGCACTCAGGAATTATCCCTGGCAGTGCTCAGGGAACCATATGGGATGCTGGGATTCGAACCCGGGTCGGCCGCGTGCAAGGCAAATGCCCTACCCGCTGTGCTATTGCTCCAGCCCCTGTAGCATTGCTTTTTAAAAAGTTTTTAAATTTTTTAACCAAAATTTTTTTTAATTCAATCACCATGAGACACACAGTTACAAAGCTGGTGATGATTGGGTTTCAGTCATACAATGTTTTAATACCCATCTCTCCACCAGTGCAAATTTCCCACCACTAATGTCCCCAGTACTCTTCCTGCCTTCCTGCCACACTATCTCCACCCACCCCCAGCTTGCCTATGTGGAAGGCATTTCTGTCTCTCTCTCTCTCTCTCTCTCTCTCTCTCTCTCTCTCTCTCTTTCTCTCTCTTCCCCCACTCTTCCACCCCTCTCTTTCTACTTTTGGTCATTATGGTTTGCAATACTGATACTGAGAGGCCATCATGTTTGGTCCTTAACCCACTTTCAGTATGCAGCTCTCACCCAGAGTGATCATTTCAACATCATTGTCACAGTGGTCCTTTCTCTATCCCAATTGCCCTCTCTTGAAGCACCTGAGGCAGGCTTCCAGCCATAAACCAATCATCCTGGCCTTTGTTTCTACTGTCCTTGGGTATTAGTCTAATACTATTTTTTTTATATCCCACAAAATGAGTGCAAACATTCTTTGTCTGTCCCTCTCTTTCTATTTCTTATTCTGGTTTAACTGTAGTCATTCAGGACTTCTAATTCACATGTGTACTTCTAACTCACAGTATTTGATTGCACCATCACAGTTTCAGACATCCCTGATCAGTAGCATCTTCATCTGGACCAATCAAAAGTTTTGATTTTGGCTTTCTTTGGAACTCCTAATTTGACATTCATATACCATCACCAGAACTACTAGCACAGCTAATATATTTACACTCATTGTTTTGGGCAGGAATTTCTTTTTCATCTTCCTTCTTTAAGTCGAGCCCTGCACACAGTCATCCTATCAGATGTCCAACTGAATCAACTCTTCCCCCATAGGAAGAATAAGATGTGAATTTAAAATACTTTACTTTGTCAAAATATAACCATAATTTTATCTAATAGATTATGTTTAAAAGTATCATGGAGTAGCCTGTGTCCTGGAAAAGAAATTGAATATGGATATATATCAATTGGAGTATGTGGAACCCATGGCTGAGTTCTCTAAACCTACTCGGATCAGGTCTGGGCCTCCTCCACCCAGATCCCCCATTTTCCAGTAGCTCGGCAGCCACACCCACAAACCACCCCAGGCACCATGTAATCTCATCAATAGCCAAGATCCAGAGGCTATAAAACAAAGGTACCAGAAGAGAGCGATGCAGAATCTTGCACTGCAGAGCCTGGCAAGCTATCCATGGCATATTTGATATGCCAAAAACAATAACAATAGTGGGCCTCATTCTCCTGACCCTGAATGGGACAGGTATGAATGGAGACGTTACTGGCACCCTCTCAAGCAAATTGATGAGCAACAGGATGACAGTGATACATTGATACAGTAATCAATTGGAGTCAGTCAGAAAATAGCAATGTCTTTATATGCAAACAGAAGAAATTTAGTACAGATAATTGGGCTACAGAAAGTACTATAAAGCTGTATGTACTATAAAGTACTATAAAGCTATAATCTAAAATTAGCAGAAACAGAAGCTTTCTGTTACTGCTGTGGGGGTTTCTGACATAAGGAACTCCATCTTTATTCCTCTCTTAGCCTGTCAGCAGGTCAAGAACTCCTCTCCATTGCTCCAAGGGCAGGTGTAGGCCATTAACTCCTGCAACCATAAACAAACTATTGGGTTTCTGGAATTGCTACCCTAATAATTGTGATTGTCCCCCATAACTGCAAGCAGTGGCTGTAAATCAGTTTAATCATTAACTACTTCATTCTGTTTTTGTAACTTGCTTTGCTAATTAAAGCTCCTACAGCCCCTTACCCATTATATTCATTGTCTGACTAAGATGTGAATTTTGCCTTTATAAGCTTACACTGACTGTACTTGTAGCTGTGAGTTCTTTGGGATGCTAGTTCTACTGCTTCCTAGAAGCAGTAGCTGGGTTCTGTAATAATTTGGTCCCTTTGAATGGCCCTCATCTGTGTCTGGTGAAAGTCTCTTACAACACAACAGTGGGTACTGACATTCAGGATCTTGACCTTGAGTAGTCAAAGTTGAAACACAGGACCAGAGATTGAATGTTCTAATTAAAAATAGATTTTATTTAAAAAGAAAAGGGAGGCTGGAACGAGAGCACAGTGGGTAGGGAGCTCGTTTTGCATGTTTCATGCTCAACATCCCATAAGGTTCCCCTGAGCGTCTCCAGGAGTCAACCCTTAGTGCAGAGCCAGGAATAAGCCCTGAACATCACTGAGTGTGCTCTATGCGTACAATCCAAAAAAGCAGAGAACAGAAAAGGAAAGTAAAGCAGGCAGAGAAGCTCCCATGTTGTGGGAGGAATCTCCCAAAGCAGGACTCCAGGGAAAGGCAGAAACCTTTATCCTTTTATATCCTTTTAACAAAGGGGAGTGGATGAGCATTTTTCATTAAGTTTAAAGTAGCTGGGTTAATAAACAGGGGTAGGACATTGAGATGATTATCTTCTGCTGTCTGGTCATCTAGTTTGTTCATTCATATAGATCATTCAGTCATCTAATTTATCAGGCACAACCTAGGCTCCCATTGTGGCATTTCATACCAATAATTCCTTTTCTCCAACTGACAGAATAAAAAGAAGTGGAGGAGACTAGGAGTCAAGACGAACTAGAAGAAGCTGAAATCATCTTAGACTCGTTAGATGAGTGTGGAAACAAGAATGATACATAGCAACTGAGGTTTTCTTCAGTTAAGGGAGAGAGGAAAGAAAGAGATGAAAAATACCTCTCTACTTGCTTTTGTCAGTGTTTCTGATTGACCAAAAACACCAGAAAATAGTTGTCAAGAAAAATATTGAAAATATGTTTTCCTATGATATGAAACATAGTAAGAGAAGAGCAAAAAAAAAGTTCAGTTGAAGGAAAAAGTTAAGGGCCTTCACTTAAGATTGGAATCTAAGCTTACAACTGGAATAGAGAAGGGATCATTAAGAAAATGATGGTTGGAAGGATCGGTCGGATGGAAGATGTGTGCTGAAAGTAGATAAAGGACCAAAAGTGATAACCTCTCAGCATCTGTATTGCACACCATAATGCCTAAAAGTAGAGAGAGAGTATGGGGTAAATTGTCTGCCAGGGAGGTAGGGGGAAGGTGGGAAAGGGGGATATACTAGAGAAATTGGTGATGGGGAATGTGCACTGGTAGAGGGATGGGTGTTTGAATGTTGTATGACTGCAACTCAAACATGAAAGCTTGTAAGTGTATCTCATGGTGATTCAATAAAATAAAATAATAAATTTAAAAAAAGAAGAAAAACTAAAACCACACAACAGTGCTAGATTGGTTAAGATAGTCCAGTGTAATAAATATTATATGACTTTAAAAAATAAGAATCTTAAAATAAATAAAAAGAGAAATCTAAGCCTACATGAAATATGCGATGAATGTGATAAATGTGAAATCTAAGCTTTTGTGATAAATAAAGGACCCCCTCCTGCTGAACCAAAAGGAATCAGTACAAAGTAAAGCAGTGCATGTGAGTTTGTGTGTGTGGAGTCCTGAGATGATGATGGAGTGATTCCTGCATCATCACTATATCACTGTCATCCCGTTGATCGTCGATTTGCTCAAGCGGGCCCAGTAACGTCTCCATTTGTCCTAGCCCTGAGATTTTAGCAGCCTGTCTTTACTCATCCTTCCCAATGGTGCTGCATTGGAGGCTCTGTCCGGGTCAGGGGAATGAAACCCATCATCATTACTGTTTTTTGCCATATGAATACACCATGGGGAGCTTGCCAGGCTCTTCTGTGTGGGTAGGAAACTCTCGCTAGCTTGCCAGGTTCTCCAAGAGGGAGAACTAGGCTATAAGAGGTCCAGGAGCTTTGTTTTATAGTCTCTAGATCTTGGACATTGATGGGATTACACAGCGCCGGAGCAGTTTGTGGGTGAGACTGCAAGCTACTGGAAAACGGAGGGTCTGGGTGGAGGAGGAGGCCCAGTCACGATCTGAGCAGGCTTGGAGATCTCAGCCCCAGGTTCCTCACACCTGGGTTCCTCTGCCAGCTCCTTCATGCGTGAGGCTCATCCAAATGTATGGAGAGGGGCTTTATAGCCTCTTCGGCTGCCAGGTCTCTGCTCTGGGCGGGGTGGGAAACTCAACCTACCCCACTATGAGGGACTCCAGTGAAGACAGCCAGGTGAGGGGGCAAGAGACTCTGTGTAGTTCTCTTCTGGGAGTGTTGTTTTATAGTTCTACATCATATTTTAGATTAAAAATGCAACCGTGCTGTTACCAAATAAAAGAAAGAGGTGAGGAGTGACTTGGTTACCAGGAACCTTCTTCTAAGAAGTCTATTAACCACCATTTTCATTTAGCCAGCCAGAACACAGGTCTCAGAAGTGGGTCTCATTGCTACCAACTGGAGAGATTGGAGAAGATAGCAACACAGGATAATGGGCCCTGGGGCCAGGGGAGACTTTCATTTTTTAACAAATTAAAATGATTCAGTTCTCTCCACCTAAAGTTTAATATTTTTTTCCTCCTTCCACTGCATACAGTTCCAGTCTGCAAAATTCAAATATCCAAATTTCTAAAATATGTTTGAAAATTGTGTTTAAAATAGTGTTAAAATATGTTTCTAGAAGATAAGAAAAAAAAATAGAAAGAAAAGTAGAATTCTGCCCTGTTCACATCAGAGTCAGTTTCAAATTGAATTTTAAAGTGAATGAAAATGCTGCATCCTTGAGGAATTTGCTTCAGGCTGCCAGCAGGTGGTTCCACAGAGAGGAGGACCTTTCCAAGTGCAAATCTAGGGCACTATTGTTTCCTGTGTGCATATCAATTGAAGAATTGATAGATTTTTATCCTTTGCTCCTTTTATAGTCCTTTAGCCCTTTAGGGGTAATTTCTTGTGGTGTTGGATATCTATTCCATTTAATTCAATATAATTAATATATTATGAAATCTTACTCTAAGGTGGTGTCATAACCTATACATTTGAGTGAACTGCAGAATCTAATAGATTCAGAGCACATCTGGCAGGAAGAGAGCACAGGCAAGAATCTATGATTAGTTCTCCTGAGTCCAGTGCTCTGAATAGTGCACCCTTAGTAGCCTTTACTTCAAATATATTTGAGATAAAAAGGCAAATTCAGAGAAACTGACAACAGAATCACCAACATTCATTCTGCTGCCAGTTATTCCTGCACTGTTGAGGCAGCTTTATTAGTCTTCCATATTGGGACTCACAAGGTACTTGGTAATTCAGATATTTTTCCTCTAAGACCATCCTTTCCAAGTTTATAAGAACATCGCTAATAATTTCCATCTTCACAGTCTTGGGGCTGGAGCAATAGCACAGCAGGTAGGGTGTTTGCCTTGCGCACGGCCAACTCGGGTTTGATTCCCAGCATCCCATGTGGTCCTCCGAGCACCGCCAGAAGTAATTCCTGAGTGAATGAGCCAGGAGTAACCCTTGTGCATCATTGGATGTGACCCAAAAAGCAAAAAACAAACAAACAAAAAGGATTAGTCTTAAAAGACTTTTATTTCACTTCCTACAAGCTCCAAAACAGAATGTTCAAAACTGTTCTGAATTTACTTTAACCTACCTCTCTTCTCTCTTAATAAATATTCCTCAAATATTTACAACTTTCTTTTTCTCTGACTTCCCCCAGTTTTTAGACTTATAGGAGTGCCAGAAAAATTTACCGAGGCCCCAACCCAAACACTTTGTGTGAGTAATCCAAGCTTATGTGAGATTTATTAGGAAATGAATCTGCCTTTCTCTAAGATACTTTATTCCTCAATAGATAGCTGGTTATTCACCTGCTAAAAATCTGGAGTTTTGTCAGTGGCAAACTGCTAAGTGGTAGTGCAGAGCTCATCCTATCTTGTAAGGCAGAAATAAATATGAAAACATGATGAAGTGGTGGAGAAAGGACCTTGGTCACCAGGGATAATATTAACTGCAATATCATTCTATCAGCCTCCCCTCCAAAGATCCCTGTATATGTTTACACACCTAAATCTAGTTGCTTTCTGTCAGTTTTAGTAAACAAAACTTCTTTCCAAAGTAAAGTGTTCTCAGTCTCATAAAAGCAAAACACGGCAGGCATAACATCACTGAAAGTCATAGTAGGTGCTAAGCCTCCATGAAGAACTGCAAATCCTGCTAGTGGGGAAAGCCCCTTCGAATTCAGAAACTCAGCTACAGTACCAGTGATAGTCTGGCTCTGGTTCTCTTCCCTTTATGATAGCTTAGCTTGTAGAGGATTCTGCTTACAGCTTACATTTTCCTTACAGCTGACCTTTCTAATAAAAAAGAAAGAAAATCTAGGAAAAGCATTAAGACAGCTTTCTTGAATCAACTGGGTTGGATAATTTTTACTAGAATCAGAGTTAATAGCTGGTAGAAACGCTTAAGTCATTTCAACCAGATAGACTTGTGGGTGTATAGTACCAGAGCCGTAAACCTAGAATTCTCTAAAGAGAAAACAATGTGCTATATTAAGGAGAAATAAATGCCTGCAAATTGTAGGAGTCCTCCATGATCTCCTTTGTACGTCTCAACCTCATCTGCCATGAGTTAGGAGCTTCTTTTTTTTTTTTAACCTCTTGTAGCTTGAAAGTATCTTGAGTGCAGGAACTGGGCACTCTTCGTGCACTTCCCTGCTACTCTTCAGAAGTATGCTGTGTAGAGCATTTTATAAATTAGGAGTAATTTAAATGCTTCCAGGTCAAATGAAAATTCCTACACTATATGCGATATAGTTTGCTCATGTTCTGAAATACATTTTTAGATCTTCCAAGTACACATCAGGTAGATCCCTTGTAAAAAAAAAAAAAGACTGACATAAAAGTGTCTAAATTGGTGTCTTGAGATGGGGGTTATGAGTGAGTAGTGCCAGACCTGCTCTCTATCTGATTCTTGAGATGCCCAGCTCAAACTTTCTGATACCTCTCTGTCTTTGACCCTTCATGGAAAACTACTCTCTTAGACTGAGTCTGTCAAGTGCTACACGTATTTCTCACTTCTCCCCTTCAAAAAATACCTCAGTTCCCTTATTTTTCCTATGCTATACAGATGTCAGACAAGAAAAACTGGGAAAATTTCATTTCCTTTCAGACTAAGCACTGATATTTTATGAGATGGCACTTATATTAGATTATGCCTAAGGCTATTGAGATTGAATCAATATTCGTTTATGTTTTTTGTGTGAGCTATGCTGTTCTGTTTTCCTTTTACCTCTCCTTGAGTTCCATTTTCAATTCTCTAGAATTTTTATATGCTGGTATTAACTGCCTTCCAGATGTGGCTCCAGGGAACTTCCCAGTGATTCTTCATCATTTTCAAAACCTTCCATTTTTATTCCTGTAAAAGTCTAGTGAGGCTAATGGAAAAAAATCCCTGAACTAATAGTATATATTGAACAAATATTGCTCTGAAGGAAGGGATATTAATAATGTCATTCTACTCTACAAGTTGAAAAGTTTCAAGTATTTTTAAATACCTTGGCTTGTATACTCTTTGAGAATATATAGAACAGCTATTCTTTGAAGATGAAAAAAAAAGCTGGTAATTGATTAAGATCATGTAGTTAAAAATGGAAAATTTACGACTGGCTGTCCTATGCTTAGGGTTTTAAAACTGTGTGTAAAAAGATGGTATGAAGTAAGCATGACACTGTATAGAAGTGATAAAGGAAAGTGAGAATACACATACATATATACATATATAATGAATACGTACAAGTGATACTTGATACAATGCAGAAAAATTAAGAAAATGTTTCAAGAATGAGGCTTATGTGTGTCTTTGAGATTGTGTGAAGTATATCCCTGAGAGGGGAAGAAAGTGGACAATGCAAAAAGTGTTAGTCATACATTTATTGCAAACAGACATTGTAGTCAAACACGAGGAAAAATCACTCAGCTTATAACTCAAAAGCTGTTGAGTGAGTGAATGGTGGAATAACACTTTCCTCACAATTATATAACATTTTATGTTTTTCATCTTATATCCACCTAAAGCATCTTAGCAATGTAAAGAAGAATGCATCATTTTCTACTAAAGGCTTGCTATTTTTATCATTAAAAAATCAATGCTGAAATTGAATTGTTGCTCTATGGAGCCACACTTGTAACCTATTTTAAATTTTACTTTTTACTGAGTAACTTTACTAAAATAGTTGCCCTATCTCTGATACTGTAAATAGTATTTGAAAGAACAAGTGAAGGGAATTAAAGTCATTTCCATTAAATTATTTCCATAAATGCAGGGCAGGATTGCATGAATGGGGGTATTTTCATGCCAGCAGAAGCAACGATAATAGAAAGTTTCTATTCTGGAGACTTTCTCTGAGATACTGGAATTGATGAGGAGGAGATAGAGGTAGGACTTTGTGACCATAAGTTATTTCACAGATTTGAACAGTCTCTTATAAGTAAAAAGAAAGCCAAATGATGTCTCTGAGAAATCTCTACAGAGACAACATACCCAAGAGGGAAAACGGCTAAGATCAAAACTAACTGAAGTTTTAGTTAACTTGAGCAAAGTACAGAACTTTTTTGGACATTAAATAATGGAGAAGATTTCTTATGGAGAAAAATTTTCTCTGCTCATGCAATGGTTAAACAGACATTCCCAGAAAAGAAACGAAAGGAAGTAAACACTTTGAACAAATTAATCGTTGAAAGATTCTGCTACTATTTAAGGTACTCCTCAGGATCAAGTTTAGCTAATATTGAAATGTGTCATTTTATGTTTTGATACATGAAATTTCCTGGTATTTGTCATATACTTGTCATATGCTATGACTACAAGTTCCTTTACAGCATAGGAGAAAGGAAGAAAATCCAGGCCTTATAAATAATGACTCTGGAATGGTATAAAATGTTCTGGACTTTGGTAGACCCAAAACACTGCCAGGTTAGGTAAAACAAAAACAAAAACAAAAAGACCCCTAAGTTCCACTAGGCGCTTTCTTGGTCATCAACAAAAGTTTTCCTTTATATCACTTTATATCATTTTTCAGTAAAAAAGACGAGTAAAGAGAGGCTGCTAAAATCTCAGGGCTAGGACAAATGGAGATGTTACTGGGCCCGCTTGAGCAAATTGATGATCAACGGGATGACAGTGATACAGTGATCACTTTTCAGTCAAAATCTCTAATTGTATCTTGATTTGCTCACTGACTGTGAACTTTGCTGGAATATGTTTTTTAGTGCCTTCTTGGGAATGCTGCAAGACTGGTTTATTATCTTGAGATTGTGCCTGACTGAAAGTAACTTAATTCTACCTTTGCAGTTACGGATAATTCAAGAGCATCTAGAATAAAGGTCTAATAATTTGTTTCTTAATTGTAAAGGCAATTCTCTATAGTATAGCTTCCAGGCTTACACTTAAGAAACCCTAGGCATTTTTTGGGGGCCGGAGTGATAGCACAGCAGGTAGGGCGTTTGCCTTGCACGTGGCCGACCCGGGTTTGATCCCCGGCATCCCATATGGTCTCCCAAGCACCGCCAGGAGTAATTCCTGAGTGCAAAACCAGGAGTAACCCCTGAGCATCGCTGGGTATGACCCAAAAAGCAAAAAAAAAAAAAAAAAAAAGAAACTCTAGGCATTTTTAACTATGCCTAGTTATATATAATCTAGATTTTTTTTTCTCTCTAGTATTTTCTATGCATGAGGATGCCTCACACATGAGTGAACATATTCCTGGATCCTGTGGCTGCAAAGCAGCCACACAATACATTATCATTATTATATATATATATAATATATAATACATTATTATATATATAATATATATATATATGCCACTCAGAGAGCCCAACAAGCTACGGAGAGTATCCTGCCCGCATGGAAAACCTGGCAAGCTCCTTGTGGTGTATTTGATATGCCAAATACAGTAACAATAACAGGTCTCATTTCCCTGACCCTGAAAAGAGCCTCCAATCATTAGGAAAAATGAGTAAGGAGATGCTGCTAAATCTCAGGGCTGAGATGAATGGAGACGTTACTGGTGCCCACTCAAGTAAATGGATGAACAGTGATACAGTATTTTCCATCATCTTCTTCTCCATTGTTCCAAAATGTTTATAATCTTCTTTTCTCATAATTGACTATATAGTAAATATTTAAACTTTACAAGCTTTGTCAAAGACATCATGCACGTACTTACTTACATATCCATATAAAGTTAACTAAAAAATGAAAACATATTCTTCCTAGTTTATCTTGGATATACATAAAAGCAGGGATGGAACAGATTTGGAAGGGGTTTATTATAAGCTCCTGAACTAGTTTCTCCTTTTTCTGGGCACATGAGAAGACTTAAAATACAAAACAAACAAACAAACAAACAAAAAAATCAGAAAAACCCCTATGTTCTGTTCTTCAGCTCTTTTTTCCAGTAAACTCTAATTTCTCCCTGAGAATTCTTATTCTTTGGTTATTTAGGTTTTCTGGATTCACTATTTTCAGCTTGTCTCAGATTCCTCCTGTTTTTCTTTTTTTTTTTGATGGAAAACCTCAATAAACATGCTGATATAAGCACATGCATATAGTGATGCTTTGTAATTAGGGTGCCTTAGTTGATTTCCTACTACTTCCTGAGATCAAATTGTGGCCAGATTCTAAAGCCTTTTTTTTAACCTCCAATCTCCTCCTCTATATCTTTGTTGTTGGAGGTTGTGGGAAAGGGTTTTAAAAAATCCTTGTTATCATAGACATATGTGGATAGGATGAATAGTTAGGAAGAAAAGACAAGTGTTCAACTCAACATCTTTTACCAAAAATCTATATATCTCCAGAGATTAAGTATTTAATAAATTAGTGAACTCTAACAATCATAGAAATATGGATGGGTAACATTTGCTGAATTCTGCTGGAGATGGCAAACAGATGCACAGGTTTGTGAAAGAATATTAAGCTATAAAGAAGCTTACTACAGATAGGTGCTTGCCTTCCATGTGGTCAGTCCCAGTTTGATCCCCAACACTGCATATGGTCCCATGAACAGCCATAAGTAATCTCTATGTACAGAGCCAAGAGTAGGTTCTGAGAGGACTGTGGAGAAAAAGAAAGAAAGAGAAAGAAAGAAAGAAAGAAAGAAAGAAAGAAAGAAAGAAAGAAAGAAAGAAAGAAAGAAAGAAAGAAAGAAAGAAAGAAAGAAAGAAAGAAAGAAAGAAAGAAAGAAGAAAGAAAGGAAGGATGTAGGATAACATAGCTTCAGGTAGTTTAGGTTTATTGGGTTACTCCTATAACAGTGCTCCCACTCCTCTGTGTTTATTTGTAACTTCTTAGTGTTCTGTTGACTTGCAAATATTGTTTTTCTCTTCTCCTTGAGTCCTTTGCATAGTTTATTCAGAGCCATGTCCTTTTTGTATGGACACAGGAAGACTTAGCAAATGCTATGCTTTTATAACCTGGGAGTCATTTGACTCTACATATTTTCCTCCTGGGCATCTGTTCTCTCGTCCTAAGCCTCAGCTGCCCTTACTTCCTAGCACCCCCAAAAGCAGGGTCCCAACGAAGGACAAGACAGACCCAGGGCAAGCCGTGAGTTGTGTGCTACCCTGGCATCAAGATGGGCCTGGCATAAGTGGCTAATGCTTAACTATAAATTAAGAGCTTGATCATGGACAAATGCTGTCATGATCCAAACAGTGATAACTAGATTCGGACCCTGCTAGGGTGAGGAATGATTAATCAATCTGGCCTGAGTGCTGTGGTCTGAGCCTGTGGCAAGATGTTGCCAGGAGAGCTGCCTTGCAAGCCTCAATGTATCTCTTGCTATGTTCATACAAAAATAACTAGTATTAAGATGTTAATGAGTGTTTGGACTAAGGAAAGGAAAAAAACCTTAAGAGTCAGGAAGGGCTTTAGAATGCCCTGCCCTCAGGAAGGACTTTGTGATGTTGATTTTGCTACCTGACTGGGTGTAGCCTAGAGAAAGGCGCAGTTGATCCAGAGAGAGGCCGGAGCTGGGAGTGAGGGAGATGAGAAACATGAAAGATGGAATAAACGGTAACTAATCAGCAACCAGCTTGGTCCTCGTTCTTCCTTCGCCTGTCGTTGGCCAACGGCCGTCCTGATCCAGTCCACACACAGTGGTTCCAGAGCACCTGTGGTGAGACAGAGCTGCCTGAGAACCCACGAGTGCACACGCACCGCGGGGTGCCTTAGTTTTTTACAAGGAAGGAAGGAAGGAAGGAAGGAAGGAAGGAAGGAAGGAAGGAAGGAAGGAAGGAAGGAAGGAAGGAAGGAAGGAAGGAAGGAAGGAAGGAAGGGAAAAAGAGAGAAAGAGAGAGAAAAAGTGAAAGGGAGAGAAAGAAGTGAAAGACAGAGAGAAGAAAAGAGAGAAAGAAAGAAGTTGGATTTTTATTTCACACCATACAAGAAGTTAATTCAAAGTGGATTGAATTAACCTTGAAATTAGACTTTGAAATTAGACCAGAAGCAAACAAACAAAAAATTAGAAATGTATAGGCAAAATATTCCAGGATGTGGATCTCAAAGTGTCTTCAACAATATGATTCACTGTCAAAGAAAAGAAAAACAAAAATAAACAAATGAGACTATATCTAATTAAAAAAAATCTTTGCATCACAAAAGAAACTCCAGCTAAAATTAAATGACATCCTCTGAATGGGAGAATATATTTTCACACAGTTCATAAAAGAAATTATATTAGAATATAAAATGCTCTCTCAAAATCCAGCAACAAAAAAACCAATAACCCTACCAAAAATGAGAAAGAGAAAGAGACACCTCCAGGAAAAAGACACACAAATTGCCAATAAGTATATGAAAAAATGTCCATCATCAATGATTCTCATGGAAATTTGATTCAGAATGACAATGAGATATTATCTCACACAAATTGGCATAAATCAAAGAGACTAGAAACAACAGGAGTAATGGATATGGTAAAAAGTAATTTTTATTCACTGCTGGTGGAAATGTTTTCGGTTCATGTCTCATGGAAAACAATATGGATTTTTTTCTCAAAAAATAAGAATAGAGAGCTCTCATATGACTCAGTAATTACACTACTTACCATCTACCCACAAAAACACACAGACAAAAAATGAAAAGATAAATGTACACTTCTGTTAATTGGATCACTTAGCAAAATCGTCAGGATATGAAAATAACAAAATATCCAATGACTAATGTGAATAAAGAAGTTGTGATATATATTCATAGAGAAACATTACATGGACACAAGGAAGAATGAAATCATGCTTTTTGGATGGAACTGGAGGGTGTCATGAAAAGTTTAGTAAATCATAAAAGTGAGGACAAATAGTAGGTATTCTCACTTAACTATGGTATATAAGTAACAAGACAATGTACAAGGTAATAGAGTGTATAAAACATTGGAAAACTCTTAGCCCTGAATTAAAAAAAAAAGAGAAATCCAAGGAAAGAATGAAACAAGGAAGGAAGTGGTCTTGTAACATGAGGCTATTGAACAGGGGCGTCAAACACTGGTGGTATAGAGGTGAGGAAACTGTATACATCAAAACTATAAGAGTCATAACTATTATAAACATATGACCCAAACTACAATAATTAAATAAAATCAATAAATTTTCTAAGGGGAAGCATGGGGTGTAGGAGGGAAGCTTGGGTCATGATGGAGGTAAACTGACAGTGATAGTATGTTTGGAGTTGGAACATTATATACCTGAAATTATATTAACAGTCCTGTAAATCATTGTGCCTATTTTTAAGATGTGTTTTACTCATATTTAAAATATTTACAATACTTAAATAATTATGTAGCATCTATATAGTAAAATATTTCTGAATGTTATATGTAACATTAAATATAATTAAATACTGCTCAGTTATTTAAAAAATGAAATTCTGCCATTTGCAACAATAGGAATGAACTTATTAAGTATTACACTTAGGAAATTAGGTCAAAGAAAAACTGAATTCTCATATATATGATATGTAAAGACAATGAATAATCTAAATAAAAATTCTAGATTTTAAAGTCAAATTAACCGTGCCCAGTGGAAAGATTAAAGGAGAGTATGTAATATCAGATAAAAGAGACCAGTTGCATGATGATAGATAAAATTGTACTTTTAGTGATGAACTTAAAGTAGTATGTACACATGTCAATTGTTAACGATGCGCCTTAAATTTACACAATGATATGAAGAAATATTTAACAAGTGGGCAATTAATTTCAATAATAAAAAGATCTGGGAACAACCCAAGTTCCCCTCAAAGAAATGTTGAATAAATAAATGTGGCATTTATATATAATGGAATATTTTCAGCTACAAGAAAAAACAAATGTAACCATCCTGGGTTTAAGCCCTGGAACCAAAAGTGCCCTTAAGCACTTGCAAGAATGCTCCTAGGACAAAGCCATGTGTGACCCACCCCCACCCCAGCTGCCCCCCGCCCCCCTCACACACACACACAAAAAAAAAAACCAAGAAAAAGAAAAGTAAAAACCTTGCTTTTGCTGAAACTTGGGTAGAACTAGAAGTTGTCACGTTAAGTGAAATAAGTCAGAGGAAAAATAAATGTCAGAGGCCTCTTTCATAGGTGGCATTAAAGAAATAGCACTGTACTGTAGCACTGTTGTCCAGTTGTCCATTGATTTGCTTGGGCGGGCACCAGTAACGTCTCCATTGTGAGACTTGTTGTTGTGTTTGGCATATCAAATGCGCCACGGGTAGCTTGCCAGGCTCTGCCATGCGGGCGGGATACTTTTGGTAGCTTGCTGTGGTCTTCGAGAGGGATGAAGAAAATGCCCTACCCACTGTGCTATCACTCCAGTTCAACTAATATTAATATAAACTTGTAACTATACATTCTAATATGAACATGTTGTTGGCATCTTACCTATATAATAATAAAATAGTATTTAAGAATTAAAAATGAAACTGAAAAATAATACAAAAAAGAAGGTTGCAGAAGGGACCCACTAACTGAGCAGAATTGGGTAGATAGAAACACCTGTTAATTGGTGGAAAGAGTCCTAGTAGCATTTGGCATTAAAGAAATTAGTATGGGGATGCCTTACCTACAGCTGACCCCATTTTGACTTCCAGCACCAAATGATCTCCCATGTATTACCAGGTGCATCTCTGGAGGCCCTAGACATTGGTGAGGTGGCCTGGAGAGTCCGCAGCATTACAGGGAACCTGAGCAGCGAAGCACCATTAGGCTTTTGCTCATCTCCACCACCAGAATAAAAGACAGAAGCTAAAGACAGCACAATTTGGGAAAAATGATTCTGCACTTTATTTATCTGTAATGTAATTTCTTTTGAGATGTGTTTCTGGTTTGAATAATTCAAAGAATAGTAACAGTGCAGCCCAAAGAACTTGAAATCTGGATTCCAGTCTTGATTTTATTGCTAGCACTCTGGCTAACTTAAGTCAAATTGTTCTTCTGTGAACTTCAGAGAACAGGTCAGAAATTTTGTTTGTTGTCCTCCTCTCAATGTTCGCTGGAAATTCAGCTTAGAAATAGCTTGCCACATTTATTCTTGTAATACATATAAGAACCCCATGTCATCTTAAGACATGAAGAACACATACATTAAAAACTAGTCTGTTCTGCTTGATATTTGTTTTTTCTCTATTTTGACTTTGTAATAAAACTCTGATATAGGTTTGAAGGAATTCTTTCTTCACTTAAATACCAGACTCTGTCGCAATGTAGAAAAAAAAGGCATTTGGCTTTAGAGAAAAATCCAACTACTGGGGTTTTGGATTTTGCAGACTAATCAGAGATTTCAGTTCTTACTTGCACAGACACTGATATTATAAACTTTGTTGGAGTTAAGAGCGTTTATTAAAGAAATAAAAAGTTCTACAGAAATATTTGCAATTTTATCTTCTAATAGTACTGTTTTCCACCAGGTTCTTTCCTAAATCAAGGAAGCTTCTTATCACGGTCATCATCATCATCATCATCATCCCTTTGATCATCGATTTTCTCGATTGGTCTCAGTAACGTCTCCATTCGTTCTAGCCCTGAGATTTTAGAAGCCTCTCTTTACTCGTCCTTTTCAACAGTGCCGCATTGGAGGCTCTTTCAGGGTGAGGGGAATGAGAGCCATCATTGTTACTGGTTTGGGCATATGAATGCGCCACGGGGAGCTTGTCAGGCTCTCCCATGCGGGCAGGAAACTCTCCGTAGCTTGCCACGTTCTCTGAGAGGGAGAACTAGGCTGTAAGATGTCATTCGGCTGCTTTGCAGCTGCACCCTTCTGGGAGCTTAGTTTATTGTCTCTGGTGACTATAAATCAAGCTCCAAAGACTACTAGTAAATATATAAAAACACAGACAAATGTAAGAGTCTCATGCTCTACTGACTGAGCTAACCAGGCCAGGGAGCTATATAGACAAAATGAAAACAAAACAAAACAAAACTTACATGGCAATTCTACTATTTGAAATGCTTCATGAAATATATTTGCTTTTATCAATACCTATGAGGACCACTAGGGAAAGTGGGTCCCAACTCATTTACTTATCAGAGTAGTTTTTTACTTATAAGGGTAGTTTTGGAAAATCTACCTAAAACAATTTGTTTTATTTTACATATACACTGTATAGTTTCAAATGTTCTTACACTGCCTCCTATCTTCTATCAATTTCCCATAAACCCTTAAAATATAATAAACTTTATTAATAGATGATAAAAGATCCAGAATGATGAAGTAAATGTTGATGAAAAATATATTACACAATTACTTTTAATTTTCAATATATCATTCAACATAGTCTTAGGAACACTAGGAATAAAGGAAAATAGATTTTCTAAAAAAATAAGATTCAACTTTAGGTGCCTTTGAAGTCTATCTCAGTTAAGAATATCAAGGCATTACAGAATATTGATATTCAAGGAAGGGTGAGGGTTTGGTAAAGCCATTTCCAGTTCATCTGCTGTTGTGTGATAAAGAGCTCTTCTGACAAATAATCACCCTAGTTTTCGTGGAATACCCTTAGCATTTCTATGGGACATGCAGTGCAGTTATGAAATAATACATCATCAGAGAGAAGGATGTGCTTGGAGGGACAGCACCAGTAGATTGTGATGTATCATTAGTAAATGAACTAGGTAAGGTACCAGAAGGGGTGAATACAGCTTTAGAGCAATAAAAGTGTGAGCTCACTGAACTCAATTGACTGTATTTTAACTGATCAAAATCCCTTAGGACTCAGTGCTAGGGGAAAGGAAGTATGTTTGCCTTGAAGGCGCAGTGCTATGATTCCTCCTCCTTTTCCTCCTCCACCATGGAGAATGACAGCAGATCTAGGTCCAACATTTCAACATATTAAAGTTGAAAGCTCCTTAAGAATATCCTGAGTCAAAATTTTTTTCCATTTGAAGATTCGGGGAAACGGAGATAACTTACTAAATTTATTCCACTAGTAAAATCCAGAGATTTGTCTCTCTCATTAAATACTAAAGTAAGGCTTATTTTATGAAAGGGACTGGAGACAAGAGAGAGATATGTTTGTTCACAGACCACCTGTTATCCTACAGTTATCTTCTTTACAGAGCTACAAAGTTAAAATAAGATCAAAAGATCTCTGAATCCATGTGCTGAAAGAATTAGGACCAATTACCATAATTAATTTAAATGAAAAACCTTATGGACATTCAGTAGTCCCCTGTGGTTCCACAATGAGTGTGTGCCTACTATGTGCCTGGGATTTTGTGTGAAGTAAAGAACATATTGTGACATATTATAAACCCTGCACTGAGAATCCTTATAATTCAGAAAAGAAAAAGTAGACATAGCTATAGCCTGCAGTATAGTCTCTATCTTGAAAAATCTTCCTTGGAGGATGGATAACAGAAATTAGAACTTGATGACTTCTGTCAGCCATCCAGTATATAATAATGGGATCATTCAGACATTACATTTCATCTCATTTACTTACCCCACTATTATAAAGAATTATTTTTAGTGAGAGGATAGTTCCCTATCCTCATTCTATGGTCATGGGTCAGCCCCATGACAATATGCTCATGGGTCAGTCCCTGGTCTAGATGTAGAACTGGGTACTAAAAATTGTCATGATCTGTTTAGAGCAGGAGTCACTGGCCCCAGGAAGAACTGGAATAATCCAAAAATAATACTCTCACATCAATTGTGGAAAGGCAACTTCTGTTTTTTTTTGTTGTTTTTTTTACTAAAAATGTATATTTACAAGGGAAGAGAGACTGAGTAACTTGTTTTTCTGTGAATTGGGTTAAGTTAGAGAACATCAGGTTTAGAGTGAGGCTGTTCTCCAGTTAGTCCTCTCCTGCTGAGATTCATAAGTTCTAATTTTCGGGGGCTGGAGCGATAGCACAGAGGGTAGGGTGTTTGCCTTGCACATGGCCAACCTGGGTTCGATTCCCAGCATTCCATTTGGTCCCCTGAGCACCGCCAGGAGTAGTTTCTGAGTGCATTAGCCAGGAGTAACCCCTGTGCAATGCCAGGTGTCACACAAACACACACACACACATACAAACACACACACACACACACAAAGATCTAATTTTCAAAGAAGAAATGGAAAAAAATAGCATGTTGTAAGGTAGAGTAGGCAGGATAGCCAAATGAAGGGAAGCACTAGCAGCAATCACTCCGAGAATGACCTATATGTAGGGAGAATCTTGATACATTGATCAATGAAAGCAAGAGTTGGTTCTTCGAAAAAATTAGCAAGAGCAGTAAACCACTATCAAGCCTCACAAAGAAAAAGAGAAAGAGAACCCCAATATATTGAATCAGAAACAAAATAGGTGACATCACAAGGGAGGACACCAAAGAAATTCAAAGGATTATCAGAAATTAATTTGAGAATTTTTATGCAATGAAACAAGAGAACCTAGAAGAAATAGATAAAATCTTGGAATAGCCTCCCAAGGTTGAACCAAGATGATCTGGGATACCTGAAAGATTTATCACTATAGAGGATATTAAAATGGTAATCACAATTTTTCTCCCAAACAGAAGCCAGAGCCCAGATGTATTAACTAGTGAATTTCATCAAACCTTTAAAGAGGAATTACCTACTTCCAATCCTTTTTTAGGCTCTTCCACAAAATAAAATAAACAAACCACTCCCAATTTCTATGAATCAAACATCACCCTGAGACACCACAAAAAAAAGAGAGAATTTCTGGCTTATATATTTGAAAACAGAGGCAAAGATCCTCAACAAAATACTAGAAAATAGTATACAACAATTCATTGAAAAGATCATACACCATAAATAAGTAGGATTAATTCTGGGGATGCAAGGATGGTTTAACATATTAAAGTCAATCAAAATAATATACCATATTAAAAAGAGAAAATAAAATCCATATCATCATATCAGTAGATGCAGAGAAAGCATTTGATAAAATCGAGCACCCATTCACACTAAGAACTCCTAAGAAAACTCAAGAAAATGGGAATTTAAGGAACTTTCCTAAATATAGCCAAGGCCATTTACTACCAGCCCACAGCAAACATTATATTCAATGGGGAAAAATGAAAATCATCCCTTCTTAGATAAGGCACAAGACAAGTTTGCCCACTCTCACTACTTCCATTTAGTACAGTACTGGCAGTAGTTGGCCATAGCAGTTAGGTAAGAAAAAGATATCAATGGCATCCAGATAGGGAAGGAAGTAAATAGTAAAAGTCAATCTTTTACTATTTGAGTATTACACGATACTATACTTTGAAAATCCTAAAGACTGAAAAAAACTCCTGAAAACAATAGATTTGTATAGTAAAGTCACAAGTCACAAAATCAATACCAAAACATCCTTGGCTTTCCAATACACAAATAGTGAAAGAAATATTTTAAAAAATTATCCACAATTATAACTCAGAAAATCAAGTACTTCGGAACCAGCTTAACTAAAGAGATGAAGGACCTATACAAAGAGAACTACAAAACACTACTTCAAGAAATAAGAGAGGACATGAGGAAATGGAGACACATCCTCTGTTCATGGATTGAGAGGATTAATATTGTCAGGGCCATACCCCAGCCCCACAAAGCACCATACAGTTTCAATGCAGTCCCTATAAGGATAGCCCTGTCATTTTTCAAAGAAATAGACCAAACAGTTCTGAAATTCGTATGGAGCAATAATTGTCCCCCCAACCCCTCACAAATAGCTGAAGCAATTTTGGGGGAAAAACAAGTGGAAGCAAAGGTAAACAAATAGGACTACATTAAACTAAGAAGCTTCTGCACCTCAAAGAAAACAATGAGGATGCAAACACAACCCACAGAATGGGAAAATTATTTATCTAAAATCCATCTGATAAGGGATTAATATCAAAGATATTTAGGCACTGGTGGAACTTGACAAGAAACAATTCAATACTATCAAAAAAATGGGGAGGAGAAGTAAACAGAAATTTCCCCAAAGCAGAAATACAAATGACCAAAAGGTACATGAAACAATGCTCTACATTATTGATTGATGAATCATCAGGAGAGACTGGCACACATCATAAAGAATAAGAACAACCAGTGCTGGTACAGAGGTAGGGAGAAAGGGATTCTCATTTATTGTTGGTGGGAATGCAAACTGACCAGCTCTTTTGAAGGACAATGTGGGTATTCCTCAAAACACTAGAAACGGATCTTCTATGCAACTCAGCAATATTGCTCGTGGGAATATACCGTAGGGGCCCAAAAACACAATGCAAAAAAGTCATCTGCATGTGTATATTCATTACAACACTGTTCACAATACACAGTGGAATACTACACAGCCACTAGGAATAAAAGAAGTCATGAAATTTGCTTGTACATGGATGGACATGGAGAATATGATGAGTGAAGATAGAAGGAGAGAGCCAGGCATAAAATAATTGCACTCATTTTCAGGATATAAAAAAAAACCCATAATATGGAACTAAATACCCAAACAGTAGAAATAAGGACCATGAAGACTTATTTCTAAGGACTTAGTAGGAAGGAGAGTGCAGTTAAGACAGAGAAGGGACTATTATGATAATGATCTTTGGAAATTATTACTCTGTACAAGAACTGAGTGTTGAAAGGACATAAGGTGATGCACATGATTGTCAGTAACAGTATTGATAACCCCAGTACTTAAAGGGGAAAGAGAGGGGTAGGGAGAGAGAGAGGGAGACAGGGTGAGAGGGAGAGAGAGAGAGAGAATGAAAGAGAGAGAGAGAGAGAGAAAGAGAGAGAGAGAAAAGGAAAGTGCTTGCCACAGAGGCAGGTAGGGACTGGTGGTGGAGGGAAACTGGGGAAGTTGGTGGTGGGAATTGTACACTAGTGAAGGGACAAGTGAAGGGACATTATATGACTGAAACCCAAACATGAACAACTTTGTAATTGTATCTCACTGTGATTCAACTAAAAATTATAAAAATTTTAAAAATAAATTAATACCTCTTGAGGAATACTTGAGAAGTATATGCTAAAAAATACAAGCTCACTTGCATTTTTATTTTCTTTGTCAATTGAGTTTATATTCTTATACTACATATTACAAGCATAGGTGAAATAATCAAATACTTACCTCTATCTTCTTTTATTTATTTGGCTTCACATAATCCAATTATTTCCATTTTCCCCTAAATAACAAAATTTCATCTATACTATTCTAAGCAAAGAATATTATTTCTTTGCATGAACATGCCAAACTGATGTCACTTATATGTGGCATATAAATTAGCAAAGCAAGAGGAATAGTACCTATTGATAAGAATTCTTTGGACAGAACTTAGGTTACCATGTGATAGGGGGAGAAGAGTTTGGACAGGAAAAAGTGTACCAGAAGTCATATAAAGATAAAATCACTTTGGAACTTTGGTAGTTGAGATGCAATAACTTTAGAGATCAAAGTATAAATGTTATCACTATTGCAACCGTGTCACCTCAAGTACAGCAGAAATAAGTACAAAAAAATATTTAATGCGAAAATGAACCAATTGTCTTAGCTCTCTGCTGATAGGCACTACTGCTGTTTCTATATTTTAACTACTATAAATAATTCTGAAATAAACACTGGGATGGAAATAAATTTTTGCACCAATATTTTCATATTCTTTGGATAAGTATTCCAAAATATGCAATATACCGGGGCTGGAGCGATAGCACAGTGGGTAGGGCGTTTGCCTTGCACGCGGCCGACCCGGGTTCAAATCCCAGCATCCCATATGGTCCCCTGAGCACCGCCAGGAGTAATTTCTGAGTGCAGAGCCAGGAGTAACCCCTGCGCATCGCCAGGTGTGACCCAAAAAGCAATTAAAAAAAATATGCAATATACGATAGCTCAATCTTTAGCTTCTAAGGTGCTCATAACATTTTACAAAATGGTTATACAGTTTACCTTCTCATTAACAGTGCACAAATGTTCCTTTTCCTCCACATCTTCATTAATTCTCATTATTTCTGGTATTTATATAAACAATTCTTTGACAGTAAGGTGATATCTTGTAGGTTTAAGCTTGCACTTCCTTGCTGATCAGTGATGAACAGTTTTATATGCCTATCTTCTGTCAGGGTTAACTTTTGCATATGTACCTTTTCTAATTTTATGTACATTTTTAATTGGGTTGACTATTTAAAAAATCTGTTTGCTTTATTGTTCAATTGTATAAAGTCTTCAGTCAAATACTTTCCCCTGAGCTGTAACCCCTCTATTGTATGAGTTCTTTGCTTATCTTGAATATTAACTCCATATCAAATGTATGGTGTACATATATATTTTCCCATTCAATAGTCTGATTTTTGTTCTCTTGGCGATTTTTGCTGTGCAAAAGATGTTTATTGTAGCCCAAATTATTTACTTTTGCTTTCATTTCTTTGATGTTGAATTTAAATCTCCCCATTAAAGATTTTACCTATTATCTTCAATGTACTTCAATTATGATTTCATCTAGATGTTTAATCCATGTAGGATTAATTTTTGCATAAGGGTAAGAACAATAAAGGTTCTTTCTTTTATGCTGACCAGTTTTTCTAATATATTTTTAAATAAATTATCCTTTCTCCACTGGATCGTCTTAGATTCTGTTGTAAATTAAATATAAGTAAACTCATGGATTTATTATTGACTTGAGGCGTTTCTTTTACCTTCATGATAAGACTATTAGATATGGCAAACCAACATTACTTTGCTAATGAGGAAACCAAGACAAGGAAAAGATTAGTAACATGTTCAAATCCAACAAGGAAGTAAACTATTGGTTAAATTTTAATCAATCTGACCTCCAAGGATTCTTTTTATGTTCTTGTTTCAGTAAATTTAATTTATAGATACAGAAATAATTTTAATAAAATATTTGATTATTAAGAGGCTCTAAGGAATGATTTTTCAGTTGTTAGATTGTGTTAAATTTATTATTTTCTCTTACTGTTTTATTGAAAACTGAATTATAATATTATGTAATTTATAATTGTGCATAAGTTACAGTCAATATGTCTACATTATGTTTACCACTGAAAGTCTAGTTTTATCTCTCACCACATACTTTTACCATTAACCAAATCCTCTTCCTACCTTGCCCTCCAGGTATTACCCAAAAGAAAAAAAATAAAAGGTGCTGAAGAGTATTTGAAAAGAATAGAAGATTTGTACAGCATTGCTAAGAATGTAAATTGGTGCATCTTTTCTGGGAAAAATAAGGCGAGTCTTAAATCAATTAAAAGTAGGGATCTCATATGTCCCAGTTATCCTACTTTGGGTTACCAACTTGAAAAATACATAAATATTAATGAAAAGATATTTATATATTCCTATTTCAGTCAATGACTAGAAGTATCCCAAGTGCCCTCTTGGCTGAAAAATGAATAAAGAATATATATTACTTATAATTTTTGTACATTCAGTGAAATACCATTCATTAGCTATTAGAAAGATTAAATTAGCTTAGAGAAATAGTAAAACAGGTAAAGTGCTTGTTTTGCAAGCAGCCAGTCCAGGTTTGACCCCCCCACCCCCCACCCTATTATGACATAAGGTTTCCAGAGTCTAACTAAGAGTGATCCTTCAGTGCAGAGCCAGAGCCAAGAATAAGCCCCGATTGTAACAGGGTCTGACCCTGTAATAATGATGGCTATATGGGCAGATAGATCAATTAAATCAGGCCATTTGTCACACTATTGATTATCCAAGAGGGTATTGTGCTTAGTAAAATCATCCAGAAAAAATAAAAAAAAATAGACTAAAGTGACTAGTAATAAATTTTACCTCAAATGCAGTTACTAAGTTGAAGGCCTCAGTGAATAACAAAACTATTTAAATTATGGGGTTGCAGCAATAGTTTGATCCCTTGCATCTCATATGGTGCCGCAAGTATCACCAGGAGTAATTCCTGAGTGCTGAGCCAGGAGTAAGCCCCTGAGCATTGGCAGGTGTGACCCCCAAACAAAAACAAAACAAAACAAAAAACAAAAAGAAGTATTAGAGTTGTATAATAGCCTGAAAAAAGAGCTTTCAATATTTCCTTCAATTCTATTTGTGCTGTTCTTGTAGGCTGGTATTTTCTGTTTTGTTTTTTTTTTTTTTTTTTTTTTTAATTTTAAATTTATTTATTTTTAATTAGAGAATCACCGTGAGGGTACAGTTACAGATTTATACACTTTTGTGCTTATACTTCCCTCATACAAAGTTTGGGAACCCATCCCTTCACCAGTGCCCATTCTCCACCACCTGTAAACCCAGTGTCCCTCCCACCCTCCCCAATCCCATCTCCCCCCCACCCCACCCTGCCACTGTGGCAAGGCATTCCCTTCTGTTTTCTCTCTCTAATTAGCTGTTGTGGTTTGCAATAAAGGTGTTGAGTGGCCGCTGTGCTCAGTCTCTAGCCCTCATTCAGCCCGCAACTCCCTTCCCCCACATGGCCTTCGACTACAATGTAGTTGGTGATCACTTCTCTGTGTTGACCTTTCCCCGGAACGTGAGGGCAGCCTCGAAGCCATGGAGTCAACCTCCTGGTACTTATTTCTACAGTTCTTGGGTGTTAGTCTCCCACTCTGTTATTCTAAATACCATAGATGAGTGCAATCTTTCTATGTCTGTCTCTCTCTTTCTGACTCATTTCACTCAGCATGAAACTTTTCATGCCCATCCACTTAACTACAAAATTCTTGACCTCCTTTTTTCTAACAGCTGCATAGTATTCCATTGTATAGATGTACCAAAGTTTCCTCAACCAGTCATCCGTTCTGGGGCATTCGGGTTTTTTCCAGATTCTGGCTATTGTAAACAGTGCTGCGATGAACATACATGTGCAGATGTTGTTTCGATTGTACTTTTTTGCCTCTCTGGGATATATGTGATACATATAATTGCTGATTTTTTCATGCTGGTAGCTCTTTATGACAGGCTCTTAATTCTACTGGGTAGTGGGAGTTCTACAGAGGATTTACCAAGAAGCTGTATAATCTTTAACATTATTTTATGATTATACTACAGGGATGTGAAAAGAAATTAGTTCACATATGATTTTGTGGGGCTGGAGCAATAGTACAGCGGGTAGGGCATTTGCCTTGCACACAGCCGACCTGAGTTTGATTCCTCCGCCCCTCTCGGAGAGCCCGGCAAGCTACCGAGAGTGTCTCGCCCACATGGCAAAGCATGGCAAGCTACCCATGGCGTATTCAATATGCCAAAAACAGTAACAAGTCTCAAAACGAAGACTATAGTGGTGCCCACTCGAGCAAATCAATGAGCAATGGGATGACAGTGATACAGTGATACAGTGGTGATTTTGTGAAATATGTATCCATTCTAGATAAAAATGTGTTATCAATACAATTAATTAGATAACATCAGACCTGAATCTATAAAATACATATAGAAAAAAATAGAGTCTTCCTTGACATTGAAGCTAATGACATCTTCAAAGATGAAACACTACACTACTCACCAAGTAAGTGGAAGCAAAGATAAACAAATGGGACTATATTAAACTAAGAAACTTCTGAACCTCCAAAAAATATAAGTGAAACCCCACAGAATAGGAAAAATTATTTACCCAATACCTATCTGATAAGGACTTAATATCAAATATATATAAGAATCTGGTAGAACAAGAAGTTAATATCAAAGATATATAAGAATCTGGTAGAACTTTACAAGGAAAAACATCCAATCCCATCAAAAAATGAGAAGAAATGAACATAAATTTCCTCAAAGAAGAAATTCAAATGGCCAAAAGGCACATGAAAAAAGGCTCTACATCACGAATTATGAGGGAGATGCAAATCAAAACAACAATGAAATGATTTCACTCCACAGAGACTGGCACACATCAAAAAGAACAAGAACAGAAATGGCCATGATCCCAGAGGCACACAAACCAATTCTGGAACCCAGTGACTTCTGGCAGAAATGCTTCTAGACTGTGAACTGAGCACGACCCATGCCGCCCTGGGAGGGGAAGGGCTTTTGTCCCTCGGCCTTTCCTCTCTATGGCAGCATGGCGACTGCTATCTTTCAGAAACTATTGGACAGAGGTACAAGTTTGCAGTGATGGGGTGCATGGGAAATCTCAGGATGGGGAGGTGGAACCGGCACTGCTCCCCACCCAGACGAGACCCCGAGTGGCCACCCACGAAAGGCTCCTCGGTTCCTGAATGGCCATGATCCCAGAGGCACACAAACCAATTTCGGAACCCAGCAGTTTCTGGCAGAAATCCCTCTGGACTTAATTACTAAAATACCAGAAATCCAAACCCACATGGCCACAACAGCAGTCGCACGACATCATATGCTCTTCATTATCAGCAATAAAAAACAAATTATCAACTGATGCCTTTTCGGCAGGTCTGATTGTTGGAGGAAAATTCCAAATAGTAATAGTGGGTTTTCTGTCGAAACATTGAATGTAATCAAAGTAAAGAGAGAGTAAAGTGAAAATCATCTGCCACGCAGGCAGGGTGGGGATGAGATGGGGGTACACTGGGATTCTTGGTGGTCGAACATGTGCACTGGTAAACAGTGGGTGTTTGATCATTGTATGACTTAGACTTAAATCTGAAAGCTTTATAACTGCTCTCACAGTGATTCAATAAATAATAACAATAATAAAAATACCCCCCATTAAAAGAACAAGAACAAACAGTGCTGACAAGAATAAGGGGAGAAAGGGATGCTCATTCATTGTTGGTAAGGTGCCAATTGGTCCAGACTTTTTGGAAAGCAATATGGTATTCCTCAAAAATGTAGAAACTGAGCTTTCGTATGACCCAGCAATACCACTTCTGAGAATATACCCCGGGAGCTCAAAAACTTATCAGAAATTCCTTCTGCACTTCTATGTTCATGGCAGCACTATTCACAATAACCAGCATCTGAAAATAGCCTGAGAAAAATGATGACTGAATAAAGATGTACCAGTAAAAAACTGGTACATCTACATAATGGGATACTATGCAGCCACCAGGAAAAATGAAGTCATGAAAATTGCTTGTACATGGATGGGCATAGAGAGTATCGCATGAGTGAAATGAGTCAGAAGGAGAGGGACAGACATAAAATGATTGCACTTATTTCTGAGATGTAGAAAGGAAACATAGCATGAGACTAATATCCAAGGGCAGTAGGAAAGGGGGCAAGGAGGACTGGTTATGGTTGGAAGCTTGCCACAACTATGTGGGTGGAGGAGGGCAGTTAGAATAGATATGGGACGATGTAACAATAATAGTTGGAAATGATCACTCTGGCCAGAACTGAGTAAAGTAGGTAAAGGAATATACAGGATAACCATTCAGTATCTGTATTGCAAACCATGATGTCCAAAAGAAAAGAGGAGAGATAGAGACAGAGATAAATACGGAGACAGCAATACCTAGATACATGGTTTTCCTAAATAATTCTCAGAAAAATTCCAAAAACCATTGTGTTAAGGCCTGGCTGTACATTCACAAGTGATCATGTATGGATTGGAGGAAGATTTCTAAGAAATCTCTGTCATAATAATCCTGGAATCTAACTCAAGGTAAAGAGCAATTTTAACAATTCCCTTTTTGAAAACAGCCAGTGATTAATGTCACCACACCTATTTATACATTAACATATCCATTTTCAACTGTTTTTCATTATTTGCATTTGTGAACATACTACTTTATACATGTTTTGTGTCATCTCACACTTTGTTATTTAATGTAATACGCAAGAAGAAGAGTAAGAAGTATGTCTCTTAAAGTTGTCTGCTCTTATTTGAAAGGCTGTTACTTTAACGATTTAAGGAATACGTCCTTTTGAGGGTTAAAACTGAAATCCAGAGAGGCTGTAGTGGGTTACACAGGAGAGTAATCCCAGGTCTACAGTGAAGGTTAGAAGTGTGTGTGATGGTCATGGATGCTTGTGAATGATCTTTGTGGTAAGGTCATAGAACATATCAAGAGGGTCTTCACATTCTATTTTGATCAATTCTACTCTAATTCTTATTTATCTATTTATATTTGTTGTCACACCTGCTGATGTGGAGGGTTTACTTCTGGCTCTGTGTTCAGGGATAAATCCTGGAAGTGCTCAGATGACCAAACGCTGTGCCAGATATCAAACTGGGGTCAGTTGCATGCCAAACAACCATCCTAACTTCTATATTCTCTGCCCCAATTCAAGCTTTAAGAGTGAATCATAGAAGCATTAAAACTGCTTAGTAAAGCAGTTTATGTTTTATTGTTTAGATTATTTTTTCATAATACAAGATATTCCTTACCAGATACATTAATTTTATGGTTCTGAGGGTTTTTTTTGTGAATTCTACATAGTATACTTGTTAAGTATAGATCATTTCTTAAAAACATTGGATTAAATGATTCTAATAGGATTTTGAAACTTACTAAAATATAATAATTTAAAATCACTGCACTTCTCCTGTAGTATAGATTTTAAACTGAAATGCTTGAATGAATTTGATCAGTAGGGTAATCAAATTAGAAGAGTCACTACACTGTAAGATATGGTTGGGACTTATGTGCACCTTATGCAATGTGACTATGTATTGCTGTGCTGGATCAGAGTGAGAAGGAAATTGGACATGGTGTTGCCAAGTCTTTGAGTAGTCCTCTTCTGCTAGGCTTACATGAGGTCTTCTGATTAAGTATTTCCAATTAATTAGAGCATGCACATACTTATTATGTGAGGGTGAAACAAAGTATGCCCTTTCGCCAAATGTGGTCTGTGAACTATTAGTTTGGGATCAAATCTCTGTTTTAGTTCCAATTGGCAAACACTATCTATTGCAATTTGACTATCTATGGCAGAGTGAAGTGAAGGCCTAAGTAGAGTAAAGTACTATTAATTGCTATTTGGCTCTTTTGTCAAGATGAGTCATATGTTCCATGATCAAAAACTTTTGAAAGTTTCCCCCTTGTTGAAAACCTGGCTATATATATTCTAGGAAAGCAGATAATTTTTAACCTCTCTCACACTTTTTGATGCATTGCATTTCACTTCTCAGTGGCAGGTCAGATTAATGTATGAGGCTTTGATGAATGTACAAATATTGTACCCAACATGCAAACACAGCAGAAAATAAAGGAGGGGATGATAAATCACCTTTTTCTTAAGCAAACATATCTCTAAATCTGGCTCACGATGGCCTAGTCTTTCTATTATTTATTATGCACTGTGTCAACACAATATGAGTATTTCTTTTACCCTTTGGTGGAAAAGAGAGACTGCTGATAGTTGGAAATGTGGTATGTATGTCAAAAGGGGAGGAGATTCTCTAGGGAGTTAGCCTTTGTTTGTTTTGAAGCAGGGAACAGCCTTCTCTAGGTCAGTCTCCTTCCAACCAAACATTATTTTCTGGATTTTGAACGGCACTCAAAAGTGCTCAAGGATCACTCCTGTCAGGGCTCAGAGGACCATATAGGATGCCAGGAGAGTGAACTAAGGTTGACTGCATGCAAGGCAAGCATCTAACCTGCTGAAGGAAGCTCAGGCTTCCTTCCAAACATTCTTATGTGTGAATGGGGCAGGAATATTGAGAGGAGAGGGTAGCAGCCCCTAGGCAAGGATGGAGAAGGGGGGAAGTTGACAGAAAAGATACTAAGAAAATAATCTTGAGAACTTTTAGAATTAAACTCAGGCCTAGGAGGTATACAGGTTAGGCTATGTGTTGAAAAGTCAAATACATATACTGTCTTCCAAAGAAAAAGATAGTCTGTGAGGATTCTGGGAAGAAACCTGTCAATATACCCTAATAAAGACTTCATAGAATTTTTCATTTTTTGGAAATGGTATGTCTACAGAACGATGGAATTAGAAGAGCTCACTATCTGCACAGATTACAATTTATCAGCAAGGGACATTTTGAAACATCTATCACCCACGGAGAGGTCATTTCAGAGTGGTATATCCATGAAGTATGATCTATGATCTATGATCTAAGCAAATTAAGGAAATTTGGACAAATTTAGTCTATATAGGGCTGGAGTGATGGCACAGCGGGTAGGGCATTTGCCTTGCATGCAGCCAATCCAGGTTTGATTCCTCTGCCCCTCTTGGAAAGCCCAGCAAGCTACTGAGAGTATCTCTCTTGCAGGGCAGAGCCTGGCAAGCTACAGATGGTGTATTTGATATTCCAAAAACAGTAACAGCAAGTCTCACAATGGAGACGTTACCTGTGCCCACTCAAGCAAATCGATGAGCAATGGGATGACAGTGATACAGTGATAGTAGTATTAAAAAAAATCAAAAGAATTAGGGCTGGAGATATAGAAGAACAGATAGGTCACCTGTCTTGCATTCAGCTAACCCCGGTTTGATTCTTTGCACCTGTATGGTACCATTTGCCCACCTGGAGTGATCCCTGATTGCAGAGTCTGGACTAATCCTTGACCACTTGAGTGTGTCCTCAAAACATAAGAAAAAAAAAAAGAGGAACTTTTCATATGCAAAATATGTATTACAGTTCTTGGGTTATACCCCAGGTCTGTGGGATCAATTTTATATAGAGCTATTTAAAATAGCATAATTGAACATGATTTTCAATATTCTTTTCTTTATTTCTCAAATTCTTAAAAATGTATAGTTTCTTGTCCATAAAAAAAGGAAAAAGAAAAGGAAAAAAAACTTAACTGCTTTAAATACTGAGAACAAAACATGAGTAAAAATGGAGCATGTTAATAGCTGAAGTGACAGAACACTGAGTAGGGTGTTTGCCTTACATGAGGCCAACCCCAGATCAATCCTTGGCAAGCCATTTGGTCCCCCAACCCCAGTCAAGAGTGATATCTGAATGCAGAGTGAAAAGTTAAATACTGATTATCACTGGATGTGATAAACAAACAAACAAAACTAAAACAGTATGTTGCCATCTGATTTTGGAATGGACTGTGTCAAGATGATAAGTGTTAAAGATGATAAGTGTCAAAGATGATAAGTATGTTTTCTACTGCTGCTGTAACTTATTACTACAAAATTAATAGCTCAAAACTACAACTACAAAAATATTAGATTCAATTGTTCTGGAGGACAAAAGACTAAACAGGTGTCACTGGTCTAAAATCCATGTTTTATCAAAGAACAGATTACTGCTTGTAAAAGGTTTAAGGCAAGATATTGAGGAGTGGGAAAAGATTCAAAATGTGGTGGGTGGTGATAAAACAAGAATTTATTTGTTGTGATTGAATTGTTATTATGAATATATTTTTATATAAGAACATATATATTACAACGGGGATGAATGGAGACGTTGCTGGCTTCTGCTCAAGGAAATTGATGAACAATGGGATGACAGTGATACGTGAGAGTGATATCCTTTAAGCAAAAATTGAGATGCATCAAAATTTTTTATGTATAAAAGAGCTACTCACATTTTTTTTACAATGTAGGAGTACTGCTATTTATTCAGACATTGATTACATTGATTGAATTGGCATGAACTCCACATACTTCTTTTTTTTAAGAATGTTAATTTAATTTTATTATTTTATTATTGCACTGTCAGGCTGGAGTGATAGCACAGTGGGTAGCACATTTGCCTTGCATTAGGCCTACCCAGGGTTTGATTCCTCAATCCCTCTCGGAGAGCCCAGCAAGCTACTGAGAGTATACTGCCCGCACGGCAGAGCCTGGCAACCTACCTGTGATATATTCGACATGCCAAACACAGTAACAACAAGTCTCACAATGGAGATGTTATTGGTGCCCACTCAAGCAAATCAATGAACAACAGGATGACCGTGCTACAGTGCATAGTACTGTGGAGCAAATAATTCATATTCACAGGTAGATGAGTAGAGAATCCGAGTAAGATTACATATGTCAATGCCCTATATTGTAAAATAGTTTTGCAAGATCTTACTGCTGGAAAAACTGGACAATTGGTACATAAGATCTCTCTATTGTCTTTCTAAGTGACCTTAAATTTTTACAATGCAAGTAGCTCATTAAATATATAATTATTAAAAGATAAAAAATTCACATTTGCCCAATATAACTTTTATAACATAAGAACTTTGTTGGTTTCTTTATTTTCACTCATTTTTATTACTTTTAGGCAATATTATTTGTAACAGTAATATAACAGTGTTAATATTAATGCTTTAGGAATATAATGTTTTTACATCACACCCCCATCAGAATGCTAGTATCCCTTCACAAATATCTATACCACCTCTACTTAGCAAATTCAATTCAAAAAAAGAGTCTCAGGACTTATTTTTATCATCTATAGTTTAGTCTCTTGGGCAAGAGCGATAGCACAGTGGTACAGCATTCACCTTTCACGCTGCTGACCCATGTTCGATTCTTCCGCCCCTCTCAGAGAGCCTGGCAAGCTACCAAGAGTATCACGGGAAAGCCTGGCAATCTACCCCTGGTGTATTGGATGTGCCAAAAACAGTAACAACAAGTCTCACAATGGAGACATTACTGGTGCCCGCTTGAGCAAATTGATGAACAATGGGACAACAGTGCTAGAGTGCTGCAGTGCAGTTATTTACTATAGGTTAAATAAGAAATTCTAGAACTTATTCATCTTACACATCGCAAAAACTTTATATATATCAAATTGAACTCTCCTTTTCCCCTTCTTTCATCCTTCAACCTCATGCTATGGTATGCTTCTATAAATTTGACTATTGTAGAATATCCTCTTAATATTTGTTTTATACTACCTTGTTTCATTTAGCACAATGTCCTCTAGATTCATTCATATTGTTGCAAATGCAGAATTTCCTTTCTTTGAGAGACTAAGTCAATTGAATGCATATTAAACATATTTTTATCATTAAATCATCACAATTCTTTTAAAATTTAAGGTAAGGTTACAGAAAAAATAAGAAGGGAAGGAGTCAGATAATAAGAAAACCATGAAGGAGGAAACAAAGAGGAAGGGTCACAGAAGGGAAATGTGAAGATAAAGATGCTAATTAATCCAAGATTTTAGTTAGTCCCTCACACAATTAACTTGTGTATGGTCCCATAGCCAATCAAATCGCTGCCACTGTCACTGTCATCCCGTACTCATCAATTTACTGAGCGGGCACTAGTAACGTCTCCATTGTGAGCCTTGTTACTGTGTTTGGCATATGCCACGAGTAGTTTGTCAGGCTGTGCCACACGGGCGAGATACTCTTGGCAGCTTGCCGGGCTCTCCCAGAGGGGCAGAAGAATCGAACTCACGTCGGTCACATGCAAGGTGAACACCCTATCCACTGCACTATCGCTCCAGCCCAGCCAATCAAATAATAGAAATATCTAAGAGGTGAAGATCACAGATCTCTGTAGGGGAGGATTAACAGTCGGAGATTTCAGTTAGCCCATCATACACAAGCATGATCTGATTGGGCACAGGTGACTAGATTGTTGGGCAAGTAATTAAGTAGAAGGAAAAAGAAAGAGGTGGAGAGACAGAATAAACCAGGTCACTATATAATGAGGTTGGAGGTCGAATGGTATGTTTGGAAGAAGAGGTGCTTTCCAGAATACAGAGGTCCTTGTTTCTGTGATTGTTCTAAACAACAGAGGTACCTCTACTTGAACTACTAAATGAGAGTGATAACACCAAAGAGCTTCGATGGTCAACATGATAATCTTACATATCATGCACAAGAACCTAGGGCAGGTCAAGCTATCTGCTGTGACATAAAAGCAACTGATAACTCTACAGTGCATCAGAAATATCACTGTCACTGTCACTGTCATCCCATTGCTCCTCGATTTGCTCGAACAGGCACAAGTAACGTCTCCATTTTGAGATTGCTGTTACTGTTTTTGGCATATCAAAAATGCCACGGGTAGCTTGCCAGGCTCTGCCATGCGGGCGAGATACTCTGGATAGCTTGCCGAGCTCTCCAAGAGGGGAAGAGGAATCGAACCCTGGTCAACCGCATGCAAGGCAAATGATTTACCACTGTGCTATCATTCCAGCCCATCAGAAATATATATTTTAAAAATGTTAAGGCACTGTGATTCTTTGTGATTCACTGTGTTCATAATAGAGTTGCTTCAGACATACAATGTTCCAACATTAATCCCATCACCAGTGTCTCCTCCCACCCACAACCACCAGAGTCCCCAGGTTCCCTTCTACTTTCCAGCCAGTCACTTGGCAGGCATATAATAAATTTATTTCATATTTATTGCCCCCCAAAGTTAAAAGAAATAGCAAATGGGATTATAAGAAAATAAACAACAAAAGTCCATTTGTAATGATTGGTTGCTATTTAAACCTATGCAAATAAGAATTTTAAACCATTCCATACAACATATTATATGGCCTATTGTCATTTACATAACTAAGTTTTCAATTCTAGTGCCTAAAATATATTACATTAAATTTTATTTTGTACTTGAAACTTATTGCAATAATCATCATATCTTCTTCATCCTAACTGAAGCTTTTGTATGGGTTTTTCTTTTGCCCCCTTGGCAAGCACATAACAAATTTACTTTATAGTAGTTGGTCCGAGAAAATTTAAAAGAATGTCAAATATAATTATAAAAAATAAATCAATAGAAGTCAATTGGTGATGATTAATTGCTATATGTTTTTGACCTTTTTTAATCTACTAGAGAACAACTCAATGCATCATTGGAGAGTGCCAACTCAATGCTACATGATGGTAAGTTTCTCTTGTCCTTTAAAGGAGCTCTTTTAATGCTTTTTGTCAGACTGGTTTTAAGGTATGATTGTCGCCTATCCATGAAATTTTGCAAAGTTCCTTCAAAATCTGAAGGGATAATTTAACTGGGTAGAATACTCTTGGTGTGGTGTCTGTTTCATTGAGCTTTTGTACTATAATCTTCCTTATTCTTCTGGCTCGTAGTCTCATTTCTGCTACACATGTTATGGGCTTTCTTTGTATTTTGGTTCCATTTTTAATCTTTCTTCTTTTAATATTCTGTCTCTATCTTTGAATTTTGTTATGTGGAGAATAATGTGTCTTGGAATTTTCCTAAAAGTATCTATTTTCACTAGTACTCTTCAAGCTTCTTGCATCTCAGTGTTTTTATGCCCAAAAGTGGGATTTCTGGATCATATGGAAGTTTAACGTAAAGTTTACTGAGAACTCTCGATAATGTTTTTTAATTTAAATTTTATTAATTTTTTTAGAGAACTACAAAGCCATTCATGATCAGGTTTCAGTCATACAGTTTTCCAACACCCATTCCTCCATGTGCTGGGCCAGCCAACAGTCGAACTGGTCAAGAGGGAAGGTGAGGATCTTAAAGAGACAACACAAGTGGTTGAGAGGGCTGAGTTCTCATGGAACAGCAGTCTTGATCTTTATTTCAGGCAGTCTTTTATACATCTCTATCAGGAACTTGGCAGATAAAATCATTATTCATAGTTATTCATGATTATTACAAAAAGTACATGTTTTTAATTATAATGAAGGTGAGGAACATAGTATAATGGAAAACAACTTGTTACTAGGTCAATAACTGGAAATAAGAACAAGTACATGGAAAAACAATCTGATCATTCCTCTACTCTCTAATAATTGCAAAAGGTCTAATTTCCACAAAATCACAATACATCTATTTCTTATTAACTTCTCTTGCAGACTGTGAATGGTGAACTACTAACTTCTCTATAGGCTTGGTTTGGCGACACAATGGCCACTCCACGTACTAGGGGTGGTGGGACAGAGAGCTATGCCAAGTATTCTTGGCCCTCCTTTGAGGCAGCTCCCAAGGCTACGTCCACTTAAGGACCCTGCATAGGCATGCTGCTTCCCACATCCATGATGTACATTTTCCAGCACCCAGCACCCAGTGTCCCCAGGTTTCTTCCCACCCATCATCATCCCCACTCCCTTCTTCTTCTTCTTCTTCTTCTTCTTCTTCTTCTTCTTCTTCTTCTTCTTCTTCTTCTTCTTCTTCTTCTTCTTCTTCTTCTTCTTCTTCTTCTTCTTCTTCTTCTTCTTCTTCTTCTTCTTCTTCTTCTTCTTCTTCTTCTTCTTCTTCTTCTTCTTCTTCTTCTTCTTCTTCTTTTCCTTCTCCTCCTCCTCCTCCTCTTCCTCCTCCTCCTTCTTCTTCCTCTTCTTCTTCTTCTTTTTCTTCTCCTCCTCCTCCTCCTCCTCCTCCTTCTTCTTCTTCTTCTTCTTCTTCTTCTTCTTCTTCTTCTTCTTCTTCTTCTTCTTCTTCTTCTTCTTCTTCTTCTTCTTTTCCTTCTCCTCCTCCTCCTCCTCTTCCTCCTCCTCCTTCTTCTTCCTCTTCTTCTTCTTCTTTTTCTTCTCCTCCTCCTCCTCCTCCTCCTCCTTCTTCTTCTTCTTCTTCTTCTTCTTCTTCTTCTTCTTCTTCTTCTTCTTCTTCTTCTTCTTCTTCTTCTTCTTCTCCTTCTTCTTTTTCTTCTTCTTCTTCTCCTTCTTCTCTTCTTCTTCTTCTTCTTCTTTTCTTCTTCTTCTTCTTCATCTTCATCTTCTTCTTCTTCTTCTTCTTCTTCATCATCATCATCTTATTATTATTATTCTCCTTCTCCTCCTCCTCCCTCCTCCTTATTTTCTTCTTCCTCTTCCTCCTCCTCCTCCTCTTCTTTATTGGTGGCTTTTCAAAAGTTTTCCCCATTGGTTTTCTAGTGTACTTGCTGTACTGAGGGTGAGTCTTTGTAGTTAACCCCTTGAAAGACATTTCTAGAGGTTGCACTCTGTCATCTCTGCCTATCCTCACAGAATGACAACTGTGAGTGGAATAAAATTTTGAAAATTTGTTGAGTAGACCTGTTATGTGGCTTCTTAAGAAGCCATGTGTTTCAGAAGCTATTATATGGGAAAGTTAATAGATGCAGATTAGGTGTAGAGACTGCTGGACTCACGTGGAAGGGAAGGGCTCTACCTGCAGTTTAAGCTCCAGTATGGTGTGAGCCCGTAATATGGTGCAGATCAGGGTTGGGGGCTGCTGTGACCTACCCATGTGGAAGGGGCTCTACCTCCTGTTCATGCTCTGCCTCCCGTTTGGAATGAGCCTAGTGGTATCAGCCAAAGGAAAGCCTCACCTGGGACAGTGGGGGAGCAAGCAGAATTTTAGGAGCCTGAAATATTTTTAGAGATTGATGCAGACCTAAACAAAAGCATAATGGAAGTTCCTACTCTAAGGATATGCTGACAACTTTAGAGGATCTGAGTCTACATGGTAGGTGGCATGCTCTTGGTCTCCATTCAGGAACAATGACTGTCCATACCCATGGATTTGTACCCAATGGAAGAATCACACCAGTGAACCTTCACCCGCAGACCAATGATTCTCTGTACCGCATCCATGGATTTACTCCCATTAGACCTCAGCTGACAGAGAATTGGTGTTTACATCCACCTCTGTTTCCAGAAAATCTGTGCTAAAATTTAGATTAAGTGCACAGAACTGTTCTGAAACTAGAATCAACAACACCTCTGCAGTAAGAGGGAAAAAGGATAGTATTTGTATTTTCTTGTGTATGGACAAAGGAAAGAATAATTGTCATAAAAGTGAGGTTTCAAATAACACATTGAAAGACCAAAATTTCCAACAAAAAATTGAATTTTGTTTCCAAATTTAATTATTCTGCTCTTGCTCCTGATTTTCACTGAAAACAAAGTTTCTGGAAAGGTAAAAAATAAATAAACCTATAAAAATAGTTTATAAGCAGAGCAATGGTGAAAACTTTTGATCTCTTATATTTCTCTGCTTACTAACAGCATGCTGAGTTTAAATATCTAAGTCTAAATTCAGGCAGGGAAACTTTTGTCCTGGGCATAGCCCAAAGGTTTACATCTTGCAAGTCAAGGAAATGAAATTCTGAGAGAGATTTCACAGAAAGGCTTAAAACTAAGGCCTCAAATCCAAGCCTGAAATCTAAAGGATCTGCTAGTCAGCTCCTACAGGGAAAATGCAGAATTGTGATAAAAAACAGAGATAATGGCCCTGCTTCACAAAGATTGTAGGGGGGGCAGGGATAAACAAGTTAACAAATAATGATGAGAAAAAATAGTATAGAAATAGGGTGCTTATCTTGCATGTGGCTAAACTGAGTTTGATCGCACCCTGTATGATTCCCTGAGCCCCTCCAGGAGTGATTCCTGAGCACAGAGTAATAAGTAAACCCTGAGCACCACTGGGTACTGTCTAAATAATAAGTGAATTGTCTAAACACTAAGCTAATCAGCTTAATGTGTTTGAGACAAAACAGTGTTTAGAACATTGGATAAAAAGAGTATCAGATCTTATAAATTAAAAAAAAATGACCCAGAGAGCATAAATGAGTGTCTATGGTCTAAATGACTTTCTAAAGTCATTAAAGGAAATAATAACTAATATAATAGCAGCATGATATTCACATTATTCACCTTCAACCAAGTATCAACTACTATTAAAACACTAAGTTCACATATATGATTAGAATAGACATTTAAAATACAAGGAGTGAAACAACTTTAGCAGGGGGGTATGGGGGGTAAAAGAGAAAAGGGGAGAAATGCACAATAAATGCCTATTAACTCCAAGAAGAAGTAAATGTTCAGTGAATGGAGCATTTATCCTTCACTGATCTCAGAACTGTCACAGGGTCACTCATGGAAAATAAGCAGTATAGAAAATTTTGAGATGGAAATATATTGTTCAAGTAAGCCTAATATTAATATTTCTCCCTTTCTAAGAGCTTATTTCAAGAAGATAATTAGTCAAGGACTCAAGATAAGCTCATGATTGTGGAATTTCTTATAATAAATAAGCAATTCTGTGTTATAAACTCATTGTACATACAACAGAATATAAGAACTAAAATATAAGTAAAATCTTTTAAGTATATTGGATATTTATGCATGAATTTAAAATATTTTCCATATTGTACTTATTCTCAGGCTTTACATTGTTAAAAGAAAAGTGCTTTATCTTGGTTATAAACAGGCCATGTTCCTATTAACTGATCACTTGTATCACTTGTATAACTTGTCATCTCGTTATTCATTGATTTACTCGAGCAGGCCCCAGTAACGTTTCCATTCATCCCTGTTGCATGCTAGTGTAGCTCAATGACATCTGCTCCCTCCAGGAACACAAGCAAGCTCAAACCGTTCATTCAGGGTCTTGATGAAGAAGTCTGACCATCTTGTAGGTGGGCGGCCATGCTGTCTTTTGATGTTGCGTGTAATCCAGTTGGTAACAGCTCTAGTCCAACAGTCATCTCTAAATCGCTTTATGTGTCTGGCCCATCTGATTTTTGATGCCTTGGCAAATGAGACAGCATCCCTGATTCTTGATTGTCAACAGAGGTCAGAACTCCAGATTCCTATATCGACCTATTGTTTCTAGGAGCTTTTCTGTAGAGTGTATCTCACAGTGATTCAATAAAATTAAGGAAAAAGAAAAAAGAACTCCAGATTCCTTCTCTCACTTGAGTGAATTGTAATACTCCAAGCATAGCTCTTTTGATTCCTCTTTGGAATACACAAATAGCTTTCTCATCCTGTTTGCGTAGAGCCCAGGTCTCTGAGGCATATGTTAGTGCAGGAAGAACAGTGGAGTCGAAAAGATGTGCCCAGAGCCTGAGGTTCTTCATCCTCCTAACCACTTCTTCAACGCTCTTGAAGGCATTCAATGCCACTCTCTTCCTCCTGCACAGTTCAGGTGCCAGGTCATTTGTCGTTGTTGAGTTCTCGACCTAAGTACACATAGCTGCTGCATTTGGAGATGTTCATTCCATTGAGGGAAAATAGAACATCAGGAACTAGTCCGTTTCTCATGAACATTGTCTTCCTGAGATTCAGCTGCAGTCCGACCTTTCCACACTCACGGTCAAAGTCGGCCAGCACTTGTGCTACTTGGCTGATATTTGGTGTTATGAGAACGATGTCATCAGCGAAGTGGAGGTGGTGTAGTTGCCAACTGTCTATCTTCACTTCCATTCCTTCCCGCTCCAGTCGTCGCATGATGTTCTTGAGGGTGGCACTAAAAAGTTTCAGTGAAATGATGTTGCCCTGCCGAACCCCTCTTTTTACGTCGATGAACACTTCTTTGTAGAATGGTGAGATACTGGTGGTGGATCCATAATACAGGATCTTGATGTACTGAGTTTGAACTCCCTGTTTGGCTAGGGATTCGATGACTGCTTCAGTCTCAACAGAATCAAAGGCCTTTATAAAATCAATGAACGTTAGACAGAGCAGCATCTTGAACTCTCGCAAGACCTCAATGAGCTTGGTCACTGTGTGGATATGGTCGATCGTGCTGAATCCTTTTGGGAACCCGGCATGCTTGCATGGTTGTCCTTCATCTAGTGTTCTGCCAATCCTATTCAGGATGACTCAAGTGAACAATTTCTAGATGATGGACAACAGGCAGATTGGGGGATAGTTGCCGATGTTGTGGATGTCTCTCTTCTTGTATAACAGGACGGTCCTGCTAGTTTTCCATTGGACGGAACCTTGCATTCAGGTAGCATTTGAAAAGCCGAGCCACTGTATTGATGAGCACTGGCAGCAGATTTTTCAGGTGTTCGAGTCTGACCTTGTCTGGACTGGGTGCTGTATGCTTCTTTACTGACAAAATGGTTTGTTGGATTTCAGAAGGGAGAATACTGGGAACGAAGTAAGGGCCTCAGTTGCCCTTACTTCCTAGCACCCCAAAAGCAGGGTTCTGATGAGGGACTGGATGGACCCAGGGTAAGCTGTGAGCTACCCTGGTATTGAAATTGGCCTGGCCAAAGCGCCATAATGCTTAACTATAAGTTAAGAGTATAGTCATGGACAAATTCTGTAATGATCCAAAAAGTAATAACTAGATTAGGGCCCTACTAGGGTTAGGAAAGATAAATCTGGCCTGAGCACTGTAGTCTGAGATCTATAGTGAGATGTCCTCAGGAAAGCCACTCTACAAGCTCAATGTATCTCTTACTATGTCCATACAAAATAACTAATATCAAGAAGTAGAATTAAGATGTTTATTATGGTGTTAACTAAGTTATTGGAGTAAGGAGAAGAGAAACACCTCTAGGTGGTATTTCCACCCTTGAGCCTGATGGGCGATCAGGAATGGCCTTTGGTATGTTGATTCTACCACCCCCAATGCTGGGAAGTTGGAGAGATGAGAGAGAGAGTGAGAGAGAGACAGAGACATAGAGAGACAGAGACAGAGAGAGACAGAGACCAGGGCAGCAAGATGGAGTAGGGAGAGACTAGCAAGGGGTCAGAGAGAGATGAATGTAGGGGAAGAATGCAGGAGCAGGTGCATGTGGAGAAACGAGAGATGAGGTGGCGAGTGGAGCATGGACAGATAAGCGGGAGAGACAGGAGGAGACGGGAATGAGGGGCAGTGGGAGATAAGAATGAGGGACTCAGTGAGACTGGAACAGGCACGTGGGGAGAATGGAATAAAGGGCAACTGAACACCAACCAGCCTACGGCCTCGTTTCCTCCTTCATCCGCCCATGGCATCGCCACCCAAAGTGGGAAGTGGATTAAGTCCACCAAATTCATGTGGCAAGAGGGAGAGCCGCTGGGACTCTCCCTAGCCACCTGGAGATTATACAGTTGATCATGAACATTCAACAATAAAACTCCTGAAACTGGTGGAATAGCTCAGTGGATAAGGTGCTTGACCCTGACCACTACCAGGACTAATCCCTGAGCACAGAGCCAGGAATAAGCCCTAAGCACCTCTGTGTGGCCCCCAAATGATCAACATGTAAAAAAGGAAATTGAGATAGAGAAGGGACCAGTAGGTCAATCACGGTTGGAGGGATTGCCTGGGATGGGAGATGTATACTGAAAGTAAACAAAGGACCAAACATGGTGGCCTCTCAGTATCTGTAGTGTAAACCATAACGCCCCAAAGAAGAGAGAGACTAAGAAGGAAATTGCCTGCCATAGAGGTGGGTGGAGTGGAGGTGGTGGGAGGGATACTGGGGGACATTGGAGATGGGAAAGCTACACTGATAGATGGATGGAAGTTCGAATATTGTATGACTAAAACTCAATCATGAAAGCTTTGTAATTGTATTTCACAGTGATTCAATAAAAATCTAAACAAAAGGAAATAAAAATTATAAACTGTCTATATATCTTGAGATCTGTTTTCTAAGAAATCTGTCCTGCAATTGAACCCCTTATTTAATTCAATTTCTTTTTTTGTAGAAAATAGGTGTAATTGTTTCTGTTTGGCTTTTTGAGCCACATTCAGCTGTGCTCATGTATTACTCTGGCTCTGCACTCAAGATTCACTCCTGGCAGGCTTAGGGGACCATGTTGGGTGCAGGTGATTGAACCTGGGTTGGTCGCATGCAAGTCAAGCACTTTACCCACTGTACTATCCTTCCAGCCTCCAAATTGTGTGTATTGTTTATATTATTTAATTAGAATTATTATAATTTTATTAAAAGTGTTGATAACTGCTGTACCTTTTAGTATTTGAACAATAATCCAATTTTATTATTCTAATTCATATAATTTAAAATTTGCCTTAAGTGGGAATATAGAACATTGTTTAGGTTAGAAAATTATAAATCAGGGAATCTAGGTTATAATCTCAAATAGTATTCATTCATCTCCCTAAGAGATCCTATCTTTTGCAAAATTTTCTTTATATTTTATATCCAGTTTCAATAATATAAATTCTTGTTTTCCTCCCTTTTCCTTTGACCTGAATCATATTGCCTTTACAAAATTTATTCTGTTGCTATCTAGAAACAATCCATGTACATGTATTTGTCCATGCTATATTCCCAGGCTCATTAATCATTCTTTGCCCTTTACAGCTATATACATACAATCCAGTATATATGTGTTGATTAACTGAATGATCACATGGCATAGTTGGAGATTAAACTCATCTCTGTAAAGAGAATGTGGCATCTAGAAAATCTTGGAAAATGGGATTAACTACTATGAGTAGAAAAAACAGAAGTCTTGCAAACTGAGATACACAGGATAAAATCTTACAAAACTTATTCCTTCTCCATTCAAAAAGAAATTTGAATTCTTATGCAGCTGGAGAATCTTGACACAGAGAAAGTTCTTAATTTTATTGATAAGAGTAGTAATTTGAAGTTTCTTTTCATTAAGTGAATTAAAATGCCCCAAATTATTACAGGAATGACTTGAAAATAAGACAGTGAAGAGATTATGAAGCTGAAACCACATACTTGGTGAAGACATGGCTAAAATGCCTATGACAGGCAAAATTTTAATTAAATTAATTTATTTTTCATATTATAATGCTTTGATTTTACCAAATTGTCCATAATACAGTTGTTTTAGGCAGTTAGTGTTCCAACACAGACTCTATCACCAATGTCCCAGTTTCTCATCCAGCACCCAAGCCTTCTCCCTTACCAGGCACAAACAAATTTACTTTATATTGCTTGCTACAACAACAAAGTCAAATGGAACTATAAAAAGAATAGTTCAATAAAAGTCAACTTGTGGTAATATTTTTACCTCTTGATTATGTTACAAAAGCCATTGATGTTTTACTAGATTGGTTGTACTAGTTGACCCTAGTTACTGTTTTTACTCATTGAGGTTGGTGGTCTTCTATACACTTTCCCACCAGAATTGCTGTGCTGCTACCAGGCCATCAGTACTACAAATGTAGAGGTGTTATGTGGCCACATATGTGACTGTGTGCTCCAGGAGCTATGAAACTGGGACAATTTTGTAGGGAGCCATCTTACAGAGCTTGGCTCTTATCGTCTAGTCAAGTGGAGGCTGCTTGGGATTCCTGTGATCTTATCATTTCACCATTTGTCTCACTAGCCAAAGGCCATGCCTGATCAACATTCTACTACTGTTCCTATGGGGGTCCAAGCATGCATACCACCCCCCTCCCACCAAGAGGTATAAGTATTGTAACTGCTGTGAATAAACTCTCTCTCTCTCTCTCTCCTCCTCCTTCTGGCTCTGCGTCGGTTACATCCCCTCCTTAGCCCCACAAAGGGTCCTCCCTGCGGGACAGGATGGGACCCCACAAATTTGGCAGGTTGTCCAGTAGAAACCTCAGTAACAGAGCTGTTTCTGCTTCAGAGGGTGTTAGGTGTGGCTGTAGGCTGCTGTGCTTTCTGGCAGAAAGAGGGATCTGCCTACCTCCATTCCAAGAAAGCCCCAGGGTTTTTAGCCTGGACCAGTCTACCTGGGGAGATTTAGTGGCGTGATGTGTTTTTGAGATTAGTTCTGGAACTGAGCCTTTTAAGATCAGTCTGTCTTATCCTTGATTATGATATGTTATATGACAGAGTTTTAGGTATAGAAATCACTTACGTGCACTTGATCCAATTACATGAGCCCTTAGTAGCAGATCACACTCTCTAGTTGTCTAAAAATGGTAAGTAAGAAAGATTCAGTTTTTGATGAGAACCTACGTAGTATTGTTGAGTTAAAGATTGAGTAGGTCATGTGAGAAGTAATGTGGGAAGTCTCTAAAAATATTTTGAAGTCAGATAATATGAGGTACAGAGGTGGGCAGTTTACAAAGTAATAGGTAAAAAACCCATATTCTTTTCATGCATTCCATAACTAGAGTCATTTTACTCTAAGTGAAAGGAAACAATGAATTGCAGCTGAGCTATTAGGAGAAATAAACTCCTTATGGAGCCACGTCTAAAATGTCTTGGTTTCTGCTACAGTCTAAGTGTCACCACAATTAAGTGAAAAGATAATGAGATAAACCTCAGAGTACTTCTTTGAAACTCTAATGAGCTATTATTTATTAAAGTTTAATACGTTTTACTGTAATATGTGGCAAGTTGTTAGGCTTACTGCTGATGACATTATAATTGCTGTAACCCTGTCCTTTGATTTTTTCAATGACCAAACCAAACTATGGATATAGTTGAAAACTAGTCCAGAAATCCACCGAGACAAAATAATACTGTGTTTCAGTCTAAAGAACATTTCTTACTTTTAATTCTCTACATTTACAAAAATTTTCTACATTTTTAATACACAAAATAGAGTAAACCTTAAGTGGTTGTGAAATTTAAATAAAATAACTCAAGTATAACATTTGGCATAATGTATCATTTTGAATAAATGCTCAGTAACTAGAAAAGTAGCACTGTCTGCACTGTCGCACTGTTGTCCCATTGTTCATCGATTTGCTCCAGCGGGCACCAGTAAAGTCTCCATTGTGAGACTTGTTGTTACTGTTTTTGACATATCAAATATGCCATAGGTAAACTAGAAAACTAATAGTAATAATAGTAATTATAATTGCTACTGCCCCTTCTTTGTCATGACCATATCTTCTTGTTGTATTAAATGAGCTCTTAAGACTTTCTCCCAGCAACTTTTAAGTAGGAATAGTTTTCTTTGATGCCTCTAATACTTTGCAGGATTATCCAGCCATATAGTATAAAAGAAAAATCACTCAATTCTATATAGAAACAAAAGATATAGTTGATGTAGGAAAAAGTATTTCTCTTTTTATTGCAATTATCTGTGTTCTATAGAAAAACATGACAGATAATGACAGAGAATAGGAGATAACAAAGGTGGGCAAAATCTTGGTCATAGAATATAGAAATAGAAAGATCAGGAAAGGAAATGAAATGTAGTGGTTGAGCAAGAAATAGTCTGAAGATAAAAGAGATCTTGTACACATTGGTGGTATAGACATGAGGTATTTGTATTTACTTAAATAAAGTCAATACACCTATAAGCATGGAACCTAACCTAGTTAAGACATGTGCGTGTTAAACTTTAAAATTAATTAAACTTTAAAAAATGTGCCTGTTAAGGTGGTTAGTTGGCAGAATTAAGGGATTTGGTGGGGCAGAATCTGTAGACATTGTTAGACTAATACCAACTGGTGGAAGGATTTGAGGTGGAAAATCACATGCTTGAAAGTCTGTTATTGACATCTTTGTTAATCAGAGTGCCTAAATTGAAAAAAAAATCACTGCCCTTCTTTTGGCCACACCCAGTTGTGTTCAGTGTTTACTCCTGGTTATGCTCTCAGGGATCACTCTTGGTATGCTGGAGGACCATATGGGATACCAGGGATCAAACCCAGGTTAGCCATGTGCAAGGCAAACGCCTTATCCACTGTACTATGACTTTGACCCCTACCTCTCCTTTGTAATAAGTGAACAGGCTGCAGTCCTTTAATTCAGGCCACATCGAGGCTTTTGATACCCCATTACAGCAATATAAAGTTAAAATTATAGAGCTACATAGGTTTCTGTAATTCTAATATCTAGTTGAGAACATAGGAAAGGATAGGGTACTACTGATTACTTGTCACTTGTCATAATATGTGTGATTAATTTCAGATGAGACTAAACTCACAGTTCAAAATTCTAATGATGAGATCTCCTTAAATGGAGATAATCTAGAGGTATGCAGCACCAGCTAAGGGAGATTAACACAATTCTTTTTCCAATACAATCTGAGGATATGGCAGCATGAAACAGAATTATGCCTTCCTTACAGATGTGCATTTGTCTATTTGGGGCTCATAATGTCTTATACCATGTTGCACATCTGAAATCATTGCTAAGCATAAGAATACCAAGATACTTTTGTCAAATAAAAAGAACGGCTTCCACATTCCTTTATAAAGCTCTCCAATTTCAAATTACTGAGTTTAGTTTTATATTTTAAAAGAATTTATTATCTAGAAAAGCAGCTAAGAATATTCTTCAGAAGTAGATTTTAGAGGCCCATAAATACTATCTATAAACTTATCAGCACATAATGATATTATCAGCATACAGAATGAATATGCCAATTCACATGGAATTGAGTAATAGCTTTATAAAAGGAGAAAATGAAAGTGGACTCAGAATAGACTATGATGGCTTCCTGCTGTAAATGGTCCATTGATTCAACAATGCCCCATCAAAAAGAACAATCTCTTGATGATTGCTGCAATGTGTACCCCACCATAGGGACATTTTGTTGAATCATCATCATTATGTGATTTACTTCTCAATAACTCATGTCTAGCTTATCCAAAAACATTCTTGATCTATCATGCATTCAGCTTGCCAATTTGCCATGGTCCTAAGCCAAAGAATTTTCCTTATTAAAATTCCTAACAAAAGAAATGTTTAGATGAAGGGATCTAATCAAGTAAACCCTTACAACCTCCACAATATAACTGTATGAAATTTGTTTCTCAGATATATATTCATGAGTTTTTCCCCCCTTTGTAGGTAGTGCTTTTCAATTCTCTGATGGGAAAATTTCAGTATTATAAGTGGAATAAGTGAGATGATTTTAAAACTCGGTGGAATCTCTGAAACCTTAAAATGGATTCCATGCAAAGACTCTATTATTGTGATAAAGTTAGGCATGAAATTTGAATCTTAAACCTTCTTGCATTCTGAAAAAAAACGTTAGCTTTATATTTAATTTAATACAAGTCTTCTAAATAGGATTCCCCTCACTTTGTTATTTAGAAATCCAGAAATTATCAACTTGGATGTGTCCTCAAAAACCTATCATTCTACATCTATTTTATTTTATAAAAGGAGAGACTGATACTCAAGGATGAGTGATGTTTTGTTCAAGGTTAAATCATGAGATAGCAGTATACCTGTAACAGCTCGCTTATTTGAAGTAGGGAGAAGAAAGATGGCAGCCTTGAGGAGTCTACCACTTTTTTCCCTCACCCAACTCAATTACCCAGGGTAATGCCTGGGTCAATCTAGGACTGCTATGAGTGCTTGCATGGTACTGACCTGAAAATCTCACCAGCTCCACAAGGTGGCCATCAAACCACACCTGTTCTCCATTGTTCTGTCTGGCATGGGAAATGACGTCTGCCACCTGATTTCTCTGGAGTCATGTAACTCAGCTGGAAGTGAGGAAATGCTCTCTACAGGGAAGGAAAGGCAATCCTGAATATCACCCAGGATTTCCCAGGAATGTGCCTTCTTTCACACAAACGAATTTCAGGGAGAAACAAATAATGAAGTAGTAACAATTTCACTTAGAGATAACAAGGAAGGAGAAAGAGAGAAAATAACACATTAAAGAGCAAACACAGGCTTTATCAGAATAAAAAAAATAGCGTTGGCCTGGATATATGTCATAAAGGGAGTGATTTTAACTCTTGGCAGTCTCCTTTCATGTGCTTTTCACGGCCTTCAGTTTCTTCTGAAATTTCTTCTCTTTTGTGGGGCTCTAGACTTCTCCTCAATTGACAATGATGACAGTTAATGTTTATCAAACTCCATCTCCTGTGTCCACAAAGTGGGTCCAGCCATAATACTCATAGATACTTTAGAGTTAGTTACAGAATAACTTCTTTAAATTCTATTTAGATTTATTATTTCCTACGAATTTATTGCCAGCCCTACTCCTCACCTTCTACTTGCTTACTTCACATTAATTTTCATATTCTGTTGGTTTACCACAATGGAGATATCACTTTAATTTTATGAGTTTATCATTCTATACATTGTCAATTACTCAAATGTTGAGAGCATATATATATATACATATATCTCTATGAACTCATACATATATATATATATATACACACACACAAGATCACTGTCACTCACTGTCATCCCGTTGCTCATTGATTTGCTCAAGCGGGCATCAATAATGTCTCCATTGTGAGATTTGTTGTTACTATGCTTGGCATATCGAATACTCTATGGGTAGCTTGCCAGGCTCTGCCGTATGTGCGAGATACTCTCGGTAGCTTGCCAGGCTCTCTGAGAGGGGTGGAGGAATTGAACTTAGGTTGGCTGTATACAAGGCAAACGCCCTACCACTGTGCTATTGCTCCAGCCCATACATAAGATAGGATGGAAAAAATATCAAAGAATGTTAGATTAATTGGGATCATCTCTCTTGCAAATAGAGCAGATTTCAAATAAATTTTGTATTGTTCACTGAATCCCCAGTGAAATAAGTGGTAAATAAATGAATGGATGAGTGAATTAAATCCATGTAGGTTCCTCACTAGGACTAGCCTAAGATTTTCATGTCTAGATAGTTATACTCACGGCTCAGCACAGAGGTGGTTTCCATGGTAATTTCAGTCTTTTCCTTTCAATGTTAACAGGCACCCTGAGAACAGCTGCTTAATAGTGTTACCAATGATTCTATTCAACCACTTTTGGCCACTATCTCTCCCTTTTAATGATGCCATTTACTATTTTTGAGATAGCACCGCAGGAGATACTACTACTGTCTTTTTATTTATCCATTTTATTTTTTAATTAAGTTATGTTAGTGAAATTAAGATTAGATATAGAATTGAGAAGTGTTGCTCCAAGAGCTAGGAATTAGATAATATTCTAACTCACACTATGTGTGTATGTGTGTGTATATATGTGTGTGTTTGTGATATGTATGTATATATAGTTGTGGGACCACGTGGCAGTTCCCAGAACTTTCAGCAGTGTTCATGGTTTACTCCTTGGCTCTGTGTTCAGGTACCATCACTGATGGAAATTACATGAAGTGCCGAGAATAAAATGCATGTCAGTCACATGCAAGACTAGCACCTTAGCCACTGAGCTATCTCTTCAACCCTATGACTCATTGATTTTTAAAAGGTCTCTTCATGGGCCTCTTAAAGATCTAGCTAACTACCAAGTCATGGCCAGCTGTAGCCCAACACTGCTATTTATGCCTTTTCAGAGATATAAGAAACTCTACTTATCAGCCAAGTTCCATAAATATGAAGGTGTTTCCTGGGATTTTCCAGGTCACATACACCTGTCTAAGGAAGTTAACTCAAAATTTCTTCCAGTTCAGTAATACTAATTGAGCTGCTTGACTGGAAAAATTGATCATTGGATCTGTATTACCCTAAAATATTCTCTACCATCTGTCTCCAGTTCTCTCAAAGGAGAGAACCTCTTTAGCTTAAGACTTTGATGCCCTTTAAAACAAAATCTCCTGTAAGAGAAACCCTTGAAGTTGTCATCAATCACACATAATTTAGCATTGGTGCTTTTGAATTTTCACTCAGGGAGAAAAAAATAAATTCTCCAAATTAGATGACTAAAAAGGCCTATTCTAACTTTCTCATTTAAAATAATGATCCCTTACAGATGCTAATGATTGCCATCCCTGTTCTATTTTTCAAACACTATCTTATTCAATCTTAAAGATATCTAAGGCAGATACATAATTCATGCTCCCATTTTACAGAAAAGGAAAATTGAAGCTTAAAAATGGGAGGCATCCTGCACAATGAAACTCAGTGAAAAGACAGGGATTTGAGAGTGTTGACTCTTACTCTGTATTTTATGTTCTTAACTGTAATGCTTCTTTACTCCTGTGGCCTTTGCAATTACTTTGATTTATTTTTTATCTAAAACTTCAGTAAGCTGTGATCAGAATGCAGTCAGTAACAAGTCTTGGATCTTCTTGGTGGGCTTACTTTATTTCTTACTTTATATATTGAAAATATTGTTTTCTATTCTCATTTTGCTTGTGACTGGCTATTCCTTCAGTTAGGAACACATTCACTACCCTCAAATTAATTCTCTATTTCATCTCCCATTCAACTCTTGACCAACCCTTATCAATTCTTTATATTCCAAAGCTATTGTCACATTCTCTGAAGGACTCACCTTATACCTTTTTTCTCCCTTAATTAGGTATTGTGACACTCAATGTTTTCTGACACTTGGGGAAAGAATATTACACAACTCCCCTAGGTATCACTCTAATTAGTGCATGCAAATGTTACTTCCTAGAGTAGGTAGCACTGCAGACTAACTACCATAACCTGATTATAAGACAGTAAATACCTGTTGGTTTGTAGACTCTGAGGTGGTTAATTAAAACGATAAAAATTCAGCATAAAGTCCATATATATTTATCTCATTAATAAATTATTTCATTTATCCACATAATGTTACAGTTTGTGTTAATACCCATTGTCTTTTCATCGTATTATTGCTTGGTTTAGAAGGAATATTTCTGACCTGTGTTATCATCAGGATTTGTACTGTTTATGAGCAGAAATATTTATGCTGTAAACCTTTGGTATGCAAAGATAAGTTTGAACACAGAATCACTTGTGTATGATTTCTAGAGACAAGTTATTAAATGAATGGCATGAGATATTAATGGAAGATAGTTTCATATTTTCTTCCTTTTCTTTCATTACTATGCAGGTGATACTGACTTTGTAGCCTGAGTTAACACACTGTCCTTCATTTGAACATACTAACTTAGATACTATTACATACTTCATTTTCCATGGTTGGACTTTTTAGAAACAAAAATAACTTCATCCCGGTTTTATATACAAAGACAAAAGCTAACAATAGCGATAATATGTTTTAAATTTTTATTTTAGGCACCATGGTTTGCAATACTGATAATGGCAGAGCTTCATCTATAAAAAAAACTCCATCACCACACCCTCCACCCCAGTTTCAGAATTCTGAGAGTTACTAGTTTCCTAGTGTTACCCCACCTAGTGATGTTTTCTGTTCACAGTAGCCAGAATCTGGAAACAACTCAAATGCCCAAGAACAGAGGGAGTCCTTCAGAGAATGTGACAATAGCTTTGGAATATAAAGAATTGATAAGGGTTGGTCAAGAGTCGAATGGGAGATGAAATAGAGAATTAATTTGAGGGTAGTGAATGTGTTCCTAACTGAACACATTCACTCAAATGCCCAAGACTAGATAAAGAAACTATGGTCCATCTACACAATGGAATACTACACAGCAACCAGGAAAAATGAAGTCATGAAAATGCTTCTAAATGGATGGACATGGAGATTAATGTGCTGAGTGAAGTAAGTCAGAGAGAGAAACAGACCTAGAGTAAGTACACCAAATTGTGGAATATAAAAGAACACAATATAGGACTAATACCCAAGGTGAGTAGAAACAAGGGTCAGGAGGACTGGTCCACGATTGAAAAATTGCCACAAGTGGTCCAGGCAGAGGGCAATTAAGATAGAGAAGGGACTGTTACAACAAGGATAATTGGAATGACCACTCTGGACAAGAACTGTGTACTGAAAGTAGGTAAAGGGACAGATGCGATAAGCTTTCAGTATCTACAATGTAAATCATAATGTCAAAAGGAGAAAGAGACAGACAGACAGACAGACAGACGGATAGACAGAGACAAAGAGACAGAGAGAGAAGAAAATGCCAGCAAATCACCATATATCTTATGGTGATTCAATTCGCATATAACATAGTAGTACATGGGTCTTTTGGGGTGGGGGTGGGGTGAGGGAAAGAAACTAGAGACATTGGTGGTGGGAAAAGTACACTGGTGAAGGAATGGATGTTGAAACATCGTATAAACTGAAGCCTAATCACAAACAACTTTGTAACGGTACATCTTATGGTAATTCAATTAAAAAATAATTTAAAACATTAAGACAAGTTATTAGTTCCTGTTATTTTAGGTATTTGTTTCTTTAATGTTTTTCTTAATATGTATTTGTTTCCTTAATATTTTTATAATCTCCTATATGTGAGGGAAATTATTCTGTTTCTGCTTCTCTTCTTATGGTTAACTTCACTCAGCATACTTTCCAGATCGATTAACATAGTAGCAAATTGCCTAACTTTATGTTTTCTTACAGCCAAGAAGTATTCCATTGTTCATAAGTACCACAGTTTCTTTATAGAGTTATATGTTTTTTTTGACACTAGGGTTGTCGTTTGTCTGCTTGCTTCCAGATTTGGGCTATTTTGAATAGTGCTGCAACGAACATCATAGTACATGGATCTTTTGAAACAGCATTTTTGGGCCCTTGGGGTAGATGCCAAGAAGTGAAATTTACGGGTGTTCTCGAAGCTAAATTTATAGGTTGTTTAAGAAGTGTCCATATTGTTTTTGGAAAGGCTTAATCAATCTCACCAGCAGTGGATTTAATGTAGTACCATTTGTTTATATTTTTTGGCTTGTCCAATAGCCATCTTAACATCCTACATGCTTCTGTGTTAAGACAAAGATTAGAGGGGCCCTGAAAACCTGTACCATGACAGTTCACAGTTACAATGTTAGCTCATTAAAGTGGCAATATATGATGAAGAATTTGGATTCCGAGTATTTATCACTATTTTAAGGAGGAGAGTGAAAGAGATCAGGAAAGGTGGGAAATATGAAACTATAAAAGGTGGTATACAGACACTCTTAAACATTGTAGTCCAACTACCTCAACTGTTACCATTGTCTGCTATTTTTCTGTTTTTCCTAAATAAATGCCTTGCTTGTTTGGCCATTTCATTCTCTCCTGCTTCTCAATCCTCAGTTGTTGGTGATAAAAGTCTACCTGCTATAATGGTTCTAGGAAAAGGAGAATAATAAAATTGGAGCAGAGTCATCTTGGGGATCCAGGCAATATATGAATCTGTGAGAATAAATGTGTATTGTTTATGAGTCACTGCAATTATGACTGATGGTTGTTTTCAGGACTTTATGTCAATAGTTGGTATCTGTCATTGTTCTTCTATCATTTTACACCTGTGGACTAGTAACTGTCTTTTATTTATGAGGTTTTAAATAGTTTTATTTTAATTTTACATCATTTCTTCTGCCATGCTACTCAACTTCTATTAAAAATAGTTATTTGTTCTTCCAGATTGATTATATGACAGAATTCAGATTTAATCCTAACATTGCTTAAAACAGATGTCTCAAATTAGATATCAGAAACTTTTATTAAAAACATATTTTGGAGCGATAGCACAGAGATTGGGCATTTGCCTTTCACGCCGTGTTCTATTCCTCCGCCCCACTCAGAGAGCCCAGTAAGCTACCGAGAGTATCGAGCCCGCACGGCAGGGCCTGGCAAGCTACCCGTGCGTATTGGATATGCCAAAAACAGTAACAATAAGTCTCTCAGTGAGAGACATTACTGGTGCCCGCTCGAACACATCGATGAGCAATGGGATGACGGTGACAGTGACAGTGATTAAATCATCATGAGATACATAATTACAAAGTTGTCCATGATTGGTCAGTCATACAATGTTCCAACACCCATCCCTTCACCAGTGTACATTTCCCACCACCAATGCACCCAGTTTCCCTCCAGCCAACCACTCCACCAATAGCAATTGTATTTATTACATACCAGTCCATGTCCAAGGATCCCGCTCACGGTACTATTTCTCTTCTCATGCATCCAATATAGAATTTTTGAAATGTATTTCATTTATGCATTCTTCACAATGTGCATAATCTAAACCTAATGATAAATCACTGTATCATTGTATCACTGTCATCCTATTGTTCATCGATTTGCTCGAGCGGCACCAGTAATGTCTCCATGTGAGACTTATTACTGTTTTTGGCATATCTAATACAACACAAGTAGCTTTTCAGGCTCTCTGTCTCTCTCAAACCCTGCCCACTGTGCAATGGGATTTTCTGCTAGAGAAAATACTGCTTGGGTTAAAAAGTGTCATTGTAAAGAAAGACATACTCATTTGTATGCAGGCATACATCTACAAACATACACACAGAGGCAGGCATCTTGTCTAGAATAAAAATTGCAGATGAATGCCAGCTAAAGAAGTAGAACATAAAAAGAACTTGAATTGGGGGGAACTTACCAAGAAAATTCTTCCATGAAAAAATCTGGATGAACTATCTTAGAGGGGACCAGAGAGAGAGAGAGATGGCACAATGGGAGTCTGATGCTTGCCTTACAAGTGGCAATATCTAGGTTTGATCTCTGGCACCTTATATGGTCCACCAAGTTCACCAGGAGCGAGTCTGAGCTAATATCATTTTATCAGGATGAACTTTTTTTGGTTTGACAATGTTGCTATATGTTGGAAAATTATTTTATTATTATGAAAGGCATTAAGGATCATAATAGTACAGGTATTTAAAGGATGGAGAAGAGAGAAAAATAATTAAAACTAAAAATTCTCAGAAATCAAATTTGGCTGAAAATCAAAAGTTTGATATGTAAAAAATAAATACATATGTTTCAGAGATGTGTTAAAATTTTTCTGACATCAACAAGAAAATTCAACTTTTTCACTTGCAAAATTGAAAAATGAAAAACAAATTGCTTATCTTGCTAAAAACATGGAGAATGAATGCTTGCATATGTGGCTTTCAAATAGTGCAGAAATCAGGATACAGTTTAGGGATTGAAAATTTATTATATTTACATATTTCATAGTTTTAAAATATATAAAATTAGTGACCAAGCAATTTTATTCCCAAAAAACAGTATTCTAAGGAAATATGGAAGGAAAACTTTGTCTTTCAAATGGTATAGTCAAGCATTTATGTAATAATACTAATTGCAGACTCATTATAGAGTAGGTGGAAGCCAAAGAAATGTCCAATAATTGTTGGTATTCTATAAATAATTATGGCACTTCCTATAAGAGAGCTCAACATTTTGGGATGAAAATCCGCATATGATCTTTTGCAGTCACTGTTCAGAGAAACTTGAGTTTAATATTCTTCAGAGTGTGGAGTTTTATTTTACAAATCTCAAGTCCTAAATTATCTCTTTATTATAAAATTTCTGCATTTCTTCACCATAAAATTGAGGAAGAAGGAATGTGCATTATGCTCATATCTGTTTTGAGGTAAACATGACAGAGGAATGGATGGGGTATTCTGAATGATTTTCTACTTTTCTTTCCTACAAAACAGTTCAAAAGTCAGCAAAAGTAAACTAAAAAAACAGAAATCAGAAAGTTGGAAAAATAGCAAAGGTAAAATCATCCACGTTAGAACAATATTTATCCGAGCTTGAAGATAAGAATAATGAAATTCGCTAAGTCTATTTCCTTCCTCTTTTGAACAATCACAAATAAATGCAGATGCACAATTTTGGGGAAAAAATATCTCGTTGGATTTATATTATGTATAGAACAGAAGAGCAGTGTTGTTGCTGGTGGGGAAGGGATACTGTAGCGGCTGCTGCTGCCAATGATGACGGCAGGGCAAGGGTACTGAGACTGGCAGTTACATAGTCACTGCTGTGTCAGAAAAACGTTGCAAGTTTTTAAAGAAATGTGTGCAAAAGTGGAATTTGACCAGGATTTAATATTCGAGTTAATATTTTTGTTTTTGTTTTTGTTTTTTTTTGGTCACACCCGGTGATGCTCAGGGATTACTCCCGGCTCATGTACTCAGGAATTACTCCTGGCGGTGCTTGGGGGACCATATGGGATGCTGGGAATCGAACCCGGGTCAACCACGTGCAAGGAAAACGCCCTACTCACTGTGCTATCACTCCAGCCCCCAAATTTTTAATTTATTTTTTGCTTTTTTGGGTTACACCTGATGATGCACACGGGTTACTCCTGGCTCTGCACTCAGGAATTACCCGTGGCAGTGACCATATGGGATGCTGGGAATTGAACCCGGGTCGACCGTGTGCAAGGCAAACACCCTACCTGCTGTGCTATTGCTCCAGCCCCTAATATTTTTTTGTTAACAAGTGTATTTCACTTAAAAATGTAAAGCTTGTAGCAAGTTTATTAAACCATTCATGTGCTCTGTTTAAATCACTGCCACTGTCACTGCCATTCCGTTGCTCATTGATTTGCTAGAATGGGCACTAGTAACGTCTCCATGGTGAGACTTGCTGTTACTGATTTTGGCATATCGAATATGCCATGGGTAGCTTGCCAGGTATCCTGCTGTGTGGGCAAGATACTCTTGGTAGTTTGCCAGGCTGTCCGAGAGGGGTGGAGGAATCGAACCCAGGTGGGCCGCATGAAAGGCAAATGCCTTACCGCTGAGCTATAGCTCCAGCCCACCATAATTTAACTCACTGTCATCCCATTGCTCATCGATTTGTTCGAGCAGGCACCAGTAACGTCTCTCATTGAGAGACTTATTGTTACTGTTTTTGGCATATCCAATATGCACGGGGAGCTTGCCAGGCTCTTTCGCGCGGGCTCCATACTCTCAGTAGCTTGCCGGGCCCTCAGAGAGGGGTGGAGGAATCGAACTCGGGTTGGCCGCATGAAAGGAGAATGCCCAACCACTGTGCTATTGTTGGTTTTCGGAAATTTAACTCATATAAATGTTTTAACACAGAAAGCATCATTCTTATGTAACGATTTTGAGTATTGTTTTCTCCACAGCAGATGCTGAAGAAAAAGGTCTTCATGCTTATTTACATTTTATTTTGGATTTATATCAGCATATTTTGTTGTTCTGACAAAATGATCTTCCTTCCTTCCTTCCTTCCTTCCTTCCTTCCTTCCTTCCTTCCTTCCTTCCTTCCTTCCTTTTCTCCTTCCCTCCTTCCCTCCTTCCTCCTTCCTTCATTATCTTCCTTCTAGCCTTCCTCCTTCACCCCGTTTGCTCACACTTGTGATGCAGGTTCACACATTCTAACACTGAACCACACACATTTCCAAGTCTCTCTACAGGAGTTTGACTCTACAGATTGTTTCTAAGTGTGCTCTCCTGCTCCTTACCTTTTTATCTGTTGTTCTGGCATTCTTTGATCAGACATTCCCCTTATCTATCTATTTTTAACTTTTTTTGGGGGGGGCTCAGACCCTGCAATGCTCAGAGATTACTCCTGGATCTATACTCAGGAATTACTCCTGGAAGTGTTCTGGGTTGGCGTTGTGCAAGGCAAACAACCTACCTACTGTACTATCGCTCTAGCCCCTCTGCATTTTAAACTAAGTAGAATGTAGCAAATTAGAATTAGTTGAAGAGCAGGTCTTCGGAGTTTTATAAAGCTTGGTTTGAATTATGTTTCTAACATAAACCTTGTACTTAGGAGTGAAAAGAACAACAATAGTTCTATAAGGATACTGATAGAGGCACTGCCACCACAGTAATTAATTTTACATTAATTCTTTAAAGTATGTATTGTAACATCTACAATTAAAACTTGCTGTCACTAGTTGATTGATACTGTGCACATCACTTGATATTCATGATTTTACATGAGCACTTTTAGGGTGGCTTCTGTGTATAATATACTCCACATCTATTCAAAAAAGAAGTGTAATATAATGATTACCAGCACAATAAAAAGTAATGTAGATCAATATATCAATCAGATTGATCAAACTAGGACTCTTTAAAACCTTTTTTACTTATTATCCCCTTTATCTGAGAAATTTTAAGTGTTCCCAGATATAAAGTTATATTAATGGGTATACAGATCAAATATTTACTGAGAATAAATCATAAAAATATTTAAAAAATACTATTTAATAGAGGTATATTTTCACCTTTATTAAAGACTTTATTAAAGACTAAAGGAAATTTGTGTTCTAAAGTCATGGAGGTGCTTATTTATTTTTACATAGATAAGTAATTCTTGGATAAATATGTATTATTGAAGAACTTTACTTGGCCACTTAGTAAATTCTTCTTGAACTTTTTAAATGGTAGATGAGTGACATTTTAAATTTCATCTAAGCATGGTTTATGAATCCCCAAATATTTTAGAATCAGAATTTCAAGGTAAGTATTTCTTTTTTTTTTTAATTTTTATTTATTTATTTATTTATTTATTTATTTTTATTTTATCACCATGTGGAAAGTTACAGAGTTCTCAGGTTTATGTCTCAGTTATACCGTATTCAAACACCATCCCTTCACCAGTGCCCATATTCCACCACCAAAATCCCCGGTATACCCCCCGCCCCCCACCCCAACTGTATAACTGATGAATTTCACTTCATTTTCTCTTCACCTTGATTACGTTCTATATTTCAACACAAAACTCACTATTGTTGTGGGAGTTATACCCCCAAACAAGATAACCCTATTAAGGAAGCATTTGATAATTAGTTTTCCATTAAAAGATTGTATGTTTTCAGGTTTTAGAAAAGGTCGCGCGGCCACGTTAGCAGCCGAGCGGCTCGGATGTGTCCCAGTCCCGAATCCCGGAGCCATGTTAGTTGCTGCTCAGTGTCGCCAGGGCTCCATCTGAAGAAGGTGTGCTGGCTGCCCCTCCTCCTTCCGGCTCCCCAGTGCTGTTGGCCCCAATTCGGGTCCGGAGCATTTTCCGGGCTGCATTGCTCACCAGAATGCCTGCCGCTTCTCTGTTGATTGTGGCAAGATCAAGGTAAGTATTTCTTAATGTACTTACAGGCAAGCAATTAAATCTTTGGGAAGGTTATTTTCAATGATAAAATCATCTATTGCCATGAAAATGTTTAAAGAACCTCTATATCATATTATTCCATAGGTGAAAATTTTTGTAAAACTTTAATCTTTAGCATAAATTTTCTTAAAGCTACATGCTTGAATGATGAGTTTTCTTAAATATATGAGAAGTAGAAGTTTCATAAACCATACTTCATTATGAAAAAATTTTAACAAAATTAGATTTTTACTCAGTCCAAAATGTAGCAAGTTCATCATTCAGTTTCTTAATTTGCTTAAAAATTGTTTTAATTTGTTTTATTTTTGGCCACACAAGCTGTGCTCAGGGTTCTTGGTGATCTTGATGAGGCTTGTTGTACCATATGTAATGGTAGGGTCGTTTGTGTGCAATGGAAGTGTCTTACCCATAATGCTGTCTCTCTCTGACCCCTCAATTAAAAACTTTACCCTCTTGAGAGTAATCTTACTTTTGTATATTTTAGTAAGCTTTTTGTATTAGATCCCATAATTTGCAAAGCTTTGAAAACAAATAACGTTCAGGACATGACTTTTAATAAAGTGAATAATTTTGATAGTATCATGAGGCACATCTAAGTCAGTAAAAGTGATAAGTTAATTGTAGCCATCTTAAACTTTTATTACAAATTCAAAAATTCAATTTTTTCTTACCCACCATTGCTCCAGCACTGTATATATATACATATATATATTCATATATATATATATACTCCAATGCTATTTTCCCATTATAACTATTCATTTGTAAAATTTTTCCCAACTCTAAGATATATATATATGTAACTTACCTCTTTATATATATCATATAAATATATATATATATCTTACCTCTTGAGTGAAATCCCAATGCATAACAAAACATAATGCCTCATGTATATACTCATAAGCACAATCACAATCATGATAGCCCGTAAATCACCGATTTCTTGGGCGGGCCCAGTAACATCTCATTTCGTCCTTTCCCTGAGATCTTAGAAGTCCATCTGGACTTGGCCCTCCCAACGATGTTGCCCTGGGGGCTCTTCAGGGTCACGAGAATTAGATCCAGCTTGTTACTGGATTTTGCATATGAATACACATGGGAAGCTTGCAAGGCTGTCCCATGTGGGCAGGAAACTCTCAGAAGATTGCCAGTTTCTCCCAAAGGGAGAAGCAGGCTAAAGCACATATTACATAAACTCATAAGCACATATTACATAAATTATCAACCATGCTGTGTTAGAAATATCAGTTATTTCATTAAGTTAAATTGCAAATTTGGGGCTGTCCAATATATCTGGCAATGTTATTTTCATTGACTGTTACTAACTTCACTTCTAGAACCCCATGGAGTGTTCTCATAGGTTAACCAGTCCAAACAGCTCAGGAACTGGGCCAGCAAGAACTCCCAACACTAAGCCTATATCCTCATTACTATACACACACATAAAAAACAGTACTGGCGATGTTTTTCCATCATTTTCTATATCGTAATGCATTTCATGTGCATTGCATGCCCCTAAATTACACACACCTATCTGTCCCCAAATGTGTATGCCTAATTTAATGAATAAACACTTAAATGTATTTCGGCTATCTTGACATCCTAGCTGTACCTGACATAAAGTCATAACCCTGCTTATTCTCTTTGAAGTTTCAGCTATCTACCACCTTTACTCATTTTTTACACCTTTTTTTTTTTAACTATAAAGCCCCTCTGTTCTCTTTGTTTGTTTGCTTTTTGGGTCATACACAACAGTGTACAGAGCATACTCCTTGCTCTGCACTCAGGAACCACTCCTAGTGGGCTTGGGAGAGCATATGAGGTTCCAGGGATTAAACCCAAGTCTTTTGAATACACAGAAAATTCTCTACCCATTGAAATATTGCTTTGGTCCCCAAAGCCTCTTTGTTTTAATTAGTTGCTCTCATATATAGGCATGATGTTTAGGTGGTAGTGAAAGGATAGAAATATATTCCTGTCAGGCTCCCAGTGTTATTTGGATTTTATTTTTTATTTTTAATTTTATTAAAGCACTGTGATTTATAAAGATATTCATAGGTGAGTAGATTTTTGATATGTTGATATCAGTCCCCAAAGAGTTCCTTAGTGGTGCTAAGGGAATTTCATATGAGTTATCCTACCACAACTTTTATAGAGGCCAGCTAGTTGGTTTATTAACTTCTGAAAAAGAATCATTTCATATAGAAAGGCCTGCTTCAACAGGTTCTAGGAAAGGTCTTACTTAAAGGTAAAATAATTCTATGAGTGGTTACAGTTAAAAAGGAAAGCTTTCATACAGAAAAACATTTTCTGTTAGCTTCTAGGAAGGGTAATGAATAAAGGAGGAAAGAGTTATTTCTTAAGGAAAGTCCTACTCTCTAAGATTCTGGAATATTTCACAGTTAACCTAATTTACCTTGAGGTTCTCCGGAAAAGAGGAATATCCAATAAGGCACTGTACCTTACATTGATTCAGTCTGCCTTTTGAAACTTTTTTCTTCTCATGTTTCAATATATTTTATTTATGTCATGTGTTTCTTCTGAGTTTGTGAATCTAAGGATTTGGATTTTCTGGTGACTGCCTCATATATTCACGTGTTTCAAATGGCATTTTGGTCTCCATGGTCTGTAGTTTGTGTTTTTTATAAGTAGTCAAAATTTTGTTGTGCCTTAATGTAAAAACTAACAAAATTATTTCTAAGGAAAATGACAAAGTCACAAATTTTACTAAGCATGGTAACATTTCTAGGCTTCAAGAGATTCATGGCATAGGAAAAAAAACAAAAAAACTTCTTAACATGCACTGAGTCAATACTGGCTTTTGCATAATATAAATTTGCTGCTTGGTTGTATCACAAACCGGAAGACAAAACTACTAAAAAATAAAAGTAAAATAAAGAATATAATAATACAGGGGCTGGAGCAATAGCACAGCGGGTAGTGCATTTGCCTTGCACGCAGCCGACCTGAGAATCGAACCCAGGTCGATTCGAGCATCACAAGGAGTAATTCCTGAGTACATGAGCCAGAAGTAGCCCCTGTGCAGCTGGGTGTTATTTAAAAAGTAAAAAAAAAAAGAATATAATAATATAGTGGCCAAGGCTGGAGCGGTAATATAGGAGGTAAGGCACTTGTCTTGCATACGAAAAACTTGGTTTGATACCTGGTCCCATATATTGGTCCCCTGAACACTCCAGGTGTGATTCCTAAGCACAGAGCCAGTAGTAAAGTCTGAGCACCTTCAGGTGACCAATCCTTAAAACATGAACAAACAAACAAAAATATTGTGCCCAACATTTTGGGGATCTTTAAAGCTGTAAAACCAACATATTATCAAAGATCAAACTTTACTTTTTCTATAATGCAAAAATTCTGAATTGTGGTCACTAGGAACTCTAAATTTATAAAATGTTTGCCAAAATCTTTTCATGCACGCAGACACACACACACACACACACACACACACACAATGCCAAAAGCTAGACAGATTGGGTAGAACACTTTCCAAGCAGTCAGCCAAACTGCGTTTGATGCTCAGTACCACAAATGGTACCCTGAGCCATTGTCAAAAGGAGAGTGACAAAATGATCTGTCTTGTTGTAGTTGGGCCACACCCAGCAGTGCTCAGACATTTTTCCTGGCTCTATGCCCCAAGACCACTCTGGACAGAAACCATATGGTATGTTGGATATCGAGCCCAACTAGACCACTTGCAAGGTAAGCACTCTTTATTGTCTTTCTGTCCCTGCTGGTGATGTTGTAACCTGCCTTATTATTGTTTCTAGGAGAAATTTTTTGGTTTGTGCTTTGTTTTATAGTCTTTAGTATTTTCTAAGGATAGTATCAAGTAATCTACAAATAGTGACGGCTTGTCTTCTTTTGTAATATGTGTACTCTCAATATCTCTTTCCTGCCCAATTGCTATATGGCATCTGTGGACTGGAGGTTGTGTCCATTCACTCACACTCACCTGGCTGGGACATTGAACTAGAGCAAGCTTGGATTAGGTAACCTAGAAAACCGCAAACGACTGGGAGAAGAGAATGAACCATTATCTTAAACACAAGTTTAAGGAAAAGCATCTTGAAATAGATGTAGTTAAGACTGTCACTGTCACTGTCATCCCATTGCTCATCGATTTGCTTGAGCAAATCGTTGCTCATCGATTTGCTTGAGCAAAACGTCTCCATTGTGAGACTTGTTGTTACTGTTTTGGGCATATCCAATACGCCATGGGTAGCTTGCCAGGCTCTGCCGTGTGGGCGAGATACTCTCGGTAGCTTGCCAGGCTCTCTGAGAGGGGCGGAGGAAACGAACCCAGGTCGGCTGTGTGCAAGGCAAACGCCCTACCCACTGCTCTATCGCCTGTAGAGAAGACAAGTTTTAAAAATTTAAATCAATGAAAATTCTTGTGCTTTTACAAATATTGGCAATCCAAGTATTTCTTTATAGCAAATGCACATGGTGAAAAGAATTCTTTGTAATTTCTGCCTTGCATTTTAAGTCATTACACGAGCATTAAAATTTATGGTATTGGGACACAAAATTGATTTGAGATATAGTACATTTTGGAAACTGAGTCTCTCGTGACCACAATTCAGTATTGGTTTGAGATATAGATCAAGCATCTTTTCTTTTCTTTTCTCTTTTTTACTTGAGGCTTTCCAATTTCCCCAGCACAGCTTGTTGAATAGTTTTTTCTTACTCCAGTTCATGTATCTCAATTCTTTCTCAAAGATCAATGGCCCATAAATCTAGGGTTTAACTTTGAGCTCCCAATTTTGTTCTATTGTTCTGAAATTCTAACTTTATTACAGAACTACAGAATTTTGATAACTGTAGCTTTATAGTAAGATTTAAAGTCAGGAAGTATCTTTTTTTTCCCTCAGGAATACTTTAGTTATTTGGGAAGTGTAATGGTTCTATACAAATTTTAGTAGAGCTTTATTTCTAAGTCCATGAATAATGTCATCAAAGTTTTAAAATGAATGAATGGAATCTACTTAGTGGTTTGTTGACTGTCATTTTGATGTTTATTATTCCATAAATACGGAATATTTTTTCACTGTCTGGTGGCCTATTTCTTTCAATTTTCAATAGTGATTTAGATTTGAGCTATAAAAGTTTTCACATTAATTGTTAGGTTGATTACTACATATATGATGATTTATATATTATTTGAAATAAGATTTAAATTTTTATTTATTCCTTTTAAATTTATTTTCATATAGAATTGGAACAGGTTTTTTGCATGTTTATTTTGTCACTTGCTATTTTACTATATATTTTTATTATTTCTAAGAGGTTTTTGCTAGAGTTTTCATGGTTATTGTGTATATTATTATGTAATACACAAAAATGAGATAGTTATACTTCTTTTATCCCAAATTTGTTGCCTTTTATTTTTTGATAATTTTCAAATTTTTCATCAACGTGAATTAAAGAGTTACAAAGTTATTATTCATTATTAATGATAATGAATTATTAATACTTGCCTAAAGGTGCTGGGGAAGAAGACAGTTGAAATATAGAAGGGACCATTATGACAATAATGGTTGGAAGGAATTGCTTTGGATTGGAGAGTGGGTGAAAGTGGGTAAAGGAACAAACATGATCACCTATCAGTATCAATATTGTAAACCATAATGCCCAAAAGTAAAGAGAAAGAGACAAATAAGAAAAGTGCCTACCAAAGAGTCAAGCTGGGGGTGGGAAGTGGTGGTAGTGGGAGGGATACTGGGGATATTGGTGGTGTGAAATATACACTGTTGGAGGGATGGGTTCTGGAACACTGTATGACTGAAAACCAATCATGAAAGCTTTGTAACTGTATTGTGTGGTGATTCAAAATAAATAGCATGGTAGAACTGTCGTCCCATTGTTCATTGATTTGCTCGAGTGGGTACCAGTAACAACTCCATTGTGAGACTTGTTGTTACTGTTTTGGGCATATCAAACACACAGGTAGCTTGTCAGGCTCTGCCATGCGGGCGGGATACTCTCAGTAGCTTGCCGGGCTTTCTGAGAGGAACGGAGCAAGCTAACCTGGGTCAGTCACATACAAGGCAAATGCTCTGCCTGCTATGCTATCGCTCCAGTCCTCTAAGTAAATAAATAAATAAAATTAAAAATTATTCAGGCATACATTATTACAGAGTCATTTCCCTCTCTCAATGTCTCCAGTTACCCTTTTGTCCTACAGCCTGCCTCTAGAGCAGAAACTGTCCACACCCCACTCCCCACTACTGTGTCTTAGTGTTCCCTTCCCTAATTTATCCTGCCATCTCCAATCCAATGGCAAGATTCCTACTGAAGAACAGTTCTCTTGCTTTTCACTTCTATGGCCTTTGGGCTTTGTGAAACTTCTTTATATCTCACATTATGAGAGGATCATTCTGTGTCTGGGTCTTTTTCACTGATTAACTTCCCTCAGCAAGATACTCTCCAGATTCATCCACATAAGAACAATTTACATGAATTTATTTTTTATTACTGCCAAATAGTATTCCATATGTACTATAGTTTCTTTATCCAATCATCTGTTTTGGTCACTTAGGTTGTTTCCAGATTTTATCTATTTTGAATAGTGCTGCAATAAGCATGGAAGTGCATATATCTTTCCTGGATTGTGCTTCAGGACCCTTGGAATTTACTTTGAGGAGTGGAATTGCTGTATCATAAGACAATTCTCTCTCTCTCTCACACCTTTCCTCCCTCTCTCTCTCTTTCGGGAAACAGTAGTTTGCAATATTTGTACTGAAATATTATCATGTATATAACTTTACCTCCTTTTTCAGCACTTAACTTGTCCCGAGTCATCATTTCCAATTATCATTGTAATAGTGATCCCTCCACATGGATGGACACGGAGAGTATCATGCCGAGTGAAATGAGTCAGAGGGACAGGGGCAGACATGAAATTATCTCAGTCATTTGTGGGATAAAAAAATTATGAAAATAATACTCAAAGTCAGTAGAAACAAGGGCCAGGAAGACTTGTCCATGGGAAGAATCTTGTCACAAATTGTTAGAGGTTTTTTGTGTGTGTTGTTTGCTTGTTTTTTTAAGTAATGACCATACTGACTTCACAGAAGGCTGAAGCAGTCATTCTTGCTTTGATTTGCATTTCCATGATGATTAAAGATATAGAGCATTATTTTCATATGTTTTTTGGCTATTTGTATATCTTTGACAATGTTTCTATTCATCTCTTCTCCCCATTTTCTTTTTGCTTTTTGGGTCACACCTGGCAATGCACAGGGGTTACTCCTGGCTCTGCACTCAGGAATTACCCTGGGCTGTGCTCAGGGGACCATATGGGATGCTGGGATTTGAACCCGGGTCGACCGCGTGCAAGGCAAACGCCCTACCCGCTGTGCTATCTCTCCAGCCCCTTCTCCCCATTTTTTTTATTGACTTAAATTATTTTCCTGTAGAGTTATACCAATGCATTATATATTTTATATATTATGTGGAGACCTCCTATCAGTTGCAATGTTGTTAGGGGTCTTGATGAAGTAGTGACCCTGAGATTTTCTGGTTCTGTGTTTATCTGGAATAAGATAGATGTTTGTTGAGTTGATATTGTATCTCTCAGTTAAAGATGGTAACAGACTGTGGAAAAAGTCAAACAAATTTATGTTTAGATTTAAGGACATTTATGAGTCCTTGTCAATAAACACAGAAACTTCCTTTAATTAACTTAGGCTGGGGTGTTTCTTCACCAAGATGCATGAGCCACCTGTAACGACGTGAATGAGAGTTAATTTTTTCTGTTGGCAATTTTCAGACAGAATGAGGCACTGATTAGTTCTTTTTTTCCCCACTCAAAGGTGAAGTCTTGATTAATTCTTTCCTTCTTTTTTTGAGAATTGCACTGAACATAAATCCTAGGAAAAAACCATAGTTCCTCTGAATGAAAAATACATTAAAATTATCATGAATAAATATCTTATATTGCTCAATTTTGTAGCATATATTATTTTAGAATAATATTCAAAATTAACTGTATATAGTAGACTTTAGGGAATCTCATATAATTTTAGAACTCCCATGTTAAATTTTCATACATATGTCAAGACAGTTAAATATTTTTTTACTACATAACAATCCTTCCCATAGAGTTTCAACATCCCGGAGAGGGCTAATATACATGAATATATTTCTCTTTCCATTAATAAAGAAAGCAATTATTATGGAATGTCTTAGGAGTTCTTCTAAAAGAGTCCCATACTTACTTTTTAAAAATATATTAAAAACTTTATTCTATTTTGAGTTTTAATTTTGTGGAAATGTAGGGCATTTGCCTTGCATGCAGCTGATCCGGCTTCGATTCCTCCATCCCTCTCGGAGAGCCCGGCAAGCTACCGAGAATATCCCGCCCACATGGCAGAGCCTGGCAAGCTACCTGTGGCGTATTCGATATGCCAAAAACAGTAACAACAAGTGTCACAATGGAGACGTTACTGATGCCCACTCGAGCAAATCAATGAGCAACGAATTACAGTGATACAGTGATACAGTCATAGGTATCAAGAAAATCTGAAACACTGGGAGGAGAGAGGTGAGTTCACTTTGTGATGCAATGCTAGAATTATGTACGTGAGAAACTATCATTAATGGTATTATAAATCTCAGAATTTCAATTAGTATAAAAATTGTTTTAACCTGAAATTCAAAGGTTACTATAAAATTTACTCATTGGGAGCCAGAGTGAGAATACCACGGGTAGGGTGTTTTCCTTGCACATGCTCAACTGGGTTTGGTCCTCAGTATTCCATAAGGTCCTCTGAGTACTGCCAGGAGTGATTCCTGAGTGTAGAGCCAGGAAGAACCCCTTAGCATCTCTGGATGTGACCTGAAAAGCAAGAATAATAAAATTTTTAAAAATTAAAAAAATTATTTATTCATAAACTAAACTTATTTAACTCATACTCATTAAATTATAAGTTTAACTATAAACATTTACATTTATAAAGCTATAGACATTAGTCATAAACTATATTCATTTTATCATATTCATTAAACTATACTTATTTAACTAGACTTGTTTAACAAATATGACAAAGATCTCAAAAATTGTATCATACCAGGAAGCTAGCAGGGCTGGATTTTGTGACTTGCATATGTAATGCCCCAAGTTTAAGCCTCCCCATCACTTACTCCCCACTGAGCACTGGGAAGTATAGTCACAGCACTCTTTTGACAAGGTACCAGCAGCTAACCATCAGGACCATACTTCTAGTAAGTTGACCCTGGGAATGGACCAAGGATTTCAAACATTCAGGGGGAGATAACTGTTATAAAAGTGAAATTATTTTAAAATGGGTTCTTGTGGAGTGAAATGAAAATTTTTCATATAAAACTCTCTAGAGTTTTATGAAGTTCCAGTTACTTAAGTAATGGTTTTAAGAATGTAGTTTTGGATTCCCTGATTTTCTATATCATGGTTTCATGCTGGTTCCTCAATTAGTTCTTGTTTACATTTTCCCTCGAACTCTATCTCTGATCTCTCTTTGGTCAGAGACTGGTGCTGTGTCATCTGTTTCTGGGGCTGTGAAGGCTACCTCTCAAGGTCCATGACCCAATGGCTCCCTGTCCTCTCAGCCTTTCTTTGTTCTCCAGCTATGGCTTTGGGTGTATGGGTGAGGAAACTGCTATGCTCCAGTTTGCATGCGCATGAGATCAAGAGAGTTGCCTAGTTGGGTAGGTCCTCGAATGACTTACAATTTCTCACTCCCAGCCTTCACATTATCTATTTTTGCTGGATTTTCATGTAATAAAGTACTAATTTAATTTGAAAGGACAAATGAATTCAGTAGTTTACCTGGCACCACTCCACTTCACCCCATAATAACAGTATCCACCCCAAAGTAATATTAAGACAATTGCAAGCTTTTGCATGCTAAAGACCTGGTTTTGATCCCCAGAACCACAGTCTCATAAGCACTGCAGGAGTGACCCCAAGCACGTAATTAGAAGCAGCCCCCATGTATCACTAGATACAACTCCAATACTTCCCTGATAGAAAGCATTCCCTGGGTGTAAATAAAATTTAACTCTTTCAAACTCAATCAAGCTTTATTTTAATAAAACTGTAAAATAATGCACAAGGTTATTTTGATATCTTGATTTCTCCTTTTAGACAGAATACATAAACAATTTACAATTTGCTTTTAGACATTGACCATGGTCTTTTTTTCCTTAGCTAAGTGAAAAGTTTAAAATCTGTTTATTTCTTCAGTATCCGTTGCAACCTATGATTATTTCTGTGTCTGTCTCATCACATTATTTTTGTTCTTTTTGTTGTTTTCTGTGGGGGAAGAAGTGTTACACCCAGTGCTCAGGGCTTAGGCTCAAGATTAAGACAAGTGCTCAACCTACGGTTATCATCACATTATTTACAGACATGATGCGGCTTGTGTTTCTGAGTCTCAGTTTTGTTCTTGAATATACAAATGATCCATTGATTGAGACAGGTTTTTTTTGGTCTGGTTTTCAAGGTGAATCTCAGTATCTAAGCAGAACTCCTAATGCTTTCTGGGAAAATTTTGGAACAAAATAAAACTTGATAAAGAAATTTTTTATTTTATTTATTTATTTTTTGAAATTTACTTATTTATTTATTTTATAACTTACTTTACAATGGACTAGAGTGATAGCACAGCAGGTAGGGCGTTTGTCTTGCATGCGGCCGACCCGGGTTCGATTCCTCCATCCCTCTCAGAGAGCCTGGCAAGCTACTGAGAGTATCCCACCCATACGGCAGAGCCTGGTAAGCTGCCCGTGGCATATTCGATATGCCAAAAACAGTAACAACAAGTCTCACAATGGAGACGTTACTGGTGCCCACTCAAGCAAATTGATGAACAACAGGACGACAGTGCTACAGAGCTACTTCACAATATTTGATTACAATTAATATTCAAACACCAATCCCACCACCATTACACCTTCCCAGCACCAAATTCGGGATGTTTCATCCCAAGCTCCAATCCCTGACCCCAAACACAAACAAAAGAATATATTTTGCATTGTCTGTTATGAATAACTGCTGAACATGTTTGCAAAAGAGTGTTCATATAGAAAACACTGTAAAGATTGTTCTATTTTGGCAGGAGCCATTAAGACATTCTATAGAATATCAGTAACGTCAAAATTTGGGTGATGTGAGATTTGGTATATATGTCTGAAAATATGTATAATGGCATATATATACGCATGTATACATATGCATATATACATGCATGTATATATTTCCCTCAATGATTTGTTGCCTACTGTCTGAACCCCATCAAATATGGTGTTCAGACCATATTTGAAAATATGAAAAATGAGTAGGAGTGTCTTCTGATGTGTCCATGAATGTTCACTCATGTGTGAGGCTTGGCCTGAGCTTGTGGAAAGCAGCCTGGAGTGTGGCAGTAGTTGGATAGTGGAGGTCGGCTGTCAGGGCTGGGTCACTGGGGGTGGGGAGGGTTCTCACCCGCCCCCCTCTGGGGCACCCCGAGTGAGTGAAAACAGCCTGGCGTGGAGTCTGGTGCCATGGTTATGGGGGCCTCATTTTATGCTCCCTGCTGGGAGAAGCAGTGGTAAGTTCTGAAATTTTTTTTTTTTAAGAATTAAGTTTATCAATGTGTGAAAAAATTATCCAGACTTTGGAGATTAAATTTATCAACTTTTGAGATATTCAAAGTAATGACCTCTTTGACTGAAAGCAATGTAGCTTGTTGCACTACTGCAGGACAAAAGCTCCTTGCAAGATAGTTAAAATATTCTACCCAGAATTCTTACGGTGATCCTTATAGTCATGAAACTTAAAAATCTAATGTTCTTATGTAATTATTAAGGTCCCGTTCTATTACTGCACAAGGGACAATAAATTCAGTGACTAAGTAGAGAAGTGCTGAGTAGAGAAACGTCTATTTCTCAACAAGCAAGCATGTTGGAAGGTGGAAGGCTTAAATAACTGAAAACAACCTTACCTCCACGGTCACTAGAAAGTTTCATATGAAAGAAGAACAGGGAAGCATATGTTTAGAAAGCGTAGGTTGCAGACCAGGGAGTCTAGAGAGATTGGTAAACTTTCTAGTAATCTGAAATTCTAAGGTACAATAATTCCATATGCAAATAAACTTATTTTTTAAAGAAATGTTTATTGAGACACTGTGCTTTACAATGTCATATATAATAAATTTGTTTCAGGACAAATTTATTTCTAATTAGTTTCTGCTCTCGTCCTTTAGGACAAGGTAAAGAGGGTGGTGTCATCCTAGAAAAGGAACAGGACTAACTGAATAGAAAAGAGAGTTTCTTGATAAAGATTCTTTTTAACCTTTAACTGTGTTCTTACATTTCAGTTTTGCTCTGTTTTCCACACTGCTTGACTTCTAAAGTTCCAAATTGTGAAAATATATTTTAATCAGTGAGTTTAATTCATTTATGCTTATTATAATTATTGTGATATTAGGGTTTATAAATACAAATGATATAATTTAAGAGAAAAAGAATTTAAAATGCTTATGATAAAACCAAAAATGGAATATAAATATTTCCCTTGCTGAACAATAACAAATTAACTACATCTAGAACCACAGTCACTGGTAAATGCCTGAAAAAATTCTCTCTAAGATCGGGACTATGTTATGCCCACATATATCATTTCTGTGAACTCTGTCTTGGAATTTTCATTAAATTCCATAAGGCAGGGAAAAAAAGTCAAAGGTGCACGGATATAAAAAGAGACTGTTATTATTTATGAAAAGAAAATCTGTTTTTATTCACAAATATAATATTAGAAATGGGCATTTTCACTAAAAAATAGTTCTTATAAACCTCAGTTTTATCACAGAAAAAAACTTTAATATACTTACTCGCATGATAAGAACAAAAAATAAAATTATACTATTACAAAAAATCATCAACCCTTAAAGTCAGATAAAGGAATTTTACAAATATATACCTATTAAGACACATCAATAAGGTTAAAAGGAAATGAATGAAATTCTCCAATAAAAAAAGCACAGAGTAGCTGAACAGATTGAAAACAACAACAAAAATGAGCTAAATGCTGTCCACAGGTAATCAAATGACTTCTAGTGTAAGCATAGGATCAAAGTAGAAAGATGTGTAAAGGTAATAAAGGCTCGGGTACAGGGATCTAAATCATTAGGAAATATACAAAACTGAGCTTCTTTGGAAATTTTGTTATTATTTTGTATATATAAAATCCTAAAGACTCTACCAAAATTGTTGGAAATGAATGTTTTGTCAAATGTACTGTCTGTAACTATTTACCCTTAATTAATTATGTTATACTTGTATTTAAGTTCAACTTGAAAATGAATACTTTGTCATTCACTGATGCATGATGGAATTTTCTTAAGTATTTTATTAAGTATAAAAACAATTTTTCTGGCTATGACCAGAAGCAGTTATGCCCAGTAAAACTCCTTAGTGATTCTCAGGACTAAGAAATTACAAAGAGGCTGTTGATTCAAGGAAGAACCAAACACATTCAATTTTTTTCCTCCGTTCCAAGTGCAAGAACACTTAAGGTCACATAAATTCTTGTATATTACATATTTTCACAAGTCCTGAAAGCATTCCATGTAGATATTTTGGTGATTTGATTATAGATAGGATGAGTTTGCAGTCACTGTTTCAGGGTCAGGGGCTAAAGCTATTCAATTTCACTTAAGAGTAAATAAATAGAAATATGTGACAAAATTTAAGATCTGGAAATTTATCTAAGGTCTTGAACACGGAGCTGGCACAGCAGACACTCAACACATGTTTTCAAACTTTTCTATACAAACACCTTAGAAGCATTTATATCTGACAGGGGATTAGGAATTGAAGAGTTTTTCCTAGAGCCAAAAAAAAATATCATTCAACAGCATAATAAACCTTTATTTTTTTGTCATTCCATCAAATTTAAATTCCATACTCTATGGTCTTATGGACCTGTGAAGTTTCAGCAAAGCCAATTTGTTACAAACTTACCTATTCTTTCTCTTCTTGAATATGTGAATTTCCCCATACTCATCTCCTCTTTTCACACGGCTCCCTCCCTACCCCCCACACTTTTTCTTTGCTGGAAAATAAAGTAATATTTATAGACACTTATTTAAGCTAGAAGTAGCACTGTAGCACTGTAGCACCCATTGCTCTTTGATTTGTTCGAGCGGGCACCAATAACGTCTCCATTGTAAGACTTGTTACTGTTTTTGGCATCTCGAATACGCCACGGGTAGCTTGCCAGGCTCTGCCATGCGGGTGGGATACTCTTGGTAGCTTGCTGGGCTCTCCAAGAGGGACAGAGGAATCAAACTCAGGTAGGCCTTGTGCAAGGCAAATGCCCTACCCGCTGTACTATTGATCCTCTCTCTTTTTTAACTAAAAGGACTTTAGACACCAGTTTTTCCTGTGAGAACAGATCTGTCTGTGAGGCTTCAATAGACTGAGCCAATCTCATCATTTGCATAATTTCTGATCTTTATTGTTTAAATGGTCTGAATTTCCAAGGAGCTTATGTGGTGAGATGACACAGTGATATACCTGGGGACTCTAAGGCTAAAGATTCTAATAGTTTTCTGAGTTGGCTTTACTCAGAATTTGGAAACTATATATGCTCAAGTTTCCCTGACTTGCAGGCCAGAACTAGAAGGTGATTCAGATTACAACAACTATCCTGAGAAACCAAATACAGAAATTTTAATCCAACTAATACTCTAATCTTTATTGTGTATAGGCACATTTCATCAAAATCATTTGGGGATGCAGTCTAAACTTTTCTCTAAGCACAGAGACTAATTTTACCATCCCAAGCATTTTTAGTTGGAGGTAGGTACTCAAAAAATTTTAAATTTAGACTAAGTTTGAAACAAGAGTCAGCTACTACAACTCTACTTCTTAATGAATTTTTATTGTCTGGTTGATAGTAGGTTTACATCCCTGCTCTTCCCTTAAATTCCCCTTATCCTCTTTTCCCTTTCTCCCTCTCTTCTCTCCCTTTCTCACTTCCTCTGTGAATTCTAGTTAGTATAGAGAGGAACTTAAAGCATAAAAATGCATCAATATTCTCTTCTGAAAAGTGATCACTAGCAAAATACTAGTGATTTTCTAGAGCAGAAATGCTTAAGAAAACATAAAGAACCAGGAACAACTTGCATGTGATTTCTTCAATCAAACTTGAAGAGAGGATAAAGAGAAGGGATCTCTACCATGAAGGTTGCTTGTGCCAATGTTATTATTGGATTGTTATATTATTAATGCTATAGTTACTAATCTTTTTTGTTATTCATGGTGCCAGGAGCGATTTGGGGGTGGGGCGGGGGAAGAAACCTCCCAAGTGACCCATGGCGAACAGGCTCAGGGTTGAAAGCAGTCTGTGTGTGATGCTCCTTGACCTCTCCTGCAGTAAAAGGTGTTACTAGGCCAATCTTGCAGTTCTCAGAGTCCTCCAGTGCCACACTGGTGGTTCTCAGGGGATACACAGAGCTTCACTCTGTGATGTCCATGACCATATGCTGTCAGAGATCTAACCTGAATCAGTTATGTTCAAAGCATGTGTCTTAACCTCTGTGTTATCTCTCCAGTCCCCAGAAGCTATTTTGGGCAAGTAGTGAAGCTTCTGCCATTTTCACAGCCTGAGAAAAGGGGGAAAAATCACTTTTTAATTCCTGATAGCTTTAACCCTTTTTCTTCCTACTCATGGCAGGGAGAGTGAATTGGGAGTTCTGAATCCTAATGCTTCTTCCTCGGGGTTGCTCATAGAATAAGGCAGAATGTGAAGATTTACATGAACACTGAACACTACCTGATTTGGAAAGCAATATAAACATGGTATAATCATCTTTAAGGACTCTGGCATGCATTCAGAGTGAATAATCTGGGTTTCTCCCACCCAAGAGTTTGTGTCCTTCTGGTATGGTGAAATAAAACCAATTTTAAGGTACAGCTCTATTGCATAAATATTTTCACTTCTAGGGCAAGAGCCCATTAGCTGTGGATGTTTTTTGCTATAAAATTGGTGCCTAAATATTAGTGGCAGATCATTTGACTGCAAATTGGTTCCTGAACAAATGGGTCTGGAGTAGTCGGTTGTCAGAGCACTTAGCATGAGAGAAAACAACCATCTGCCCACACAGAAGACTGACTCCCTTTTTCATAAGGTCCTTCCAGAGCTGATTCCCTAGTCAAACTCAGTTCATCGAAACTATGCTTTTTCTATGAGCCAATCAACCATGTCTGTCTAGCCACTAATCCATTTGTATATCTGTGTGTGTGTGTGTGTGGCTGTATGTCTGTGTATCTGTCTGTTAATTTCTCCCCACTATCCCATGGGCTAGAGCGATAGCACAGCAGTTGGGCGTTCGCCTTTAACGCGGCCAACCGGAGTTCGATTCCTCCGCCCCTCTCAGAGAGCCCGGCAAGTTACCGAGAGTATCAAGCCTGTCAAGCTACCCGTGCGTATTGGATATGCCAAAAACAGTAACAATAAGTCTCTCAATGAGAGACGTTACTGGTGCCTGCTCGAACAAATCGATAAGCAACGGATGACAGTGACAGTGACCCCCTGGGGTAATTTATTTCTCCAGTTAGACTGCCAAGGGCTGGAGCAATAGCACAGCAGTAGGCTTTCGCCTTTCACACTGCTGACCCATGTTCGTTTCCTCTGCCCCTCTTGGAGAGCTGGCAAGCTACCGAGAGTATCACTACCGAGAGTATCGAACCCGCACAGCAGAGCCTGGCAAGCTACCCGTGGCATATTGGATATGCCAAAAACAGTAACAGTAAGTCTCACGATGAGAGACATTACTGGTGCCCGCTTGAACAAATCAATGAGCGATGGGATGACAGTGACAATGACAGTTAGACTGCCAAACATTCCCCTCAAAGTCTAATTTCTGCTCTATTGATGGTCATACTTACATATATTCTAATGTGGCTGGCAGTAGGACCTCATTCTGATACTTGGTTTTGGTGTTCAGTCCATAGCTTTCATTATCTACAAGATTTCAGAGGACATGTCCTCATCTATGGGTTGAGAAAAACTCAGAGGGTTTGCAAACGGCACTGATAAACCCTTTTATTCTGCTTCCTCCAGCCCATGGAAAAGGATTTTTGTAATGTTTGCACATCTGACACTAGAGAACTAAGATGTCTTCCAACAAGAAGTGGCCTTTCACTGCCATGTAAGCTCAACTACCAACCTTGTTCCAAAGACTCATAAATAAATCTTGAATGAGATCAATTAATTGCAAACATTTCTCGAACACCCATTCCTAGCTGACATTTCTGGGGTAATCTTGAAGGGAGGAGTGTCACCTTCTGCCCTAACAAAGCCCCAGCATTTTCTACCACACCCCAAAGCTGCCACCATGCCTCCTGCCAGACAAATATTTACCTCCTGCCCAGGTAAATATTCTTGATTTTCTAGAGTGCCTGGCTGCATTTGAAGACGTGCAATATCTCCAGACACTATACTACTGACACCCCAGTAGTAGCTCACCACCAGGTTGGATGGGATGTATTGCTGAAGCCAACCAGTATCAGCTAACAAAAACATTAGAACAGAAGGCTTAACTTGCAGCTGCTTAGTAAACCCTCAGACAGGAATTAATGTCACTATAGTGAGATACAACAATTTTCACCAATTTTCTTCAACGGAAATATTTCTTGATCAACCTTTTCATCATTTAGTGGTAACAAGCAATATAAACTTAATTATTGTGGGCAGCCACGTGGGCAAGCTTGAAGGGTGTTTGGGAAAATGGAGACAATGGTGGAGAGCAGGTGGTGATGGGAGTGATGTTGGAATATTGAATACCTGCAAAAAATAATCATGAACAACTTTGTAAAACATGGTGTTTAAACATTTTTTTTTCTTTTTGGGTCACACACAGCAATGCACAGGGGTTACTCCTGGCTGTACACTCAGGAATTACTCCTGGTGGTGCTCAGGGGACCATATGGGATGCTGGGAATCGAACCCAGGTTGGCCATGTGCAAGGCAAACGCCCTACACACTGTGCTATTGCTCCAGCCCCAAACACGGTGTTTAAATAAAATGGGGAAAAAAAGAAATAATTCACAAATGTCCCCAACATTTTTAACATAATCACCATGATTTACAATGCATTGTTAGTCATATTCATTAATATTCCATTTAGACTATTTGTCATATGGTCATTATTTATATTGATGCATTTTTGTACTTAAAATCATGTTTTAGTATGATTAAAGTTCTGTTTGTGTGATGTTGAAAAAGCACTTAGGTGGCTTTCATAATGATTTTTTTGGGAAATAATATCTTTCTTTCTCATGGTCACTGGGCTGGAGGAGCCAAAGAAAGCAACACAGAGATATGGTGTCAGCTACACCAGCTGGTGATAGAAATCTACACTGGGAGCTAAGATTGTGCAGTGAAAAGTGGATCTCAATTATCACGTGGGCATTCATCTCTCCAATAGTGCAAAGCCTGGAAATCAGGCTTCTATGACTGGAAACATTTTAGAAAGCACTGCAGACCAAGGGATCTGTCACTAGGTGATGGCAGACAAACACAGAAGAAAGTACCCTCCCTCACTGCAGTCCTTAAACTCAGAAATCAAAACTTCAAGGTTCACAGGGCTCCACAAGAACTGAATCAAAAGGGTCAGGGTAAGTCACTAGAAATACAAAACCAGAATCTCAGCCCTTGTACCCAGAGCCTAGCAGTCATAAAGGGGAGGCAGATTAGAAGCTCACCAAAGTCAGCACTTGTAAACGCTTATCTTCAGGGAACTGGAAATCAAAGTAATAAATGAGCAGGGAGATTGGCACACATAGTAAAGAACAAAACAGCGCTGACATAGATGTGGGGAGAATAGAGCCCTCTAGTTCAATCTCTTTGGAAAATAATATGCATGCTTCTCAAAAAACTGGACTGGAGCGATAGCACAGTGGGAAGGGTGTTTGCCTTGCATGCAGCAGACCCAGGTTCAATTCCTCCATCCCTCTCGGAGACCCCAGAATGCTACCTAGAGAATTCTGCCCGCATGGCAGAACCTGGCAAGCTACGCATGGTGTATTTGATATGCCAAAAACAGTAACAAGTCTCACAATGGAGGTGTTACTTGTGCCTGCTCGAGCAAATTGATGAACAATGGAACAACAGTGCTACAGTGCTCAAAAAATTATTAATTGAATTTACATTTGACCCATCAATTCAAGATATGAATAAAAAAGCCCAAAACACTATTTCAAAAAGACTATTTCACTCTATACTACTTGTAGCTCTGTTTACAATATAAGAACTCAGTTGTAAAAATATAAAATCATGCAATATGCTGCTAGGTGTTTTAAATAGAGGCTATCGTCATGAATAAAGACAGTTAGAAGGAAAGAAATGGATACAGATTGATTAACATAGCAAAATTAACATAGCAAGAGGACATCAAATGGGGCTGAAAAGCAGAACTGGAAAGTTGGTCTACAGGACTGAGTTCACCTAGAGAGGGGAGGCTGAAAGGGCTGTCAGAGAAATTGATGGTAAGAAGACACTTTGGTAGTGAGTATGGTGTTAGAATAATACATGTATGAAATATAATTAATAATATTGTAAAGCACATTATCTCAATAAAAATGGTGATGAAAAGAACTGTATATCTTGCTCTTAAAGTTTCAAGAACTTTTCAATTTGAACTATGGCCTAGAGTTCAGACCTAATAGACTGAATCTAATAGTAACCTATAATTCAGACCAAATAGAATAGAATACTGAATAGAACTTGAAACATTCACTTTTTTTCTATCTCTGATATCTTTGTTGTTTCCAAACTCCATGTATATATGCATGTTGCATAAATCCAGAAGTTTTTATAATAAATAATTTGAAAATTGCTTTTGTCTTTTGATCTCTTTTGGGTTCTGGTGGTTGGGTTTTTTTGGGGGGAGTGTGGGGAGAGAGGATCCAGTGGTACTCAAGGCTTATTCCAAGTTTCGTGCTCTATGATTACTTCTGGTAGTGCTTTAGATAACACAATGTAGTGCCAGGGATTAAACTCAGATAAATCACATGGAAGGCAAGTGCCCTACATGTTATATGCTCCAGCTCAAGAAACTGCTTTTTTGGGGGGCTGAAGCACAGAGGGATAAGGCATTTGCCTTGCATGCAACCGACCCGGGTTTGATTCCCAGCATCCCATATGGTCCCTGAGCACCTCCAGGGATGATTCCTTGTTCCACTTTGCATTTCTTGCTCCTTTGTCAAAGATTAAGTGGCCATATCTGGGGGTTTGTGACAGGATATTCAATTCTGTTCCATTGGTCTGCACGTCTGTTTTTATCCCAATACCATGCTGTTTTAATTATTGCTGCTTTATAGTAGAGTTTGAAGTTGGGGAAGGTGACGACGCCACCCATCTTCTTTTTTCCCCAAGGATTGCTTTAGCTATTCTTGGGGTTTTTTTTGTTCCATATAAGTTTCAGGAGTGTTTTGTCTATTTCTTTAAAAAATGTCATGGGTATCCTGATAGGGACTGCATTAAATTTGTATAGTGCTGACCCACCGCCGAGATGTGATCCCGGGGGCCGCACGCGTGTGCGGCCTCTCCGCAGCTGCACGAGCGTGAACCCAGACCCAGAAAAACCTCTTTCGGCATGGGCAACTCCTCGCAGAATGTCTCCAGCCTGAGAACTAAGCCTCGGCCCCGTGCCCGCCCAGGAGAGGAAAGGTATTTCTCTCTCTCTCGCCTCTTTCTCTCCGGGGATGAAGGGCGAGGTGTCCGCCATATTATGACTACCACAGATTGGGTTTTGAAGCCTGCAATGATCCAATATCTGGAAGAAATCTCCCTGGACTTAGTTGTTAAAGTACAGAAATTCAAAACCGTGCGGCCGCAGTAGCAGCCACGCAACCTCATTTGTCTTCACAGTAGGTCTGACTCTAGTGGGGTACTCCTAACAACAATAGTGAGGTTTGTGTTGAAATATTGAATGTAACCAAAGTAAACAGAAAGTAAAATGAAACTTATCAGTTACAAGGCAGGGGGTGGGGGTGCGGGATGGGAGGTGTACTGTGTGGTTTGTTTGTTTGTTTGTTTTTTGGTGGCGGTATATGGGCACTGGTGAAGGGATGGTTGTTTCAGCATTGTATAACTGAGACCTAAGTCTGAAAGCATTGTAATCTTCCACATGGTGATTTAATTAATTAAATAAATAAATAAATAAATAAATAAATAAATAAAAGCAATCTCCAACTAGAATAGTCAAATTTAACACATCCTCGGTCTATAGTCAAGAACAAAGCCATAACATAATTTTCTGCAAAACAGTTAGGTATAGTTACTCTTGAATAGATAATGAATTAAGCAGCAAATGATTTGCCAAACCAATTGCGTGGTACTTGGACACTTACACTAGAGCTAAAAACAAACTTAGAAAAAAAAATTTGTATAGTGCTTTGGGCAGTATTGACGTTTTGATAATGTTAATTCTCCCTATCCATGAGCAGGGGATGTGTCTCCATTTCCTAGTGTCCTCTTTTATTTCTTGGAGTAGTGTTTTTAATTTTTCTTGTATAGGTCTTTCACCTCTTTGGTTAAGCTTATTCCAAGGTACTTGATTTTCTGAGATACTATTATGAACGGGATTGTTTTTTAATGTCTCTTTCTTCTCTTTCATTATTTGTATATAAGAAAGTCATGGACTTTTGGGTGTTGAATTTGTAGCCTGCCACTTTACTATATTGACCTATTGTTTCTAGGAGCTTTTCTGTAGAATCTTTAAGGTTTTCCAAGTATAGTATCATATCATCTGCAAACAGTGATAACTTGACCTCTTCATTTCCTATCTATATGTCCTTGATATCTTTTTCTTGTCTAACTGCTATGGCCAGGACTTTCAGTACATATTGAATAGGAGTGGCGAAAGCGAGCAACCTGGCTTTGTGCTCGATCTTAGAGAGAAGGCTTTTAGTTTTTCCCCATTGAGAATGATACTTGCCTTGGGCTTTTGGTAGATGGCTTTGACTATATTGAGGAAAGTTCCTTTGATGGCCATTCTGCTTAGAATTTTCATCATAAACGGGTGCTCAGACAAAGCATTTGACAAAATTCAACACCTGTTTATGATGAAAACTCTCACCAAAATGGGTTTAGAAGGAATGTTCTTCAAGATAGTCAAAGCCATATACCACAAATCTATGGCAAGCATTATCCACAATGGGGAAAAACTATGGGCCCTTCCTTTAAGATCAGAGACAAGACAAGGATGCCTACTCTCACACTTCTGTTCAATATAGTACTGGAAGTACTTGCAATAGCAGTTAGGCAAGAAAAAGACATTAAGGGCATCCAGATAGGAAAGGAAAAAACCAAGCTCTCACTGTTCGCAGATAATATGATATGATACTATATCTAGAAAATCCTAAAACCTCTACCAAGAAAACCCTAGAAACAATAGACTTGTACAGTGGAGTGACAGGCTATAAAATCAATACCCAAAAATCCATGGCCTTCCTCTACACAAATAAGGAGATAGAGGAAAGTGACATGAGAAAAACAATCCCATTCACAATCATGCCCCAGAAAATCAAGTACCTCGGAATCAGCCTAACTGAGGAGGTAAAGGACCTCTACAAAAAACAAAAAAACCTAAAAAATGCTACTCCACTAAATAAAAGAGGACCCGAGGACCCGAGGAAATGAAAACATATCTCCTGCTCATGGATAGGAAGAATTAACATTGTCAAAATGGCAATACTCCCCAAAGCAATGTACAGATTCAGTGCGATCCCTATAAGAATATCCATGAAATTCTTCAAAGAAATGGATCAAGCACTCCTGAAATTTATATGGAACAACAAACGCCCACGAACAGCTAAAGCAATTCTTGGGGGAAAGACAATGGGAGGCATCAAAATCCCCAGCCTCAAATTCTACTACAAAGTGGTACAATTAAAACAGTATGGTAAGGGAACAAAGGCAGAGCCTCAGACCAATGGAACAGGGTGGAATATCCCTATACACAACCCAAAATATATGGACATCTAATCTTTGATAAGGGAGCAAGAAATTTTAAGTGAAGCAAAAAAAGCCTCTTTAACAAATGGTGCTGTCATAATTGGACAACCACATGCAAAAAAATGGGCTTAGACCTTGACCTAACACCATGCACAACAATCAGATCAAAATGGATTAAAGACCTCAACATCAGACCACAATCCATAAGGTACATCAAAGACAAGGTCGGCAAAACCTTCCATGATATTGAGGCTAACGTTATCTTCAAAGATGACATGCCACTGACCAACCAAGTGGAAACAGAGATAAACAAATGGGACTATATTAAACTAAGAAGCTTCTGCACCGAAAAGATACAGTGACCAAAATTCAAAGACAATCTACAGAATGGGAAAGGATATTCACCCAATACCCATCTGATAAGGGGTTGATATCAAAGATATACATGGCACTGGTTGGAATCTGCAAGGAGAAAACATCAAATCCCATCAAAAAATAGAGCAATGAAATGAACAGAAACTTTCTCAAGGAAGAAATATAAATGGCCAAAAGGCACATGAAAAAATGCTCTTCATAACTAATCGTCAGAGAGATGCAGATAAAAACAACCATGAGATAACATCTCACACCACAGAGACTGGAACACATCCAAAAGAACAAAAGCATACAAGTGGATCAACATGGAAAGTATCATGTTGAGTGAAATGAGTCAGAAAGAAAGAGACAGACATAGAAAGATTGCACTCATATGTGGAATATAATGTAACTGAGAAGTACAAGTTGGCAACGATGCAACTTCTGGCAGATATCTCTCTGGACTTAGTTACTAAAATACTAAATTACAGAAACCCAAAACTGAGAGGCCGCTAAGTGTGGTCACTCGACCTCACACTTCTTCATCCTCAGCAATGGAAAACAAATTATCTAATGCTTCCTTTCAGCAGGTCTGACTTTAGGGGAGAGACTCTCCAAACAATAATAGTGAGTTTTTGTTGAAATATTGTATGCAATCAAAGTGAAAGTAAAGTGAAATATATTAGTTACAAAGGCGGGGAGGGGGCTTAGGGTGGGGGGGCTAGGGGCGTGGGGGGGTTGGGGTGTGAGGGGGCGGGGTGGAGCTATACTGGGATTCTTGGTGGTGGAATATGAGCACTGGTGAAGGGATGGGTATTCGAGCATTGTATAACTGAGATTTAAACCTGAAAACTTTGTAACTTTGTAACTTTCCACAATAAAAAATTTAAAAAAAAAAAAAAGAACAAAAGCAACCGCTGTTAGTGTGGATGTGGGGAGAAAGGGACTCTCCTACACTACTGGGGGGAATGCTGACTGGTTCAGCCCTTTTGAAAAACAATATGGTCATTCCTCAAAAAATTATAAATTGAGCTCCCATTTGATCCAGCAATACTATATCCTGGGAATATATCCTGGAGAGGCAAAAAAGTATAGTCGAAATGACATCTGCACTCGAATGTTCACTGCAGCACTGTTTTCAATGGCCAAAATCCAGAAAAACCCGAGTGCCCTAGAACAGATGACTGGTTAAAGAAACTTTGGTGCATCTACACAATGGAATACTATGCAGCTGTTAGAAAAGATGAAGTCATGACCTTATAAGTGGATCAACATGGAAAGTATCATGCTAAGTGAAATGAGTCTAAAAGAGAGAGACAGACATAGAAAGATTGTACTCATCTGTGGAATATAAAGTAACATAATGGGAGACTAGCACCCAAGAATAGTCGAGATAAGTACCAAGAGGTTGGCTCCATGACTTGGAAGCTAGGCTCACATGCTGGAGGAACAGGCAGCTCAGATAGAGAAGAGAACACCAGGTAAAGTGTGGTTCGAGGACCCACTGGGGATGGGAGATACACGCTGAAAGTAGACTATAGATCAAACAAAATGGCCACTCAATACCTCTATTGCAAACCACAACACCCCCAAAGGAGAGAGATAACAAAAGGGAATGCCCTGCTACAGAGGTGGGGTGGGGTAAGGGGGGTGTGATGGGGGATGGTAGGGATACTGGGATCATCAGTGGTGGAGAATGGTGGACGGATGGGTACTCAAACATTGTATGACTGAAACACAAGCACGAAAAGTTGTAAGTCTGCAACTGTACCTCACAGTGATTCACTAATAAAATAAATAAATTTAAAAAATTCTATCTGTTCTTACTTGGTTTATGCAAAACAACTGGTTACTTCATCAGAAGCTTAATTTTCACTATGACAATTTAATAAAATAAGGGTAAATATATAGAGAGAAACTCATTTCAATAATATACTTCTTTGGAACTCAAATACCTGGCTATAAGTTTATGAACTGACATTTTCAGTTTTTCTGGTCGAGTTTCCAAATTTGGACTACCCAAATCCCTTAAGTGTTATAATGGCCAAAATTTCATAATGAGTGTCTCAAAATAACAACTGCCTTGGAAATTTAATACTGTCTTCATACTGCATGGCCAAAGTCCTCTGGAAAGAACTAATCAGATGAATTAGTTTAATCAAACCAAACTAATAAAAACTTGAAATGGTATTTGATTGAATTATTCCAGGATATTTACCACAACTGGGTTCTGATATTTCCCTTTGCTGTTATCTGTATTAGGGAAAGCCCCAAAGAAACCATTAATAGTTAAATTTTTTATTAGAGTTATAGACAATTATTTCTAATACTAAATTTCTTTGTGATAGAGAGACAACTTCAAGTCATTTCTTCAAATTAAGACAATATCAGCCAATGAATTTTATCTATATTGATATTATGTTTGACACAGTAGATTGTTATTCTTTCAGTAATAAATTATGTACTTGTGACTTTTAAAATGCATCATAATACATTTATAGAATATAAGCATTATTATTTTCTTAACAACTTGAGCAAAATCCACACATGTAATTTTAAGACATGGGAAAACATCTCAAAAAAAGTTGATACATGATGTTTTAATGAGGTCAGCTGATGAAAGAACTAAATTATATCACCAGTAAGCTAAAGATACAGTTACTTCACAAATGTCTTCAACTGTAAAGATTACTTGTTTCAGTGATGAAGAGCCATTTGGAGATTCATTTCCTTCCCCATTATGCTATTCTTAAATTGGAAATGCTGTAGAAAATTAAGATAGATATGGCAAGAACCCTAATTATAAATTTCTTTTTTAATGGAGAATGGGTCCCATCTCTTAGGAACATAGCTGCTCAGTAGATGAACACAATTTAGGTCTTAACTACAGAATCATTATTGGAATCACAAATCTGTAGGTATAAATTGAGTAATAAAATGCAATTGCCTTTCATACTCAAATCTGCTCTTTTAGAAATAGCTTATGTCACATTCAGGATTTCTCCTGACACAGCATTTTGAAAATTGGTCTAAGTAAGAAGCATCTTTATTACTTTCACAAGATTTCTGTCAAAATCTCTCATAAGGGAAAAATAAAAATATGGTAAATTACTTCTATAGCAAAGACTTGAGTTAGGGGAAAGCTTTTAGAACTGAGAGAGCTCTTAAAAAAAGAAGACTTATCACATAGTCAGTGCCCAGGGATTGTGTGTAGAAAGAAATTGCTAATTTATCTACAGTCTGTCAGATTTTAACATAAGATAGGACACAAGTAAGTCAAGTATGGCACTGGTAAATGAGTATGTGAAGAGTGGTTTTACCATGTGAATGACTAAACACTGACCAGTATCTCCAAGACTTATTCTAACAGATTTTTCTTGCTCTAACTTCAACATTTACATGGTATCAAAATTGATGTTAAGGGCTCAGAGTAACCTTTAATTCAGAATTATACTTGAACTTATGAATATATGAGTATACTTGAATCTGGGGACTGGAACTATAGCACGGCCTGTAGGGCATTGCCTTGCATGCAGCCAACCTGGGTTTGATTTCTCCATCCCTCTCGGAGAGCCCAGAAAGCTACTGAGAGTATCCTGCCAGCATGGCAGAGCCTGGCAAGCTCCCCGTGGCATATTTGATATGCCAAAAACAGTAATAAGTCTCACAATAGAGATGTTACTGGTGCCCACTTGAGCATGTTAATGAGCAATGGAACAGCAGTGCTACAATGCTACAGTGCTACTTGAATCCAGTAAGAATACATATTTCCAGTTATGTTTCTCCATTTTTCTGGTCTCACTATACATTTAATTTCAATAACACAACAAAGCCTCTTGTCTCTAAAACATATACAGGCAGCTTGCTTTCTGTGAAATAAAATTTCTACCCCCTCCCTTTCCTTTGGATTTCTTTTAATCATTATTTAGGTTTTATCTTAGGTAAGTGTCACTCAACTCAAACCATAATTTCCAAATTTTGTTGTTGTCAAAATAGTTGTCCCAAGTATATGAAATTTCCTCTACTAATGATTTAGCTCAGATATTTTAGCATTGATATAATATGTAATCAAGATCTTACAAACTTGCTGGTAGGAAAAAATGAATACTAAATTTAATTAGCTCTTTAGTATAAATCTTTTAACACATTTTTTACAATTCTGCCACTTTTACTGGTAGAATTCTAAATTTTTACTCTCGCCGCTGTACTTCAGTTCACTCCTTCTGTTTCATTTTATGTACCAGTCTTTGATTACTCCAAGTCACTGCTAGAGAGGAATGATATAGTCACAAAATAGAAAAAGTATCAATTCAACCATATTGCAATTTTGAAATTTTTGATGTCACTTTCTTGTATTATTTTGAGCTGAAGACAGTTGATAGGCAGATAGGAGAATAACTCAGCCCCTACTGTGTTTGCAAAAAAAAAAAGAAACATTTTAAATTATTTAAATGTAAAAATTTCCTTCTTACCAAGAAAGACAGCAGAGAAAACACTATAACCTTATCAGTGCAGAGATGACACTAAAGAAAATAATGTAATAAACGTACTAACTGGCAATTACTTTCAATTAATTCCCTCATTTATTTACCTTCCCACAGTTTGGTGCCTCTGGTAGTTTAAACACCTAATCAATTGTCTTATTACTTTTCTATAAAATTGATTGTTCTTATGTTAAGATAAGCCCAAATAATAACCATCCTTTACTTTCCACTAAGTAATTCCATGTGCAAGAAACATGATTGAATGGATAATAAACTTCTGTTTGTTATTTCTCTTTGTTATTGTGTTTGTTTTATTCTCTTTAATGTTTTGTCAATCTAAATTGCAAAGTCCCAGAAATAGCCTAAGATAAACAAAATTAAAATTTAAATATTCCTCGCCTACACTTGAACTATCACTATTAATGTTTGTTTAAAAAGTGTCTAAACTAAGATGGATCGACTTATGCTGCAGGGTCAAATCTTAGTTCTCAGTGTCTTCATACAAGAAAAGCTTATCTCTACATAAAAATTACTATTGTCGGGTTTATCTTCTGAAGAGTTTCTTTACACAGTAATTTTTCTTTACCCATTTATTCTAGAATTTATGCCACCATCTCTGAAGATATATTTAAGTTGCCAGAGATAAAGTGAGCCTAAGACATGGCACAGCGAACAGGGTATGCGGCTGACCCACTTTCTGAAAACTCCAGCACCATGTATAGTTTTCCTAAGCTCTGCCAAGAGTGATCAAGAGTGAGCACAGAACCAGGAGAGAACAATGAACACTACTGGGTATGCTCACACACACACACACACACACACACATTAAGAAGTACCTTTTTTTATTTTTAGTATTTTTAGTAGGTGTAGGAGTAGCCACAGCCACAGGGACAGCATGGAGTTTTCCTTCTGCGTTGTTCTCTGCCTCCTGTCTATGGTAATACTCTCATCATGATTTCTTTCCTTTACCCCAACATAGGCATAAAAGAAAAGGAAAAGTTCCGCACTAAATCCACTATGTCACCTTCAAGCAAACAAAAAAAGCTAACCCATATGTATAAGCAATAAGATAGAATTTCTTAAAGAAAGGAAATATCTAGAATCCAAATACATAATGGAAGGGGGGTTGAGAAAGAGAAGAGCCAGTGTATAAAAAAAAAAGAAATCATAGAATATTAAATAAAAAAGTACAAGAGATTTTTATAAGATCATAGCACTGTAACACTGTAGTCCCATTGTTCATCGATTTGCTCAAGCGGGTACCAGTAACGTCTCCATTGTGAGACTTGTTGTTACTGTTTTTGGCATATAGAATATGCCATGGGGAGCTTGCCAGGCTCTGCCGTACAGGTGGGATACTCTCAGTAGCTTGCTGGCCTCTCCAAGAGGGATGGAGGAATCAAATCTGGGTCAGCCGTGTGCAAGGCAAACACCCTACCTGCTGTGCTATTGCTCCAGCCCGAGAAACAAATATATATATATATATATATATATATATATATATATATATATTCTTTTTGGGTCACACCCAGTGATGAACAGGGGTTATTCCTGGCTCTGTGCTCAGGAATTACTCCTGGCCATGCTGGGGAGACCATATGGGATGCTGGGGATTGAATCGGGTCGGCCGCGTGCAAGGCAAATGCCCTACCCACTCTACTATCACTCCAGCCACACAAAGACATATTTTGATGTGGAGACTAGATATGAAGCATAGTAAGTGGGCACAAGTTGGCAATACCACACAATTCTTTAATAGTTAAAATAAAAATACAAAAATGTCTTAAGAGGAGGGCTTAGAGATACTTTACCTGGTGAGATGCTTCCCTTGCATGCAGATTTGATTTGATCCTTGGCAACAATTTGGTTCCCAAGAAAAATCACCAAGAATAATATCTGAGCCAGGAGTAAACCCTGTACACATATGGTTGTGATCCAAATACCAAAAACAAACCCACATAATAGAAAAATGTAAAGAAATCTTCCCTTCCAGAGAACAGCACAAGTAAATAACATTGAATAAATTTACTCTGCCATGGGAAGTATGACATAGAGAGCCAGTATTGCTGAAGGAAGAATATAAAAAAATAAAGGTAAAATTATAGCAATAACTCTAATGGAAGAGAAAAAAGAAATAAAATTGCACAAGCTGTGAAAAATTTATGAAAAATACCAGACCTCATTAGAATGGAAAATATCAGAGTAATGGAAATCTCAGAAGTTGAAAAGGGAGAAAAGGAGGCAGAATCAATATTCAAAGAAATAATATTTGATAACTTTCAAACATAAGGTAAAAACAAGCCATATGTGTCTATAAAGTTGAGAAAACTCCAAAACTTTATGGTATACATAAAAATATTGTTACTAAATTATTGAAAGTCAGTGACAAAGAAAAAAATTGAAAACTTCTAGAAAAAGAACAAAAGTAATATACAAAGACACTTCTATCAGATTTTCATCAAATATCTCGGTAGTTTTCATACTGTAAGTGAATAGAATCACATATTCGCGATATTAAATGGTAAAACCTTCCAGTCCAAATCCCTTTACTCTGCAAAAAATAGTGTTCAAATATTATGGAGAAAAAAGAGTATTTTGTCATATGAACACGTGTTAATGACATTTACTACTATATACTATCATACCTGCTCTATAAGAAATATTGAAAGGAGTTATTATTGTACATGAAAATATGAATTTCTGAGTGCAGAGTCAGGAATAACCCCTGAGCATCACTGGGTGTGAACCTAAAAAGAACAAAAAAGCATTCCTCTGGGTGTAGGGGAGGGAATCTGGGACCACTGATGATAGGAAGTTGATACCAGTGATGGAACATATATGTCAAAAACCCAATTATGATAACTTTGCAATTCACTGTGCTTTGATAAAATAAATTTTGGGAGAAAAAGTATCCTTCTGGCTCCTCATTTTGCTCATTCTCGGTATTCATCTCTATAGGAAATTCGTTTACTATTTTTCCCAATCTCCAAAATTGGACCTTGTGCATATAATTTTCTGAGGAGTCCGAGAGCACTTTTTCTCCCCCTACAGTTTCTGTGTTATCAAATGAAGATGACTTACCTCCTGGGACTGTACAAATTCACCATTGTGGCAGAGCCATAGTTTAGAGCTCTCATGCTATATGTTTTCTGGTTGTGAGACAGCATGTGGGCAAGGTTGTTTAACCCAGTTTCAGACATTTGGCATGACATAAATATGTAATAGATGACTATTACATTTGTAATAGTTAAGATTTCAGTGGGCTATACCTGATGATCCTAGTAGGTCAAAGGGAAGGGTTTTGAATTGGTATCTCCTGCAAGTATTAGTAATGCTTACTGAGTTGTAAAATGCTAAAAACTTTTTTCAACTATTGCTTTCTTAAAATTTATTTTATAGAGTTTACAGTCTCTGACACTGTAAGAATGGTCAGTGTGAGGGCTGGAGCTATAGCACAGCGGGTAGGGCATTTGCCTTGCATGTGGCTGACCCGAGTTTGATTCCCAGCATATGGTCCCCTGAGCACTGCCAGGGGTAATTCCTGAGTGTAGAGCCAGGAGTAACCCCTGTGCATCACTGGGTGTGACCAAAAATGCCAAAAAAAATGGTCAATGTGAGAGGCCAGGATATACTGCAGTGGTTAGGGTGCCTGCTTAACATATTGCCAAGTTGGGTTTGATTCTGGTCACTGCATGGTCCCCCAAGGATTGCTGAGTACCACCCTGGAGATCTCTAGCCCCATTAAATGTGGCACAGGTAGGCCCCAGCATGGCAAGGATGGCCTGGGCATTCCAGTTCTTAACGTCATGAAGACTCACAAATAAATCTCAGAAGATAGCAACAAGCTGCAGAGATCCCTCCAGACTCCGTGTCAGGCTGAGTTTCATCCCTGGAGCACCCCAAAGAGGGCAGGTAAGCCCAGAATTCACCCCAACAGAGGTCTTGCAGCCAAAAACCTCCAGAACCCAATCGCTGCCATGCTCTTGACCAATCTCCATAGGACAAGCCTCAAGCATGAGAATGATTCTGCTGAAAAACCAGGGTGCGTGGTATTTGTGACTGAAATCCTGAGGCCTGAATGGAGTTAGGAATGGACAACATCTCCCAATCTCCATGTTATTCTGGGAGTCTGGCAGTGACACCCACAAACTGCCTCTGGTGCCACATAAGCTCATTAGTAGCCATGACCCAGAGACCCCAAATCGCCATCCAGTTAAAAATTTAACTCCAGCTCTATCACTCTATTTAAAATTTTAGAATCCCTGGAGCACACAGTCATGAATTCTCTGAGCCACTGATATACCAGGAGTAGCACACCACATTTAATAGGGTGCAAAATAGAAGACAACGGATATTGATTAAAAAAAATTAGCACATGAGGCTCAAATTGTAACAACATGTTTGTAATCTCTTACAAGAGCTTGATGTCACCAGGGTAAGTAAGATGACAATCTTTACACACTTTCCTCTAAGGAAAACTTTTTGAATTATTTTTAGCGGATTATTCATAAGAAGCAATGCAAAGTAAATCATTTAGGATCTGTCTTTGGGGTAGGCTTGGCTGGTGGTGGGAAAATTTGAAATAGTGCTAGTGGGAAGATATAACGGTGGTAGAATTGGTGTTGGAATGTTGAATGTAATAAATTATTGTGAACAAATTATATTTTTAAAAAGTCATTAAAAGAATTGCATCTTCAGGACCTTGCACTGAAACAAGAGCTTAGTTGACTGAGAATCATCAATGAGGTCCACAAACCTTAATATTAGCCAGGTGCTCGAGGGCTGTTCCCTTCTGTGAAAGAATAAAGGGTTTGAGTGTTCAATGCGGGGTGCTTGAAGTCTTTAACAACTTAAAATTGCCATGTCCTGTTTACATTTTTTTCTGATTTCTTTTTTTTAAAAGTTAAATAGTTTTATTTAGAAATGTGTGTGTGTGTATTTAGAGAGAGATCACAATAGCTTCTTCAAAATGCAGAGTACCAGAATATTTTCTGAGATGCAGATGTAGATGACTCTCCCCATCCAAGATGGAAAATTTACTCTTCATTTTCTTTTGTCTTTTAATTTTTGTTGTAGTTTAGGTAACGCAACTAAAAAGCTTATGACTTTAAAGTTCAAAGTTACTATACCTTCTTTACTACCGCAGTGCCCAAGACACTCCACCACATTCTTTGACATGGGTGCTTCTCCATCTTAGTGCCACCTTTTTCCTCTCTTTATTTAAACACCAGGGTTTGTGAAGTTGTTATAATATATTTATGAGCATTCAGTGTTCCAATTCAGTGTTCAACCCCACTAGCAGAATTGCTTTCTATCCACCATTGTCCGATTTTCCCAAGAACCCACCTCAAGCCTACCCCATTTGCAGAAGCAAAAGAATTTATTTTATATTACTTGTCACAAATAAATGGCAAATAGAATTATCAAAAATGCCTCAAAATAACAAACAACCTAGTAAATGTTCAGACAAGTGCTTACTGACTGCACAGTGATGTTTAACAATTTTTACAAGATTTCTTTTGCTGAAGTGCTGCCTTTTGACAGTTACATGTAGAATCTCAATTCATCTAGTTTTCAAGTATTTTTTTCAGATACAATTATTCCCTATATCTTGGTTTATTGTGCATAAGAGAGGAGAGAATGTGAGTTCAGAATATTCTTGCACCACCGTTTTAAACCTAATCCTTGTATAGCCTTGATTAATATTGATTTGTGATAAGTTTACATGCATATGTAACAAAAATTCTGTATGAACTTAACTTTGAATAGTTGCACTGTAGCACTGTCGTCCCATTGTTCATTGATTTGCTTGAGCGAGCACCAGTAACATCTCCATTGTGAGACTTGTTACTGTTTTTGGCATATCAAATATGCCACGGGTAGCTTACCAGGCTCTGCCATGTTGAATAGTAGTTACTACTTAATAACACTTCCTTCTGAAGTTTCTAAGCCATTTCACTCTTTATCACTCATAAGGACTCATCTTTCTCTGTGCTTTTTTTCCACAAAAAATCTTTATATCACTGTAATATGTCATCTGTCAAAATCTACTGTGTTATTCATCAGCTATGCAAATACATACTGAAGTGTATATAGACTATAACATGATGGCTTGTCTATTTTCCTAGGAAGCTTGCAAATCTCTTTGTAATCAAAGAACCTAAAAAGTACTTGGAATTATATAAAAAAAATTGTATACACACTAGGGCTGAAAAATTTTGTAGGTGATGAATAGCTTTATGAAATTAGTTTTGATAGTGGTTTCACGGGTGTATACCTGCTTTAAAAATCATCAAGTTTTGCATGTTAGATAAATGCAGCCTTTTCATTTTCATCATACCTCAATGTAGTGATTTTGTTAATAATCATCTAGGTTTTCATAAGGAGAGGGAATTTCAAATGAAATGAAGTAACTGACAGTCCAGGAATGGGAATTATTTGCTTGGAGCAGAGAATTTTATTTCTTAGATATCAAAGCAGATAAATGATGCCTCTGTAGGTCTTTTTTATTTATTCAAAGTACAGATGAATGAGGTCAGATTATATGAATATTTGAACTATAGTAAGAAATTTGAGATTTTATTATTTGATTCTAGAATGTATTATAATTTTATGCAAAATACCCACACAGTCTGTAAAAGACTGACATTATAATACATGAAAATGGAAATGAGAGAGACACACTTTAACTAGTATACTTATTATCCTTTATCCTAAGTCCTGTAGTACCTCAGTATTGAGGAATCTATATTCTTCCCTGATTCTAGCTAATAAACTGGTTGTCAGTGGCTTTAAAAGTCATTAACCCAAGTTGAGCCAAAATAACACATGCTGCAAATTAAGTTTATGAAGCAGAAAATAAAGTGAGTTTTTATTATTAGTCAGAGTAGGACTTTATATATATATGCATATATACAAATATATAACAATTATATAGGTATCCATATAGAAGGAAGCAAGCAAGCTTTCTTCCCCCATGCTCCCCCAATCTCCGGCAACCCGGGGTCACACCCATAAGCCACCTCCTGTGGCGCCAGATAATCTCCTCATTGGCCACCCTCCAGAACTCACACTGCTTCTCCCAGAAGGGAGCATAAAATGAGACCCCCATAACCATGCCACCGGACTCCACACCAGGGGTGCCCCAGAGGGGGGCAGGTGAGAGCCCTCCCCACCCCGAGGGACCCAGTCCCAGCAGCCGACCTCCACTACCCCACCGCCTCCATGCTCCAGACCTCTTTCACATGCCACTTTCCACATGCTCGGGCCGAGTCTCACACATGAGCGAACATATTTGTGGACCATGCAGCCACAAAGCGGCCATGCCACACATCATCAGAGAGTCTGGAAAGCTACCAAGAGTATCCCATTTGCACAAAAAAACCTGGCAAGCTCCCTGTGATGTATTCAATATGCAAAGTACAGTAACAATAGCAGGTCTCATCTCCTGACCCAGAAAATAGCCTCCGATCGTTGGGAAAAATGAGTAAGGAGAGGCTGCTAAAATCTCAGGGCTGGGATGAATGGAGACGTTACTGATGCCCACTCGAGTAAATCAATGAACAACAGGATGATGGTGATCCATATACAAGAGGGGAAGACAAATTATCAGATCTTCTGCATGCATTTTAAAAGAAAAAGAAAATAATATATCAAAAAAGCGATATGAAATATTTTATCAATTGGGTCTTGCTATGAGAAATATTTATCTATTATTACAAGTTAATAGTGAGTCTTTATTCCTACCTATCCATTATAGCATATATGATTGTTGGATAGTCTCATGGATTTCTATGTCTAAAAAATAAGACTAAATAAATTACAAATATTCAAAAACTGATACTTTGTCTTTCCCTCTCCTATATGGATACCTGTATAATTGTTATATATTTCTTGAATTGTCCTTTTCTCCTAAATGAAGCCTCTCAATTCCTTACTCAAGTTAAATTCAGTAAGATCAGTCCAAATTTATTTAACCCAAGTCAGAGCTAAGGAAGTTGAGAACATTTAAGAAAAAATATGTAACCACATGTGCCCTGAAGAAGCAAACATCACATACATTTGAGGCAGAAAACAGGAGATGTACATATAAGTTATGCAGCTACAAAGACCAATTGACAAAGAAAATTTTTCAATTATTTATTTAGACTTTATACATGGTGACTTAGAGAATGGAGGTTTAGAGCAATGGAAAACAAGATTAATGTGCAGTACTCTGTTCATAGAAAGAATATTCTAGAGTCAGCCATTATTAACATTTTTCCTGATTGACTCCAAAGGAGTTTTCATGCTGATATCATATAGAAACAGGTGACCAAGATGGTTAGAATCTAGTGAATCTCGAGACTACAGGGAAACTCCACTTTAGAGTCTTCCTTCTTGCCTGATATCTCCACTCGGGATTCCTTCTACCATGAATATTCTACCTCTAATTAGCTTGCCCTGTATCTATATCACAGTATCACTCTATTACTGTCATCCAGTTAGTCATCAATTTGCTCGAGCGGGCACCAGCAAAGTCTCCATTTTGAGGCTTGTTATTGTTTAGGGCATATCAAATATGCCATGGGGAGCTTGCCAGGCTCTGCTATGCGGGTGAGATACTCTCGGTAGCTTGCTGGGCTCTCTGAGAAGGATGGAGGAATAGAACCTGGGTCGGCCGTGTGCAAGGCAAACGCCCTAATGCTGTGCTATAGCTCCAGCCTTTGTATCTATTACATCATACTTTAGAAACTTGTGCAATGATCATACTACTCTCTTTGGAATATGTTCACACTCTGACTCTGAGCAGGTACTGTTATTACTTTTAATACTCCAATATTTCCTATTTTCCATTTCTTTGAATCATGCTTTAAATCTTTCCTGCGCAGAGCTGGTCAAATAAACCTAGCACATGGATCAGTACCTAATGATAGTTCTCCTGCTGGAGTATTTCCTGCTTTAGTAAGAATGGGAAGAGTGAGTAACTTTACTTATGCAATGGAACTAAGTCCTAGTGGGTGCAAGAAGGCTGGTTAACTTACAAAGGTGTGAAGCTGTACTCTTGGAATTTTGTAGTAGTGTGAGCCAATGACAAATCAATAAAACTTGTTTAAATAAAGCTTTAAAGGTAATAAATGAATAAGATAGAATATATCTCAATGTAAGGTCTCAAGCCTGATTGATAAAACTATGACAAGGGGGTTGAGTCAGAAGAAAAGAAGCCCCAGCCCAACTGACCAGTCCAAAGAAGTCTTAACTTGTCAGCAGCTGCTTGCAGCTTCAGAGCAGCATCTCCAACCCTGTCAATTATGGGCGAGTGTCCAAAGAAACTGGCACCTGGTGGAGGCACTCTGGAGATACAGAGAGATGCCCGGATCCCATCCTGAAGCCATAGTTAATAAAGGCCTAACAGGGACTGGATGTAATCCTCATTCCACCCTCCCTACCTGAATACTGAATAGAATTAGAAAATCACAATTACAAGTGACATAACTGGAGCATGATAGGTGAAATAAAAAACTCAAAGAAATGCCTCGACATCAGAGGTGAGGAAAAAATTAATGGACACTTTTATTCCTTAAATATGTATTCGTTAACATACCATGATTTAAAAACATTCTCATGAGCCCTGGTCTCAGGAAACTAAAGAAGCACAGCAGTATCAGAGACCCTGCTCTTTATCTAGATCTCCCCATGACACTGAAGGTAAAGGCATCTTCAAGAATGAAACACCACTGACCACAGAAGTGGAAGCAAAGAAAAACAAATCAGACTACACTAAATTAAAAAGCTTCTGCACCTCAAAGGAAATGATTACTGGGATATAAAGACAACGCACAGAATGGGGAAAATATTTACTCATATGATAAGGGGTTAATATTAAATATATACCAGGTACAGATAAAACTTCACAAGAAAAAAATAAAATAAACATCTAACCCATGAAAAACAAATGGTGACAAGCAATGAACAGAAACTTCTTCAAAAGAAGAAATACAAATGGCCAAACAGCACATGAAAAAAAATACTCTGCATCACTATTCATAAAATAATGTTCATCACTATTCATCAATATTCATCACTATTCATGCAAATCAAAGCAACAGTGAGATATCATTTTATGCTACAGAGACTGCCACACAACAGGAAAATCAAGAACCAGTGCTGGTATAGATGTGGGAGAAAAGTACTTGCATTCACTGCAGTTGGAATGTTGATTGGTCTTGCCTTTCAGGCAAACAATATGATAATTCCTAAAAAAAATCTCAGAATTGAGCTTTCATTTGACCTAGCAACCCCATTTCTCAGAATATACCCCAGGGGCCCAAACACAACGTGGAGAAAAGACTTTTTCACCCCTATGTTCCTTACAGCACTATCTACAATAGCCAAAATCTGGAAACAACCCAAATGTCCAAGAATACTTGAAAAAGAAACTATGGTACATGTACACATGGAATACTACTCAGCCATGAGAAAATATAAAGTCTTGAAATTGACTGCTACATGGCGGAACCTGGGGTGTATCACTGCTGAGTTAGTCAAAGGGAGAAAGGCTGACAGGATTATCTCTCTCTCATTTTCAGGATATAAAAATACATAATGGTGAAGTAATGAATACCCAAAGGCAATGGAAACAAAGAAGATGAGAACAGCTATTCAGTAGGAAAAACGCAACTTGAGGGTACTGGGGGATGGAATAGGGGACAATGTCTACGGTGGAAGGAAGTGTTCAACCAATAGGAGAAGGCAGTGTTGAAATGTAGTAAACTGCTGTGTATGAAACCAGGTCAGCAACAGTACTGACCTGTAAGTCACATAGAAAAAAAAAACGCATTTTATAAAAGTGACTCCTGGGTCAGTATTGGGGATATTAAATTAGGGAAGGGAAAACTAAGACAATGGAGGAGGGGAAAGTGCCTGCACAGATGGAGGGAAACTGGGGACATTGGTGGAAGGTAATGGGCACCGATGAAGGGATTCATATTGCAAGAATATGTGCCTGAAACTCAACCATAAATATCTTTATAACTTTGTAATTCATGATGATTTGATTTAAAAAATATAATTAAAAAAACAACTGCCTCTTGTACAGGAAGCAAATGGGTGGGGTATGGGTGAAGGGAGGTGGACAATGCTGAAGAGGTCAGCATTGAAATATAGTATGTCTGAAACTCAATTATGAATAATTTGGTAATTTTATGGTGACTAAATAAAAACTACTTTAAATATAAATATATATGTGTATATGTGTATATAAATCATTGTTATCACTGTCATCCCATTGCTCACTGATTTGCTCGAGCGGGCACCAGTAACGGCTCCATTGTGAGGCTTGTTGTCACTGTTTTTTGCATGTCAAATATGCCACGGGTAGCTTGCCAGGCTCTGCCATGCGGGCAGGATACTCTCGGTAGCTTGCCAGGCTCTCCGAGAGGGATGGAGAAAGCGAACCTGGGTCAGCCACGTGCAAGGCAAATGCCCTACCCGCTGTGCTATATACTAGAAAAAAAATAAGATAAAATGACCATAGCTATTTCTGATGTATAGATGTGGAGGTCAAATTCTTCTCAAGGAAACCGGGTTTTTGATTAGAAAATAACTAGAATAAGGCCAGACGGATATTACAGGGATTAGGATGTGAGTATCTCACCTGGACTGGATCCCTGGCACCTGATAATGTCCAAGATTTTCTAACTGTAGTTCCTACAACCCCAACCATTGCCAGTGTGACATAGAGCACCGTCAGCCAGCTCAGCACTCTGAAAGTTCCTAGCATGGCAGAAGCCAAGAAGTGTTGCATCCTTGTAACCTGATTGACTGGCAAAATATCATTGAGAGTAGCCCCCAGGTCCCCTGAGCCGCACTTGGGAGTCACCAAAAATAGTCCTTGGGTAATATACCCAGTGGTAATACCTAGAGTAATATACCCAGAGCTTACTCCTGGCCCTGACTCGAGGGTTAGTTCTGGAGGGGTTCAGTGACCATACAGGGTCCCAGAGATTGAACCCAGGTTGGTCATGTGCAAGGAAAATACCCTACCTTCTGTACTACTATCATTCTGGCTCTTCCATGAGTAATCTTTAAAAATAAAATGACAGTTTAGATATGTTTCATATAAGAAATGCTTTAAATAAATGAGTCTTGGATTCTATAATAAGAAAAATATTTTTTCTTTCATTCATAATTCATGAAATGAAGAGGATCTAATAATTATAGGGTATTGGCTACATACTTAGGTTATAATAGAGGAGCATTACTTGTTTGGCTATAAAAGGAGAGACTATACCCGGAATATTCAAGGTGTGCAATATTTAGATAAAATTAATACTGAGATAACATATCTCCCCCCTTTGTGATACAATACCTTGGTGCTTGTCTCAGAATAAAGTTTACAGACAAGTGTTTAAAAGTTGCAATATTGTGGATTATCTGCCCTTTATAGTGAACTGCATTTTTGAATTAATGAAGTCAATATTGGAGTTGGAACTCCAAGTAGGTGGATGCTTTAATCTATCCTGGTAGGGGTCATGATGAAAACTCTCACCAAAATGGGTTTTGGAGGAACTTTCCTCAAGATAGTCAAAGCCATCTACCACAAACCTATGGCAAGTATTATCCTCAATGGGGAAAAGCTAAGGGCCTTTCCTCTAAGATCAAGGACAGAACAAGGATGCCCACTCTCACCACTGCTGTTCAATATAATACTGGAAATACTTGCAATAGCTGTTAGGCAAGAAAAATATATTAAGGGCATCCAGGTAGGAAAAGAAGAAAGCAAACTCTCACTATTCGCAGATGATAAGATACTATATCTGGAAAAGCCTAAAACCTCTACTAAGAAACTCTTAGAAACAATAGATTTGTACAGTAAAGTCACAGGCTATAAAATCAATACCCCAAAATCCATGGCCTTCCTATTTGCAAACAATGAGACAGAGGAAAGGGACATGAAAAAAGCAATCCCATTCACAATTGTGCCCCAGAAAATCAAGTACCTTGGAATCAGCTTAACTAAAGAAGTAAAGGACCTCTACAAAGAAAACTATAAAACTCTACTCCCTGAAATAAAAGAGGACATGAGGAAATGGAAACATATCCCCTGCTCATAGATAGGGAGAATCAACATTGTCAAAATGGCAATACTCCCCAAAGCATTATACAGATTCAACGCGGTCCCTATAAAAATACCCATGAAATTCTATAAAGAAATGGATCAAGCAATCCTGAAATTCATATGGAACAACAAACACCCACGAATAGCTAAAACAATTCTTGTGAAAAAGATGATGGGAGACATCACCCTCCCCAACCTTAAACTTTACTACAAAGTGGTAACAATTAAAACAGCATGTTACTGGGACAAAGGCAGAGCCTCAGACCAATGGAACAGGGTGGAATATCCCTACACACAACGCCAAATGTATGATCATCTAATCGTTGATAAGGGAGCAAGAAATGTGAAGTGGAACAAGGAAAGCCTCTTCAACAAATGGTGCTGGCACAACTGGACAACCACATGCAAAAGAATTGACTTAGACCTCGACCTGACACCATGCACAAAAATCAGATAAAAATGGGTTAAATACCTCAACATCAGACCACAATCCATAAGGTACATCAAAGACAAGGTTGGCAAAACCCTCCATGATATTGAGGCTAAAGGTATCTTCAAAGATGACACGCAACTGACCATCCAAGTGGAAACAGAAAAACAAATGGGACTATATTAAACTAAGAAGCTTCTGCACCGCAAAAAGATACAGTGACCAAAATACAAAGACAATCTACGGAATGGGAAAGGATATTCACCTTATACCCATCTGATAAGGGGTAGATATCAAGGGTATATAAATCACTGGTTGAACTCTACAAGATGAAAACATCCAACCCCATCAGAAAATGGGGTGAAAAAATGAACAGAAACTTTCCCAAGGAAGAGATATGAATGGCCAAGAGGCACATGAAAAAATGCTATACACTAATCATCAGGGAGACACAGATTGAAACAACTATGAGATACTACCTCACACCACAGAGACTGGCACACATCCAAAAGAACAAAGGCAACCACTGTTGGAGAGGATGTGGGAAGAAAGGGACCTTTCTACACTGCTGGTGGGAATGCCGACTGGTTCAGCCCTTTTGGAAAACAATATGGACACTTCTCAAAAAATTAGAAATTGAGCTTCCATTTGATCCAGCAACACCACTTCTGGGAATATACCCCGGAGAAGCAAAAAAAGGATAGTCAAATGACATCTGCACTTATATGTTCATCGCAGCACTGTTTACAATAGCCAGAATCTGAAAAAAAACCGAGTGCCCGAGAACAGATGAGTAGTTAAAGAAACTTTGGTGCATTTATACAATGGAATACTATGCAGCTGTTAGAAAAAATGAAGTCATGAACTCTGCATATAAGTGAATCAACATGGAAAGTATCATGCTAAGTGAAATGAGTCAGAAAGAGAGGGACAGACATAGAAAGATTGCACTCATCTGTGGAATATAAAATAACGGAGTAGGAGACTAACATCCAAGAATAGTAGTATATAATACAAGGAGGTTGGCTCCATGGCTTGGAATCTGGCCTCACATAGAGAAGGGAACACCTAGTAAAATGTGGTTGGAGATCCCGCGCGGGAAGGGAGATGCGTGCTGAAAGTACTCTAGATACTAAACATGATGGCCACTCAATACCACTACCGCAAACCACAACACCCAAAAGGAGAGAGAGAACAAAATAAAATACCCTGTCACAGAGGCGGGGTGGGGAGCGGGACGGAATTGGAGGGTGGGAGGATACTGGGTTCATTGGTGGTGGAGAATGGACACTGGTGAAGTTATGGGCTCTTGAACATTGTATGAGGGAAACACAAGCATGAAGATAGGTAAATTTGTAACTGTACCCTCACGGTGACTCACTAATTAAAAAAAAAAATCTATCCTGGTAGAGAAGGGTAGGAAGTCTTACAAACTTGTTACCTCAGACCCTTATACTATTTCTGCCTGAGTAGTTAAAAAATCATGAGTGAAAGTCTCTCTAATATTAACAACTTATACACTGTTTAAAAATCTTGACCATAAATTTAATTCTGCGACAGTTATTCTTTGTGTTCTTCCATCACTTTTCAAAGCAGTTGCCATAGAATAGATTTGATTGCTACTCAGTTCCTCTTTTGCAGTATAATAAAGTCTTCTAAAATATTGGCAAGCTTACTCAAAGTGTGGCCCTACATATATTAACAGTATAGTTAATGTTAAGCAACACTCCAAGTCAATACATCACCAGCAGTTAATGTTTCAACCTGTTTTATCTTCACTCATTCTCTGTCTAAAGTACTCATAATGGCTACAAATGGAGGAAAAATTTCATTCCTCATTATCACTATCCAGCTTTTTAATTCTTAGGACAACTCCCTTGAAGGATATATGGTTGAATACAACATGGCTGGAATCATCTATTGAATTTTGGACAGCCTAGATGAGGGTTCTTATATATGAGCTTTAGCTTTACTAGAATGTTAGCTTTATTAGGGAATTATTACAGAATAATTCCTTTCTAAGGCAAATAGTTCACATGCCATGCAATTTTTAAAATAATGCATCTTTAATCATATAATATTAGTAAAATACATTTCAACCAATAAAATTAAAATTGTAAGTAAATAACACACACAAAAAAAGCTATATAACCACATGACAAACAGGGAGGGAATAAGGCAGGATGGCAAGAAGGGAGGGAAGGAGGAAAGAAGGCAGTCAGAAAGGCAGGAAGGGGGGAAGGAATGCAGGCAAGAAGGCAGGCAGGAAGAAAGGCAGGAAGGAAGGCAGGAAGGCAGGAAGGCAGGAAGGATGGAAGGCAGGCAAAAAGGCAGGAAGGAAGGCAGGCAGGAAGGAAGGAAGGCAGGAAGGATGGAAGGCAGGCAAAAAGGCAGGAAGGAAGGAAGGCAGGAAGGAAGGAAGGCAGGAAGGAAGGAAGGAAGGAAGGAAGGAAGGAAGGAAGGAAGGAAGGAAGGAAGGAAGGAAGGAAGGAAGGAAGGGAGGGGAGGGAGGGAGGGAGGGAGGGAGGGAGGGAGGGAGGGAGGAAGGAAGGAAGGAAGGAAGGAAGGAAGGAAGGAAGGAAGGAAGGAAGGAAGGAAGGAAGGAAGGAAGGAAGGAAGGAAGGGAGAGAGGGAGGGAGGGAGGGAGGGAGGGAGGGAGGGAGGGAGGGAGGGAGGAAGGAAGGAAGGGAGGAAGGAAGGAAGGAAGGAAGGAAGGAAGGAAGGAAGGAAGGAAGGAAGGAAGGAAGGAAGGAAGGAAGGAAGGAAGGAAGGAAAGATCATATATCGTACCAAGAATTGTCTACTGCATGAAGGCATGTGCCTTAACCCATGTACTACCTCTATAGGTTTATAAAACAGACCTTTCTTCTTTCCTTCCTTTCCTTCAGTATGCTATAGGTATATTTAAAAGTGTTATTTTTCACAGAAACTGCAAATAAAAATTACATCTCACATCATTGAGAATGAACCAGGGTAGGCTGAGTGCAAGGCAAGAGCCCTACTCTGTTCTACCACTCTGGTCCTTAAGAGTAGACAGTTTAAAATGCAATCAATCTCATGTTTTAACACTGTCTCTCTTTCTAAGTCATTGTAAGTACCCATTTTATTACTTTGTTTCTTCACTCCTGGGCTGTAATAAACACTAGAGAGGTATTCTGTCTGTCCATTGAGGTATAAACTTCAGTGAAAGATTTAGCAATTATTTCTTCCTCTGCTCTTCTCTAATATTGCATTCTTTTATTTACAAAAAGGCTGTATTTGGTGTTTCTGTTGGTTAATTATTTTAAATTTAGGACTAACTGAAGTTCAAAATGTACATAATGCATCCAGATATCCTTTGGTTTCATGGTTATTCATCTCAGCAACCCCAATTAAAGAAGCAGTATTTTGGATGTAGTCAAACTTCTACTTAGAAAAACTTACTCTTTATTTATTTTGATTTATAAGCTAAACTTTTATTATTGCAATCTGGTTTTATATTTCAGTAGTCATCATATGCAAAACCAGTTGGACTATAGCAGTTCAAAGATTATATCGTGGAACTGGTGCACGATAGCTTCAAGTAATAGAGTTTCTGAATAGAACTGGATTGTCAACAATTTTTGAAAAGATACTTTCCAGCACTGCTATGAGGTCAGAGGTTTAAATCTTGACTTCTTGTTCTGAACATTGGGATTTTGGTCAGAACCTATAAGTCATTGGAACAGAATAATTGGTCAAAACATGATAGGGTATGGTAGATTACTAATTATATGAAAAACAATTTTTCTATTGTCATTGTTAGAGATTATTTATTATATGTGCTTAAAAGTATGCATTCATAAGTTCATACATGGATCGACCAGTACCTTGAGTCTATCATATGTTAGCTTTATGACCTCAGAAACTATTTCCTGTTAAAATTTTAAGTTTAGGAATTTTGGTTCACTAGACTTATTTTAAAAAATATTATAACATTTGTAACAGTATCCAATGTGTATAAGTTATTACTAAGTAATAGCTATTCGAAGTAAATTTTGTTCACAATGGCCTTTGAGATG